>NW_028270139.1:146961606-147266606 GCF_037043375.1 Chiloscyllium plagiosum
ATGGATCCGGTGAATGCACTCAATGTTTTACCCAGGGTTGGAGAATCAAGGACAAAAGGGCATCAGTTTAAAGTTAGAGGGGAAAGAATAAAAGGGGCTTGAGGGGCAATCTTTTTACACAGAGGGTGGTACACAAGTAGAATGAGCTGCCAGTAGAAGTGGTTGAAGCGGGTATATTAACAACATTTAAAAGGCATTTGGACAAATACATGGATAAGAAATGTTTAGAAGGATATGGGCTAAGTGCAGGGAAATAGGGTTGGCCTTAATGGACATTTTGGTAGGCATGGACCAGTTTGGGCCAAAGGGCCTCTGTCCGTGCTGGGGGACTCAGTGACTCTATGAGTACTCTGTGGACATAAGTTCAAATCTCAGTTAAGATGAAGCAAGAATTTGAATTCAGTTCATGAAAAAATCTCGAATGTAATATTGCTCCCAATATTGTAAACCATGACCACCATCATTGACTGTCATAAAACCGATCTGCTTTCCTTAACGTCTATTGGAAAGGAATTCTTTCTTTGCGGTTTTGAAGAGTCGGTAGACATAGTTGTTTTGGCTAACTGGATCAAGAAACATTGGGGGAATTATTGGATTAGGGTATTAAGCTCAATAATAGCCTTGAGGAGGTTGTAGAAGCATTAGCGGTGATCTCTCAGGAAAAAAATAGAGTGAGGGAGGGTTCGAGAGGACTGAGAAATGGCTAATGAAACAGCCCTCTTTAAAAAGAGGGAGGCAGGAAATTATAGGCTGGTTAGCCTGACCTTGGTCATTGTTAAGATATCAGGGTATTATTAAGGATGAGATTACAGAGTATTTGGAAGTGCATGATAAAGTAGGGCTGAGTCAGCATGGTTTTTTCAAAGGGAGCCATACCTGACAAATTTGTTGGAATTTTGTGAGGAGGTAACAAACAAGTTGAACAAACGAGAAACAGTGGACATGATCAATTTAGATTTCCAGAAGGCCTTCTATAACATGCTGCATAGGAGGCTGACAAGAGCCCATGTAGTTAGGGGCAGGAACTAGCATGGATAGAGGATTGGCTGACTGGCAGAAGGTAGAGAGTGGTGATAAAATGATCTTTCAGGGTAGGAGCTGGTGACTAGTGGAGTTCCACAGAGGTCAGTGTTGGGATCACAATTCATATTATACATTAATTATCTGGACGAAAGAACTGAGGGTATTATTGCTAAGTTTGCAGATGACACAAAAATAGGTGGAGGTGCAGGTAGTGTTGACGAATCAGGGATACTGCAAAAGGACTTGGAAAGACTAGGAGTATGAGTAAAGAAGGGGCAGATAGAATATAATGTGAGAAAGTATGAGGTTTGGTCAAAGGATTAAGTACAGAAGTTGGGATATTGTGTTACAGCTATACAAGACATTGGTAAGGCCACATTTGATTCTGGTCATCCCGCGTTAGGAAAGACATCACTAAACTGGAAATTGTGCAAAAAGGATTTACAAGGATATCACTGAGACTGTAAGGTTTGAATTGGCTGGATAGGCTAGGACTTTTTCTCCTGGAGCATTGGAGGCTGAGGGGTGACCTTATTGAGCTTTATAATATCATGAAGGATATTGATAAGATGAATAGCTTAGGAGAAGGTAGGAGAATCCAAGACCAGAGGGCATAGATTTCAGACAAGAGAGGGAAGATTTAAAAGGGACCTGAGGGGCAACTATCTCACATAGTGGGCAGTGCGTATGTTGAAAGAGTTACAAGAGGATGTGGTAGAGGTGGACACAATTACAACATTTAAAAGATATTTAGAGAGGTAGATGGCTAGGAAAGGTTTAGAGGGATATGGGCCACAATCAGGAAAATGGGACATGTTCAGTTTAAGAAACTTGGTTGACGTGGACGAGTTGGGCCAAAGGGCTTGTTTCTGTGCTGTATAACTCTGACTCTCAAAGCCACAACACGAACCATTCACACTTCATTACCATAGTAATGACCAAAGTAATGACTAATTACCAAAGTTACCAGTTGAAAATGAAATGCTTTGTGGGACCTCCCCAGGGACCTGTTCAGGGACATTTTCTTGTCAACAAGTCAGAAAAAGGTAATTGCATAATTTTTCTTTTACTTAAACTTTATAAATTGTTTCCCATCTGCAGATGTTAGAAATTATGATTGTTTAGAGAATTATTTTCTTGCAATATAAGTACCCTCTAAGTTCTTAAGTACAGCAGAATGCTTAGCATTTGCAGTGAATCAGAACTCAAAAATATATATTAAACGCTCTTGTCACTACTCAATTATTGTGTAGGATGTACACTGCTAGGCAGGTACAGGATATTTTAATGATGTAAGTTGGCCTTGCCAATTTCAATTTTTAGAATGGAAGCCAAAAGAGTGGTAATTCAATTGCTGAATTACATACTGGAGTGTATTTCTGTTGATTTTGTGCAATTGCAGTTATTTTGCTCTATTCATGTGGTGGCAGCTATTGTGCTTAGGACTTCATGAAGCTAAAAACATCAGGTTTATTGAGGCCAATGGCCCAGCAGAGCCATTTTTTTTAAGCTTAATCTCCTCAAGGTAAGTAAATATCTCATTCTGCTGCCACTGGTGCATCTTTTGGTACTGATATCATCATGTTTACAAACAACTGCTTTTACAAAAGTACATTGTCTGGAATATACAACCTGATAAGACAGTTGAAGAAGATCCTATATTAACTCTTATACATTAACTATTCTGTAGTAAGAAGGAATTTTCATCTGTGTCCTCTCTGACCTACATTAGGTCTCAGCGTTCATTTTAAAATGTTCACCCTTCCTTTCAAATCCTCTCATGGCCTCAATCTCCTCTCCCTGTAACTTTATCTAACCCTACAACACTCAAAGGTCAACAAGCCTCCAGTTCTCTCCTCCTTTTATATTTCTAAATTGCTGTACCTTCAACTGCCAAGGTCCTAAGTTTGGAAGATGCCTCCCTAAATCTTTCTCCCTCACTAATTTGTTTTCTTCTTTAAAATGATCCTTGGAACTAATTTATGTGACCACATTTTTGATTACTGCCATGATGTGCCCTTATGTGAAACTGAATCAGGGGAAAAAAACAGAGTAGATGAAGACAAAATATTTTCATTGGTTGGGGATTCTAGAACTAGGGGGTGTAGTCTGAGAATTAGAGCCAAACTGTTCATGAGAGATGTTAGGAAGCACTTCTACACACAAAGGGTGGTAGATAGAGTCATAAAGATGTACAGCATGGAAACAGACCCTTTGGTCCAACCTGTCCATGCTGACCAGATATCCCAACCCAATCTAGTCCCACCTGCCAGCACCCGGCCCATATCCCTCCAAACCCTTCCCATTCACATACCCATCCAAATGCCTTTTAAATGTTGCAATTCTACCAGCCTCCACCACTTCTTCTGGCAGCTCATTCCACACACGTATCACCCTCTGTGTGAAAATGTTGCCCCGTAAGTCTCTTTTATATCTTTCCCCTCTCACCCTAAACTTATGCCCTCTAATTCTGGACTCCCCAACCCCTGTACTCAATACTCTGACCAATAAAGGAAAGCATACCAAATGCATTCTTCACTATCCTATCTATCTGCGACTCCACTTTCTCTATGAACCTGCACTCCAAGGCTTCTTTGTTCAGCAACACTCCCTAGGATCTTACCATTAATTGTATAAGTCCTGCTAAGATTTGCTTTCCCAAAATTCAGCACTTCGCATTTATCTAAATTAAACTCCATTTGTCACTTCTCAGCCCATTGGCCCATCTGGTCAAGATCCTGTTGTAATCTGAGGTAACCCTCTTCGCTGTCCACTACACCTCCAATTTTGGTGTCATCTGCAAACTTACTAACTGTATCTCTTATGTTCGCATCCAAATCATTTATGTAAATGACAAAAAGTGGAGGACCCAGCACCGATCCTTGTGGCACTCCACTGGTCACAGGCCTCTAGTCTGAAAAACAACCCTCCACCACCACCCTCTGTCTTCTACCTTTGAGCCAGTTCTGTATCCAAATGGCTAGTTCTCCCTGTATTCCGTGAGATTGAACCTTGCTAATCAGTCTCCCAAGGGGAACCTTGTTGAACGCCTTAATGAAGTACATATAGATCACATCTACCACTCTGCCCTCATCAATTCTCTTTGTTGTTTCCTCAAAAAACTCAATCAAGTTTATGAGGCATGATTACCACGCACAAAGCCATGTTGACTATCCCTAATCAATCCTTGCCTTTCCAAATACATCTACATCCTGTCCCTCAAGATTCCCTCCAACAACTTGCCCACCACCGACATCAGGCTCACCAGTCTATAGTCCCCTGGCTTGTCCTTACCACCCTTCTTAAACAAGGTTGAGGTATTGAGGTACTTTAGATGTTTGGAAGTCTTTTTCACAAATTGCAGTGGATGCTGGAGTAGTTGTTAATTTTAAATCCAAGATCATTTTTAGTTAAGCAAAGGTATTACTAGATATGGAGATCAGCCATCATCACAATGAGCTGAATGGCCTACATCTGTTCTTATGTTTCTATATTCTTAAGTGCCTATGAATCAATCCTTAGTAGTTGCAATGATGTATAGATTAGAGCTGTTATATAATTGCAAGTTGTTGCATTTGAAAAGAAGAGTTGGAGGGCTATCAAGATTCAGAATGGCAGTATAAGTAATTATGTAGATCTTGTAAAATAGTCTTCTCCTGCCCTGTTCATTTGATGATGATGTCAATGGTTTGCCAATAAGCACTGAGCAAATTTTTGCCATGAATCAGTCCATCTGGAGCATGATAAAATCCATGCTTGAATCAGGTTATCGATAAAAAGTTGCATTTTTTATGCCCAAATATACATGGCTAACTGGGTCAGCATTTATTACCCTATCTGTACAGAGAATTTCCACTTGAACTGAGTTGCTAGCTAGGGCATTTCTGAGTCAACACATCTCAGTGGATCTAGAGGCACATGTGGGTCAGACCAGGTAAGGACACCACGTCTCCTTTCCTAAAGTATATTAATGAACCTGAAGTATTTTTATGGTAATTACTAATGATTACATAATTGACATTAGACTAGCTTTTAATTCCAGACTGCCTTTCTGGAAGACAAGCTTGGCAGATGAAATTATTTTCTTTCCTCACAATATTTTCTGCATTTTTGAGTGTAGACTGAAATCGGAATAGAACTGTTTTAAAACCCCTGGTCTGTGGAAACAATTGCTGCACTTTTTAGAAGCATGTTACCTAACACTCATTGTAAGTGCTGGTATTTTGCTTTGTGCTTAAGCACTGTGGGAAGATTAGTTGAAGACACGTTCGGCCAAAGTATGAATGAAGAGTCAGCCTGTAACAAGTACAGGCAGCATGGTGGCACAGCTGGGCGGCAAGGTGGCACAATGGTTAGAACCAGTGACCCAGGTTCAATTCCATCCTCGGGTGACTGTCTGTTTGGAATTTGCACATTCTCCCTGTGTCTGCATGGGTTTCTTCTGGGTACTCCAGTTTCCTTCCCCAGTTCAAAAATGTGCAGGTTAGGTGGATTGGCTATGCTAAATTGTCCATAGTATCTAAGGATATGCAGGTTAAGTGGATTAGCCATGGGTAATGTGGGGTTACAAGGTTAAGTAGTGGGGTTGGTCTGGGCCGGATGCTCTTCAGAGTGTCTGTGTGGACTCGATGGACCGAATGGCCTGCTTCCACACTGTAGGGATTTTATGAAACAGCTAATTAAATTGGTGAATGATGACCAGAGATCTTCTGCCTTCTGCCTACCAACAACTATCTGATGAATTCTGAATATGTCAGTGTGTGAATGTTTGGAGAGAAGCCATCGCACCTGTGGAAAGGAAGGAGTTGCCCTTCCCTCTGCAGTGATAAAAACATGTCAAAGCTGAAAAAAGATTATTTCCTAACCTCTCCCCGACTCTCTCATCATCTGTTGCTGTAAGCTGTCACTTTTATCAATAAATGCGAGACTGTACAAGTACGAGCCAGTCATGTTGTGGCTCCTATAATCAAAATTACCTGGGGAAAGAAAATCAAGACGTATAAAGCATTTTGCACGAGTGAATTATGCATGCTTTTGTGCCAACTCTAGAAGTAAGGTTGATTGGTTAGTGAGGATTCAATGGGCTGAAGGCTCTCTTTTCTACAATGTAACTTGATGACTTTATGAGGAACTGCTAACCCTACCAAGCCAAAAAGGATCAATTCAGTGAACCGTGTGGACAGGGACCATTGAAGTATTCCTAGTCTTTCCTTTTGCCCATGGCAATCATGTTCTTTTCCATATACATATACGTGCACTGCAAATTTTATGAGGGTTAATGTTTATTAGTCAAGAATTATATATCAACAGTTCATATTTGTTTACCCATTGCTAGAGCCTATTTTTCTGCAATAAATTGTAATCATTGTTAAGTACATAAACCTCATCGGTGCTTTCTGTCAAGCTGCGATGAAATGACCGGGAAATCGGGGATTTTGCATGTTGTTATAAAGCCTTTAACTTTTGTAATAATTGTGAATAGTGGGTTTATTTTCCAGTGCAATGCCCTAGTGTGTTGGAACAACAGCAAGTTACAATTGGGAACATATTACTTGAAACAGATTGAATAATGACATTCAAAAGGAATTGAATAAAAACTTAAAAGACAATTTTACAGGGCTATGGTGACAGAGCAAGAAATGGGCTAATTGGATACCACTGTAAAAGAATAAGCACATACATGATGGGCTGAATAGCTGTTGTATTGCAAGATTCTGTTATTCTAGCACTTGTGAGAAAATTGCAACTCAATTGCATTCACAATCAGCAGCGGTTTAAAAATTTGCATACAGTCACAGTTATGATCCCAGCTGATGATACCACTGGCGAAGTCAGATCCCAAAATTGGATGTGGCCTGAGAGATGATTTTTTTTTCTGAACATGGTGGTCAATTACTGAAACATAGTCACATTAGACTGCAAAATTTCTTTAACAACAGAACAAAAGTTTATTATATTAAAGACAAAGCTTGGTTTGTTATTTTCTTACTTTTGTAGATATAGAACACCATTAAAAAAGTTTTAAACTATTCAGCAAAACAAAAATTTGACCTATTCCTCAACAACATTACTTTACTGTGCATCTGATCCAGAGCAATTACATCTTTATGCCAAATCTTTAAGTTTGACTGAACTGGTTTTCTCTTGTTTCAGTCCTGTGAACTGTGGAGTCTTCTTGCATGGAAACTCACAAACCTGAGAGTTTAGCTTTTCTCAGCTTACAATAACCTGCAGATTTCTCACCAAACACTCTTGGTCTATAAATTACATAACTAATGTTTTCTGCTGAACAAGCTTGTTTCCTTTAACTTCTTTGAAATAACTCCTTTCCAGGAAAGAGAATATTGCTTTTAACCTTCAGGTCTCCTCCAAACTCCTCTAAAAGTTTTCTATAACCAGGTTTCCTAAGAGTTGGAGGACTGCTTGAGTATAAAGAGGAACTCTAATTCTGCAACGTTAAAGTACAGTGGAGACATTAAGTAATTGGCATTCATTCCTTTAAAACTTGATGGTTGTGTAGCAAGTATTTGTATAATGAAGGGAAATATAGGCTAAAAAAAGAGTTAAGTTTGGAAATCAGTTACCGTTCAAAAGTTATTTGTAGTCAGTGTGCTTTTAAAAGAAGCCAGTGGAAAGAATGCAATGTCCTGAGCCAGAATTTTGCAATCATTTATCGAGCATAAGCGGCAGAGGTTTTTAAGTTGTCAGCAAAGTGCACTATATGAGGACAACTATCTGAAACAGGAACATGGAGTATTGTCGAGATGATGGGGGTTTCCATAAGATGTAGGAGTAGAGTTAGGCTCATTGAGACTGCTTCACCATTTGAGCATGGCAGAAATGTTTCTCAACCTCATTCTCTTTTCTCCATTACCCATGATCTCACTACTAATCAAGAAACCAACTATCGCTGTCTTAAATACACTGAACAACTTGGCCTTCACTGCCTTCTGCGGCAGTGCATTTTACTGATTCACCATACTCTGGCTGAAGCAATTCCTCTTCTTCTCAATCACAATTTAAAACAGTTGTCTCTTCACTCTGAGGCTGTGGCCAAGGGTCCGCGTTTCTCCAACCAGTGGAAAAATTTTCTCCAAGTCCATTTCACCATGGCCTCTCAGTATTCTGTAAGTTTCAATGAGATTCCCCCCTCATTTTTCTAAACTCCATCAAGTCCACACCCAGCAGAGTTCTCAATAGCTCCTCACATGGCAAGTCTTCATTCCTAGGATAATTCTTGTAAACCTCCTGTGGACTCTTTCCAACACCAGCAAATCCTTCTTTAGATACCGGGTCCAGAACTGCTCACATTATTCCAAGTGCAGTCTGACCAGAGCCTTATATAGACTCAGCAGTACATCTCTGCTCCTATACTCTAGCCCTCTTTAAATCTGAACTTGAATTTGCCTTCCTAACTGCCAACTGAATCTGCGTCCAGCAGATCTCGTCCACTTCACACACCTCCACCCTTGAACCTCAGCCCTCCATCCGCAACAAGGGGAGACCCACCTTTGTCCTCACCTTCCACCCCACCAATCTCTGGATACAATGCATCATCCTCTGCCATTTCTGCCATTTACAATCGCATCCCACCACCAGAGATATATTGTCCTCCCCATCCCTTTTCAGCAGAGACCATTCCCTCCACGACTCCCTTGTTAAGCCCACGCGACCTTACCAACCCACCCACCACTTCCAGCACCTTCCCTTGCCACCACAAAAGGTGTAAAACCTGCATCCACACCGACACCCTCACTTCAATCCAAGGCCCAAAGGATCCTTCCACATCTGGCAGAGAATTTTCTGCACCTCCAAACACCTTACCTACCATGTCTATTGCTCTCGATGTGGTCTCCTCTATATTGGGGAAGCAGGATGCCAACGTGCGGAACATTTCAGAGAACATCTCTGCGACACATGCACTAGACAACCCCACCGCCCTTTGGCCGATCACTTCAACTTCCCCTCACACTCGGCCAAGGGCATGCAAGTCCCGGGCCTCCTCGGGACTGCCAAATCCTAGCCACCCGACGACTGGAGGAAGAACACCTCGTCTTCCGCCTTGGGACCTTCCAACCACATGGAATCAATGTGGATTCTACCAGTTTCCTGATCTCCCCTCTCCCCACTTTATTCCCAGATCCAATCCTCCAACTCCAAATCCAAATTGATCATGTCCACTGGCTCTCCTTTGTCTAACTTGCTTGTCACCTCCTCAAAGAATTCTAACGAATTTGTCAAACATGACCTGGCCATACTTTACCATTCACTTCCAAGTACTCCGCAAACTTATCCTTAATAATGGGTTCTAAAATTTGATCAACAACCGAGGTCAGGCTAACTGGCTTAAAGTTTCCTATCTTTTGCCTCACTCCCCTTTCAACAAAGGTGTTACATTAGCCATTTTTCAGTCCACTGGAGCCCTATCTAACTCCTGAAAGGTCTCAAATGGTGACTTTCTTTCAACAATGGACCTCCTGCTAAGAGCCTACACTCAACCCCACTCAGTTTTGCTTGCTATCCCACCACTTTGGGGTTAATAGCAATCATGACAAGGGATGGGGCCCAAAAAAGGCCATGAATTGATAATTTGGGTTGGAGCAGGGGAGCTTTCTCACCAAAGACATAATCAGGGTGAAGGTGAGGTTCCTTGCTGCCTGATTAAATGTCTCCACCACTAAACTCACCATGAGGATAGGCCACAACATTCTGCTTGGATTTGTTTGCTACAGTTCCATCATCCTCCACAGGGTGAAGAATATAGTTAGAAACTTAAATAGACCACATCTAAAGTTGGTCTGAAGGGTAAACTACGGAAAAAGGGGGAGACAGATGTCGTGCTGAATATCAGCTGCAGTTAACTGCTTAAAGCTTCTTCACACCTATCAGAGGTATGATTATTCTATTGTGATCAAGAGACCTGAGTGAAACTAGTTCTATTCCTGCCAAATTCAAATCTGGCATAATGTAACAATAATGTCATTGATAAGCCTCACCCAAAAAGGAAGTGGAGACCTAATTGGCATGCAAAAGTTCTTGCCCAAATGATTTTATTGGTCGCACAACTTAACTTTAACTTCGAAGTGGAGGAAGGCCAAAACTGTGGGATTTTCAGCAGCTAAACCAAGATAGGTGTATGCTACCGGCCAACATAAACCCTAAAGCCGTGCATTCTTTTAACTAATCTTGTGCACCGGGAAGAGCAGTAGTGTACTCACCCTCAGGCCTCTCACAGAAACTCTTAACCTCTCTGGCCTCAAATTCATAAAAGCCAGCCATGCTGGGTTTCTCCAACAATTTCTGTTTTTGTTTCAACAGGGACTATAGGATTCAAGAAGGCAGCTGACTAACATCTTCTCAAGAGTAGTTAAGAGATGGGCAATAGAAGCTGGCCTAAATGTAGGTGTAGTCAGATGAATTCAATAAGAAATATGGAATTAAGAGTCTCATGCTGATCATGAATTCATTATCAATTGTTGGAAGAGCTCAGCTCAGTTGGGAGAGAAACTGCATTTCTTACCTGGTCTCGTCTACATGTCACTCCAGAGCCACAGCAACATGATTCACTCTTAGTTGGAACGGGCAATAAATGCTGGCCTAGCCAGAGATGCTGTCATCCTAAGAATGGACAAAAAACAGTTTTGAGCTCCATATCCTAAGGAAAGGAAGTTCAGAGAACATTGACAAGACTGAAACTGGTATGGACGTCTTTTGAACAGAAGTTGAGTAGGTTGGGCCTGTTTTTATTTGAATTTAGACGATGCAGGGAGGTCACTTTCCTTTGTACAAGAATCTAGAACCAGGAAGTATAACCTCAGTACAGGACCAGAGGCATAATCACAGAATAAGGAGTTGCACATTGAAAACAGAGGTGAGAAAGAATTTCTTCACTCTGAGGGTAGTGAATTTGTCAAATTGTTTACCGCAGAAGGTTGTTGAGGCTGGGTTGTTAAGTATATTCAAAGTCAAAAATCACACGACATCAGATTATAGTCCAACAGGATTATTTGAAACTGCAAGCTTTCAGAGCCCCCTCTGAGGAAGGAGTGGGCACTCCGAAAGCTTGCAGTTTCAAGTAAACCTGTTGGACTATAACCCGGTGTTGTGTAATTTTTGACTTTGTCCAGCATAGTCCACACTCGTACCTTCATACCAAGTATATGCAAGGCTGAGATTGACAGACTTTTAATCAGTAAGGGAACTAAAGGTTATACTGAAAAAGCTGGAAAATATTGTTGAGCTTTATTAAATCAACCATGATAACATCGAATGGTGAAGCACACTCATTGGGCAGAATAATCTCGGGGTCTGCTCCTACATCTTATTGTTTTATGGACAGTATGTATATATCTGGCCTAGATCAGTTTCCAGTGAATGGTAACTCGCAAAATATTGATTGTGGTGAATTCTGACTTGGTAATGACATTGAATGTCAAGGAAGGATGGTTCAATTCTATCTTGCTGAGATGGTCATTTCCTTATACTTGTATGGTACGAATGTTACTTGCCTATCTTCAGCACAAGCCTGAATTTTATTCAGATCTTGTTGCAAATATCTCAAGAAGCTCAGTCTTTTGAAAATTGTCTACTGAGAGAAGTCACCCCCACTACCATTATCAGATTATAGGTCTGACTTAAATGATAATTGTGCATAGCCCCAAGATTTAAATTATGTGAATTTCTTGCCAGTGTGATTCATTCCATATGCTGAAACCACTGGATATGCAAAGGCTTTGGATCCAGCAATAGTACCAAAGACTTTGCCAGCTTTATGTTGAGGAATCAATTTCAGCTGTTAATATCAAGACGTTATTTTTGTGAATCATGTGTCGTAGGTGTGTGTTTAGAGACTTTGATAGGAAGAACAGAGGCATTGAATATTTTCTAAATGGGAAAAGGCTTCTGAAATCTGAAGCTAAGTGTGGAGTCCTCGTTCAGGATTCTCTTAAGGTTAACATGCAGGTTCAGTTGGCAGTTCGAAGACAAGTGCAGTGTTACCATTCATTTTGGGAGGGCTGCTAAGGCTGTATAAGGCTTTGGTCATACCACATTTGGAATATTGTGAGCAGTTTTGGGCCTATATCTAAGGAAGGAGATGCTGGTATTTGAGAGAGTCCAGAGGAGGGTCACATGAATGATCCCGGAAATGAAGAGCTTGCCATATGAGGAGTGATTGAGCACTTTGCTGGATCTGCACACGATGGAGTTTAGGATGATGAGGGTAGATTCTCATTGAAACCTATAGAATACTGAGAGACCAGGATAGAATGGATACGGAGAAGATGTTTCCACCAGTAGGAGAAACTAGGACTCCTGGGCATAGCCTGAGTGTGAAGGGACACCCTGTAGAACTGAGATGAAGAGGATTTTCTTCAGAGAGATGATGGTGAATTTGTGGAACACATTGCCACAGAAGGCTGTGGAGGCTAAATTTTTGAGTTTATTTAAGACAGAGATAGAGAGGTCCTTGGTTAGTAACGGGATCAAGAGTTATGGGGAGAAGGCAGAGGAATGGTGTTGAGAAACATATTAGCCATGATTAAATGATGGACCAGCCTAAATGGACTGAATGGCTCAATCCTGCTCCCATATCTTATGGTCTTATGAATGGAGCAGGAAAGTCATGGTGATGTTGAACAACACTGAATGGGCGAAATAGGCTCAAATGGCCACAAGGCCTACGCTTGCTCCGACTTCAAATATTCTTATGAAAGGTAATGTTTGAGCTCTCCATAATAAGATTACTGAGTTTTTTAGGTAAATTGTGTTGTATCTGAGATATGTGAAAAGTGAATTATGGTATCTGTTTTTGGAGAGTTAGTTTTCTGCCAAAAAAGTCAGGTTACACAGAATTGCTTGTGCTCATTTACCTTTATGATTGGCATTTGTTAAATTCCTTTGATAATGAGGTTCCTATGTTAACCCTTTTTCAGTGATAAATGAGAAAGATAATTGGTCATATTAAACAGTAACTGGCTCACTGTCTCTACTGTTGCATAGGTATTAGAAAAGATATTGCCTGCAGCTTTCGTTTCTCACAGACTGCAGCATGTGGCCAAAACTTCATGCAATAAACATTTTTTTTTAATTATTTGTGAATATTCTCATCCAATGCCAATTGCAATAGGCTTGAGGCACAGATTTCACACTGAGGGGCATAATGTGCAAAAGGGAGTACCATCATCAGTATTTTAATTTTTATTTACCTTTCTCTAACTTATGCCTATCAGGAAATGCATTGTTTGCATAAGAGTATCAAATGAATTTGGAATGACAGAAAGCGATTATCTTTTGGGACTGACAGTTTGAGGCAATGTTGTGTATTGTTTTGCTTTGTAGATGCAGCAGAAATGATCTGCCTGGTATGACAGGGATACGTTGGATTAGATTAGATTACTTACAGTGTGGAAACAGGCCCTTCGGCCCAACAAGTCCACACCGACCCGCCGAAGCGCAACCCACCCATACCCCTACATTTACCCCTTACCTAACACTACGGGCAATTTAGCATGGCCAATTCACCTGACCTGCACATCTTTGGACTGTGGGAGGAAACCGGAGCACCCGGAGGAAACCCACGCAGACACGGGGAGAACGTGCAAACTCCACACAGTCAGTCGCCTGAGGCGGGAATTGAACCCGGGTCTCTGGCGCTGTGAGGCAGCAGTGCTAACCACTGTGCCACCGTGCCGCCCACAGTGGATGTAGTGCTATCTGTGAGACAGACATGACACAAGCAAAACTGAGTTTAGCGGCATCTGCATTCTTCTGTAATGCATCTACACCACAGCACATGTTAACACTGTTAGCAGGCTCAGTTTGTTCAAAGAAGTAGTTTAACTTTACCGTGCAGATTCACTATAGAGTCATAGAATTGTATAGTGTGGTTGCCCCTCAGGTCTCTTTTAAATCTTTCCCCCCTCATCTTAAATCTATGCCCTTCAGTTTTGGACTTTCCTACCCTGGCAAAAAGACCCTATATCTTCAGTAAATACTTTGTGCCTCATAGTTTCTTACAAATCTCCCCATAATGGCACTTAAATATTATGATTGAAAACAATTAGTTTTCCTGTTTTCTTAGACTAACCATGGCAAATTGACTAGTATGAAAGTTAACCACATAACTGAATGTTAATATCATTATAGTATCATTATAGTATCATGGACAATTCAAAGATGAACCAGAGACAGCATATGGAAAACTTATTTATTACACAGCAAATTGATGTATGTTGCCTGAAGAGTGATGTGAGCAGATTACATTGTAAATCTCAACAGGGAATTATTCTCAACAGGGAATAATTGAAGGCAGGATGTTGCTGGGAATGGAGGGATTGAGTTATAAATGTCAGCTGGATAGGCTGGGAATTCTTTCACTGGAATGTAGCAGATTGAGGGGTAACCTTTTGAAGGCTTATAAAATCACGAGGAGCATAGATAAGGTGAATTGCAGTTGTCTTTTCCTTCTGGATGGCAAGTTCAAAACCACTGGACATATTTTTAAGGTGAGAGCAGAAAGTTTTAAAAAGGACATGAGGTGCAATTTTGTTTGCACAGAGTCATTCATGTGTGGAATGAACTGCCAGAGGAAATGAAGGATGCAGGTACAGTTACAACATTTAAAATACATTTGGCTCAGTACATGAGTAGGAAAGATTTGAAGGGATATAGGCCAAACGCAGGCAAGTGAGACTGGTCAGCATGGACGAGTTGGACTGAAAGTCCTTTTTCCATGCAATCTATTAAATAAATTACATAGTTCCAGGGAAAGAGCAGAGGATTAAGACTAATTGGATAGCTCTTCAAGAGCTGGCACAAGAAAACTCTGCTGAACAGCCTTCTTCTGTATTGCATCCTGTGATGATGAAAATTCATGCAAAATCATATAATATTGATGTTGAATATTTCTACATCATTAGCTATGAAAAAAAATATACTCTGCTTGTTTACTTTCATATAATCCACTGAATATAAAAATGCTCAGTTTAACAGTGGACAGGTGGAAACTGAATAACCTTTAATTAGATCAGTTGGGAGAAGGTACTTTCAGTATTTACCTAGCCTGACCTCAACTCCCACATCATTAAGGTGCATACTGCACATGCAATGAGACAATTAGATATGTACATGAAACATGGTGTGCTTTATATTTAATGTTATAACTGTTATTTAGAACACTGTGTTTAAACCTTTACTCCTGAGATCATTACTTTTCTCTGTGTAGAGTTTTTCCTTATTATTAAAACATGAGAACAGACTATGAAATTCTTCTCTTTCAGTCTGCATAGAGTTTCTCTAAAGACATATCACACTTGTTCTGCTGTCTCCCACAGCCTTTTATGTTCTTCAAATGATCATTCTTTAATCCACTATTAGTGACCAAATTATGACAAAGCATCTCACATTTACATTTTACATTTATGTAACATTTTGTAAATGAAAGACCTAATTTTAAACAAGCAAGCTGGGGGAAAATTCCATATCGATTCCATGCTCACCAGGCATGATCTTTGCCTTTTTCTAGAATTACCACAGCTCTGCCACCAAAGTTCGAGTAGTTGTCGGGAGCCCCCATTGGAACTCAACTTGTACAAATCCATTGATGGCGTGGGACCTTGATGGCAGAGCCAAATGGGTGTTCCAACCCCTCACTGTGTTAGGAACAGTTACCCAACATTGATTAATTGGACAGGTAATGATCATAGAACATAGAACAATACAGCGCAGAACAGGCCCTCAATATTGCGCCAACCTGTGAACTATTCTAAGCTCATCCCCTACACTATCCCATCATCATCCATGTGTTTATCCAAGGACTTTTTAAATCTCCCTAATGTGGCTGCATTAACTACATTGGCAGGGAGGGCATTCTACGCCCTTACCATTCTCTGAGTGAAGAATCTGCCTCTGACATCTGTCTTAAATCTATCACCCCTCAATTTGTAGTTATGCCCCCTCATACAAGCTGATGTCATCATCCTAGGAAAAAGACTTTCACTGTCTACCCTATCTAATCCTCTGATCATCTTGCATGTCTCTATCAAATCCCTTCTTAGCCTTCTTCTTTCCAATGAGAACAAACCCAAGTCTCTCAGCCTTTCCTCATAAGAGCTTCCCTCCAGACCAGGCAATATCCTGCTAAATCTCCCCTGCACATTTTCCAATGCTTCCATATCCTTCCTGTAATATGGCGACCACAACTATACACAAAATTCCAAGTGCTGCTGCACTAGCATTTTGTATAGTTGCAGCATGACATTGCGGCTCCAGAACTCAATTCCTCTAACAATGAAACCTAACACACCGTATGCCTTCTTAACAGCACTATCAACCAGGGTGGCAACTTTCAGGGATCTATCTACATGGACTCCAAGATCCCTCTGCACATCCACACTACCAAGAATCTTTCCATCGACCCAGTTCTTTGCCTTCCTGTTAGTCTTCCAAAGTGCATCACCTCATACTTAGCTGCATTGAACTCCATTTGCCACCTCTCAGCCTAATTCTGCAGTTTATCCAAGTCCTCCTGCAACCTGTAACATTCTTCCAAACTGTCCACTACTCCACCGACTTTAGTGTCATCTGCAAACCTACCATTCACCTATGCCTGCGTTTAATTCATTTATAAAAATGACAAACAGCAGTGGCACACCACTAGTAACCGGACTCCATGCTGTCTTCTTTCAGAAATCCAGTTTCTAATCCAAATTGCTAAATCACCCTCAATCCCATGCCTCTGCATTTCCTCCAACAGCCCACCATGTGGAACCTTCTCAAAGGCTTTACTGAAGTCCATGTACACCATGTCAACTGCCCTACCCTCATCTACATGCTTGGTCACCTTCTCAAAAAACTCAATGAAGATTGTGAGACATGACCTGCTCTTGACGAAACCATGTTGATTATCTGAAATCAAATTGTTGCTTACTAGATGATTATAAATCTTATCTCTTATAATCCTTTCCAAAGCCTTTCATACAACAGAAGTAAGGCTCACTGGTCTATAATTAGCTGGGTCACCTCTACTGCCCTTCTTGAAAAAGGGGACAACATTTGCAATCCTCCAGTCCTCTGGTACTAAACCTGTAGTCAATGACGACTCAAATATCAAAGTCAAAGGCTGAGCTATCTCCTCCCTAGCTTCCCAGAGAATCCTCGGATAAATCCCATACTGCCCAGGGGACTTGTCTACTTTCACTCCTTCCAGAATTGATAATACCTGTGCGTAACTAATCTTGATCCTTTCTCGTCTAATATCTCGTATCTCATTCTTCTCATATACAATATTCTCCTTTTCCTGAATAAAACTGATGAGAAATGTTAATTTAGCACCTCTCCGATCTCCACAGGGTCCACACTCAACTTCCCACTTCTGTCTTTGACTGGCCCTATTCCCAGATGGAAATGTGTTGCTGGAGAAGCGCAGCAGGTCAGGCAGCATCTAGGGAACAGGAGAATCGACGTTTCGGGCATTAGCCCTTCTTCATCCATTCCTGAAGAAGGGCTAATGCCCGAAACGTCGATTCTCCTGTTCCCTAGATGCTGCCTGACCTGCTGCGCTTCTCCAGCAACACATTTCCATCTCTGATCTCCAGCATCTGCAGACCTCATTTTCTCTTCAAAGATTGGCCCTATTCCCACCCTAGTCATCCTTTTATTCCTCACATACCTATAGAAAGCTTTAGGGTTCTCCTTTATTCTGCCTGCTTAAAACTGCTCATTCCTCTCTTTGCTCTTCTTAACTTTCTCTTTAAATCCTTCCTGGCTAACCTGTAACACTCCATTGCCTCATCTGAATCATCTAGTCTCACCAACACATAAGCCTCCTTCTTCTACTTAACAAGAAATGCATTCGGCATCCAGTTAAGAATGACAGTCGTGTTCTTAAAACTGTCGGGCAAGTATGAGACCCACCAGATGCAGGAGATGGATTCTACTCTTGACAGTGAAAGGAGAGTGAGAGAAAAAGAGAGAGATACAGAGAGAGGTCACTACCATCTTGAGATGGCTTCTCAGCACTTGTAAGATGTTTGAAATAGATAATAACCACATATTCTGGATCACCATTGTGGAGGGGAAATGTCTCCGGATAAGATGACCTGCAGCTGTAGCTTTGAACCAGTAGACAGCCACAATAATGAGTCAGTCTGGACTTCTGAACTTACTATATACATCTGGGAGACCACCTCCATGCATCTGATGCGAGAAGAAACATGCAGGTAATTTGAAAATTTTCAGCTGGCCTCTGATTTAATTTACATTTTTATTACTTGCACAAACTTCCTTTCTCTTGTAGAAAGGTAGCCATTTTAAATCAATTTCTTCAAAATTGCTCTGGAAAATGGCAAGATAGTGCCTGCAAACTGGTGTGCTGATCGACTGCACAAAAGTACATGCCCACCACAATTCATGCACCCATTGACCCCTGAGAATCATTCCCCTGACTTTGTAAGGAGGTAATCCGTTGTACAGTATGGAACATTGACATTGACATAACCATACGAAAGTGACAAGCAAAGTAAAGCAGACGAACACAGAATAATTCACAGGTAGTCTTTTGTTGTTGTGTACAATTGATAATGTTTTGTAAGCTGAAGCAATTCCGAGTCAATTCACCAGGTTTACATCACATCTGGATGTTTGACAGTAAAGAAAAACAGTGCTGGCAAAATTAAATGTCACATTCTTCAGACAAGCTTCTAAATAAAATGTGTTATCTTCTTTCAGACTGGGAGGAAAGAGAAAGGTGACCCACTCAATGCTGCCATTGAAAAAATGACAAAGAAAACAAGGGATCTGCGACGACAGGTATGCTCTCTGCAATCGTCGACCTTCGGTGTGGAACGTATGGTGATAGTTGAATGAATGTACTTTGGAGACTTGACATTTTTGTAAAATTGGTCCAAGTATTAATTAATTTCAAATATCATTCTCAAGGGTAGGGTCAACCTCCTCCATTTCCTGCTTGAGAGAAAGATTGCAGTCTTTACTGCAGCACCACCTATCTCTGTAGGGCCAGGGAAAATCTTTAAATTATTCTTGCACTATCTTTATATTCTAAAGTGATTCAACACTTAAACCACTTGGGTTATGGTCAGAGCTGGGAAACTGTCATTTAACCTCGGTGACCTGCTGACAGACAAACAGGATTAATGTCTCCATTGCTGCACACACTCTCTGATTTTTGCAGTAATTGGCAAAGAGTCATATAGTCTCACACACAGAGGTCATAAGGCTGAAGAGCATGAGAATTGAAAAGTCAAAATGATTTGGGCAATTGCACATTGTTGGATACAATGATGGAAGCTTTGCCCTGGAAATACTTAAGAAAGGCAGGAAAGCTAGAAAAATGTTCTTATTTGCTCATCAGTGCTAAAATGTGTGGAGACTAAGGCTGGAGAGTAAGCCTAAAAGGAGAAGTATCATCTTCTATCTGGACAGGCATGATGCAAAAGATGACAGTTTCCAGTTCAGCTGCCTAAGTAGTTACAGTTACATTACTCTGGGATGTTTCATAATGCTGCAATGTCTGTTACTTCATTCAAAAGATTTTCTCTAACTGATGGGTTCTAATCGCAAGCAATATTTGTAATGCAAACAGAAAATATTACATGAATTCTCAAATGTTATAATTATCTTTTTTAAAAATTGCATATTATAATATATATTACATGGCTAAAGTATTAAATCAAATTGTAGGCCCTCATATTTATAAAACAGTGTTCTATTTTGGGAACATTAGCTCTGGATCTTGTACTTATTGGCACCTCCCACCCCCCTTGACCATTCACCTCCTTAAATAGTCCCACTTTGACCTCAAATAATATGTGAGAAGCTAATGGTTCTATCACCAATGTCGAGGCTCTCTGAGGCTTTAGCTGCTTGATTCCTGCTACATCTTGCCAAGCAAACCAAACATTCCTTAATGCCTGTGCTGGTCTAGTATTCTGCTCATCTTCACACTTGTTAGCCTTTTTTTCTATTTGCCCCAAACTCCAAGCTCATATGAGATCTGTCTTCTGCTGCCTTAATCCCATTTCTACTGAATCCTCAACTTCAGCTTTGTGTCCTTATTACATGTTAGATGGTACTGTGAATGTATTTTTTCGACCTTCCAAAACTTACCTTTCCAGTGTCTTTAGAATATGGTGGATCTCTCAGATGTATGCCCATGTATCTCACAACAGTCTGTTTGACTCTTCCAATCAAGTCCCCCATCCTCTCTTGAGTTAAATGTTGAGAGGTATTCCTGGAGTTATAGAGTCATAGAGATGTACATCATGGAAACAGAACCTTCGGTCCAACCCGTCCATGCCGACCAGATATCCCAACCCAATCGAGTCCCACCTGCCAGCACCCAGCCCATATCCCTCCAAACCCTTCCTATTCATATACCCATCCAAATGCCTCTTAAATGTTGCAATCGTACCAGTTTCCACCACTTCCTCTGGCAGCTCATTCCATACACGTACCATCTTCTGTGTGAAAAAGTTGCCCCATAGGTCTCTTTTATATCTTTCCCCTCTCACCCTAAACCTGTACCCTCTAGTTCTGGACTCCCTGACCCCAGGGAAAAGACTTTGTCTATTTATCCTATCCATGCTCCTCTATAAGATCACCCCTCAACCTCCGATGCTCCAGGGAAAACAGCCCCAGCCTGTTCACCCTCTCCCTATAGCTCAAATCCTCCAACCCTGGCAACATCCTTGTAAATCATACTTGAACCAATTCAAGTTTAGAGCTTCTTTCCGATAGGAAGGAGACCAGAATTGCATGCAATATTCCAATAGTGGCCTAACCAATGTCCTGTGCAGCCGCAACATGACCTCCCAACTCCTATACTCAATACTCTGACCAATAAAGGAAAGCATACCAAACGCCTTCTTCACTATCCTATCTACCTGCGACTCCACTTTCAAGGAGCACTCCAAGATCTCTTTGTTCAGCAACACTCTCTAGCACCTTACCATTAAGTGTATAAGTCCTGCTAGGATTTGTTTTCACAAAATGCAGCACGTCACATTTATCTGAATTAAACTCCATCTGCCACTTCTCAGCCCACTGGCCCATCTGGTCAAGATCCTATTGTAATCTGAGGTAACCTTCTTTGCTGTCCACTACACCTTCAATTTTGGTGTCATCTACAAACTTACTATCTCTTCTGCTCACATTCAAATAATTTATGTAAATAACAAAAAGTAGTGGTTGTAATGCCCAACATTCGAATGACATATGTGATCATGTGACTTATATTATGATTTTACGGCACTTAATATCTGCATAAAGGTTATTTTAGTTTTTGTTGAGAATTTTGGCTTATGTTTTTAGACTAGTCAGTGTATGTTTTGCAAGGAGATCCAAGAACCACCAGGGCACCCAAGAGCAGGCAAAACGGAAAACCAAAAGTTGGGAAGAGAGGACAGCATAGAACATTTTCACCTTCCCAAACCACCATTTGCATATTTCAGATCCACAATTTCAGCAACCAAACTCACCTCCCATTGATAGCCTTGGGTCAGAATAGGGGCATATCAGAATTAAGAAATCAAGTACTAACTTTGTTGATGTTAGCTATACACTTTTATGCTTTAGGCAATTCTAGGCAATGATCACAAGAATAGAATATCCATCGCAAAGCTTACAGATGCCATCATGAATTTACAGGACAGAGACATTGTGATTCACTCAAACTCAGAGGCACTCCCTCTGATTGTAATGTATAATAGCAATGTTACTTTACTGGAAGATAGTTGTACAAGTCCCTATGAACACACCTGCCTGGGAGTCACACTGAGACAGAGATGGAATTGTCAGTAGCTGAGGTTCTGAAGCTGAGGTTCCCCCACTTATCATCTCATGGCAGTGTGGACAAAAGGAAAGTTCTATCTTTGAGCTCCTAGGTTGCTAGGCAGCAACTCAGTTTACTGGAAACTCCTGGTTATTTGAAAAGGGTTGAGAGTCTGGCGAACCATATCTGGCTTCAGATCTGAATTGTGAGGGAGTCACATGGCATCATGCTGTAACTCTATTTGCAGTGTTGCAAAATCTTAGGAAACGATACGCACTGGTCCCTGCTGTTTCCAGGAGTTTTGGGAGAAAGTTGTGAAGCTGTTCTTCAAGTGAGGTGAGATTACTTTCACCCCAACTAGATTCCAACGAATCCTTACAGTAGGATTGTCCTCTTACCGACTCAGTCAGGATTTAATGTAGAACTGTGGTTGGCATGCAGAGTGTGGTGACACATCTAGTAAAGAGAAATTAATTTCATTTGGGGAGGACAAACTCTGAGAAGATGATAAACCTTGGGAGACTAGCTCCATCTTAAAACAAATATTTGCATATTCAATATAGCCTTGGTAGACAGGGGTTTGACCTAGGAAACCTCACTCTTAAGTTTCTCAGTCTAATAGAATAGACACATGCTTGAGATAGACGATGATGAATAAGGTTCTTTTATATTTACCCTGTAACCTTTAGTGGGGATGTGTTATGCAGAATTTGTATGTACATGTGCATGTTAAGCTAAATATGCTAACTGGAACTTGAGGGCATGAAGGCCACAATGTTAGAAATGTGTGAACACCATGACCCACAGATTCATTTACCATTTTTGCCAATAATGGGCTGCCGGTCTAAGGTAGTAATTTACCAAACAAGACCATGGCAGTACTTAGCAGTATAAGAATGAGATATGGTCTGCTTTAACTTAACTCAATTAAAGTTTTTTTTTAATGCATAGATAGAATGTCAATCTGAGAAAACAATCTCCTGATTGAGATCATTCATTCAGTCTAGTTGTACTGCCAAACCTTGAGCTTTATATCTTTTGCAATATACAAGCAAAAGACCACTTGAGTGCAGACCAATCACATTTAATGATGTGATTATGAAGCTCAGATGCTGGTTGCTGACAAATGACTGCCCTAATGTTAAATAATATGCTTAGCTACTACAAATGTTGAACAGTATTTCTGGTATGTGTTTTAACATTTGATGTAATTTGAATGTCAATTCATTAAGAAGCACTGTAAATGTCTTATTGATTTTTTTTTGATATTACCGACCCAAAGTGGGTCAAAAAGAAATTGAAAATTTATCATCTTACATCATTGTTGAAATGACAGTTTTATTACAGTAAACCAAAGCTTTCATATGAGTTGACAGTTAATCGGAAACTACATGTAGCCTACCCTGGTATATCTATCTAGTTAAATGTACTTTGTAGAATCATGTAGGGATTCTATGATTCTCCCCAGGTATATTTACCCAGATGCACAGGCATATTCTAATTTGCATCAATATCTGGCATGTTATGTATTGGTTGAATATCATTATTATCTGGCAGGAATTGGGATCTTCATAGGCTTTGATTCCTTGAATTTCACTGTTGAGAAACATAAATTTGTACAAGATAAATATATTCCTTGGGCCTAGATTCCTTTTCATTTATGTGTTATGTTTTCAAGAGACTTTCCATTTACTATTGGCCTCCTTTAAACATGCCCATTCTTAAATTGTTGGTTTGTGGCTTTTTCTATAAAACACATGCCATGTTGAGGAGAATTCTGAAGTGAGACTTAAGGCATCTCATTTCCCAGTGTCTTATCTCGAAAGTTTACTGATATACCTGAACAGTTTGTGCTTCCTCTTCCCTCGAACTGTTCTTCAGAAGTCATTAATTATGTATCCTTAGTGTACACAGACCCCCTTTGCAGGGTGACTCAGGCAACTGGCACCCCCAGTCAGGATATCACGTATTCAGTGTAGTTATAAATCAGTTGCTGATTGGATCAATAGGAAACCAAGACAGCCAAGTGCTTTGAATTACTGCACATACCTCTCTTTCCACAATCGTTGTTCAAAATAAAATTATTCAACTTATGATCACAGCAAGCTATTGTTTATCTTAATTAACAAATTGATCAGAATCCATTTCCTGATTTCTGTCAACTTGATTAGGTAGGTCAAAAATATCTTGGAGTATAACAGTGATTCATCAAACTGATCATGATCAAGTATGACCTATAAACTGGTAGGGAGCTTTAACAATGATGCATTTGAGAATTTGTCTAGACAGGGCACTGACCTATATTTATTTCATCAGCACATTGTCTAATATCTTTATGAATTCCAATTTAGAACCATGAGATCAGCATAATTTGCAGGGTTAAGAAATAAGACAGCTGGAGGTAGTTGCCTTAGAGAGGGGGCATTGGACATGCACCAGAATGTACGTGGGTTTGCGTAATTCAGCTATGAAGACAGATTAGCTGGGATTGTTTTCTTTGGAGCGGAGAAGGCTGAGATGAGGAGGATCTGATTGAGGTGTGCAATGGTCTGAGAGGCATTGACAGGGTAGAAAGGGAGAACCTTTTCCCATTAGTAGAGGAATAACCAGGTAAGGAGGTTTTGTAGGGAATTTGAGGGAAGTTATTTACACCCAGTAATTGTGGGTATCCAGAGCACATTGCCTAAAAGAGTGATTGAGCAGGAACCCTCAAGACATTTATAAACTATTTAAATGAACATTTGAAACACCATAGCATTCATTGTTACGGGACAAGTGCTGGAATCAGAAGGACACTTGATGAATGACGTGGACATGAAGGGCCTCTTTCCATTGCTGTAAAAACTCTATGATTCTCTGACAGAATCAGGGATTTGAGAAATTAGAAGGGAAATTTCAACTAGAATGTAGGGGAAAAGATATAAATAGGAGAAGTAGATTCTAATTATAATGGTGATTTTTGTTTAGGGTAGCTGCCTCCTTGACTGCAAAGTCCCTCAGCAAAAATCCAGCTGCCCAGGAGGGGTAACACATTAGTGCAGCCTTCACTAGTTCAAATTGGACCCTTCAGCTTTCAGATAAGAAGTCTCTGATTGATCAGCAGTTCTGTCATCCCAGCAAAGCCACGATCAAGTCCTTCAAAATGAGAAGCTCAGTTTATTCCATGGACCATCTAGAGGTCCCCAGCAGGCTGACTGCAGAGGGGACACAGTCAAGTCTTAGAGGCCTCGGTTGGAGAGATAAAGTGGATGGAGGGAGGGTGTGGAGGTTATGACCTAGGAGGTGCTGTCCATAATAGCCTCAGGTAACTCCCTCCCCATCCCTATCAAAAGAGATGGA
Source organism: Chiloscyllium plagiosum (assembly GCF_037043375.1). Lineage (NCBI taxonomy): Eukaryota > Metazoa > Chordata > Chondrichthyes > Orectolobiformes > Hemiscylliidae > Chiloscyllium > Chiloscyllium plagiosum. The sequence continues at coordinate 146,986,757 of NW_028270139.1, forward strand.
CCAGCAGAACATGCAGTCAAGCTGCTCATTCAGCTCCCCTGACAACTTACCTCCCAAACTGGATAGAAGCTTTAGGTAGAAGAGAGTTCAAACCCTTAGGGAGCAGTTAATGGTCCACTTGAAGGACTAAACATGGTGGAAAACTGGCAAGCTGCCTGACACCTTACGCAACTCATATTTATGGGGCAGGTTGTAGTTACCTAAATTGACCCTCTGCTTTATTTTACAATGCCTCTTGTTCTTCCCAGCCTTCAGTTATATAAGGGGAGGGAGGGGATTATATACACCTTCTGGAGTTATTAGATCTAATAAAGAAGCCATTTGGCTTGTCAAATCCATGCTGGCTCTCTATATGGATCAATTCAGTTCCACTGTCCTATTCTGTTCGTATAGCTGACATGTTAATTATTTTTTGAGGCATCCACTCAATTTTCTTTTTCATCATTTCCACTTCTCTTGTTTTCACAACAAATTCAGCCCATTGGCGCTTGCTACACAGAAAACAAAATGTATTTTTTCACAGCTTCCTTAAATCTTGCTTGAACAGTTGTGGTGCCCTTATTGAAGGAAATAAATACTGGCAAGAGATATAGTCAAGAGAGGGTTCACCACATTAATCCTAGGTATGAAGGGATATTTTATGATAAGAGGTTGAGTAGGTTGGATCTATGCTCAGTGGAGTTTAGAAGAATTAGAGGTGACATTATTGCAGCAAATAATATTCTTAGTGGATTTGACAGGGTAGATGTGGAGAGATTGTTCCCCCTTGTAGGAGAGCCTAAGGCCAGAGAGTATTATCGTAGAGTAAGTATCGTTGACCATGAGAAAGAATTTGTAGGGGCAAAATCTGTAGGGGCAAGAATATTAACTAAATCTATTGTAATATTCTAAAACTCAATCATTCCTTCTCTGAACTTCCTTTGGTCCAAGGAGAATAATCCCTGCCTCTTTAACCTGAAAATCCCAAATTCACACCTATCATTGATTCACCCCTTGCTTTGTGGGCGGCACGGTGGCACAGTGGTTAGCACTGCTGCCTCACAGTGCCAGAGACCCGGGTTCAATTCCCGCCTCAGGAGACTGACTGTGTGGAGTTTGCACGTTCTCCCCGTGTCTGCGTGGGTTTCCTCCGGGTGCTCTGGTTTCCTCCCACAATCCAAAGATGTGCAGGTTAGGTGAATTGGCCATGCTAAATTGCCCGTAGTGTTAGTTAAGGGGTAAATGTAGGGGTATGGGTGGGTTGCGCTTCGGCGGGGTGGTGTGGACTTGTTGGGCCGAAGGGCCTGTTTCCACACTGTAAGTAATCTAATCTAATCTTAACAAAAACCTATCAACCTCTGCCTTAAAAATACTCAGTGACTGTGTTTGCACCACCTTTCTGGATGGGAATTCCACATTCTGAGAGAAAATTATCATTAGATTAGATTACTTACAGTGTGGAAACAGGCCCTTCCGCCCAACAAGTCCACACCGACCCTCCGAACAGCAACCCACCCAGACTCGTTTCCCTACATTTACTACTTCACCTAACGCTACGGGCAACTTAGCATGGCAATTCACCTGACCTGCACATCTTTGGACTGTAAGAGGAAACCCACACAGACACAGGGAGAATGTGCAAACTCCACACAGACAGTTGCCCGAGGCGGGAATTGAACCTGGTTCTCTCATGCTGTGAGGCAGCAGTGTTATCCACTGTGCCACCGTGCCATCCAAATGAAGCATTGAAAGCTGAGGGATGACCTCTTAGAGGTTTATAAAATCTGTAGGGGCATAGATAAGATGAATAGCTAAGATCTTTTTCCAAAGGAAGGGCAACCCCAAAACTAGAGGGCATAGGTTTAAGGTGAGAGGTGAAAGATTTAAAAGGGATCTCTGGGGAAACCTTTTCACACAGAGTGATGAAGATATGGAATGACCTGCCAGAGGAGGTAGTAGAGACAGGAATAGTTACAACATTTGAAAGACGTTTGGACAGGTACATGAATAAGACAGGTTTCGAGGCACATGGACCAAATGCAGACAAATGGAACGAGTTAAGTTTGGGATACCTGGTTGGCATGAACAAGTTGGACCGAAGGGTTTGTTTCTGTGCGGTATAATACTGTGGCTCTATCTACAATATTTTGCTTTAAAGGATAATTTGTCAAGGGCTTTATTACATATTATATAGACAATGTCCACTACATTTCCTTCATTAACCTCAGTTTTTACAGTACCTATTGTGAATGTCTTGGATGAGGGAAAGTGAATATATTATCATGAGGTTTGTAGATGACACAAAAATAGGTGGGAAGGCAAGTGGTGAGGATGACACAGATTTTACAGAGGGATGTTGGTAGGTTAAGCAAGTGGGCAAAATCTGGGCAGGTGAAATGTAACGTGGGAAACTGTGAGATTATGCACTTTGGCAGGAAGAATAGAGGAGCTGAATATTATTATTTAAATACAGAAAGACTGCAGGCATTTGCTACACAGAGGGACTTGGGAGTTCTCATGCATCATTCCCAAACGCTAACGCCTAATTTTATTGGGTAATAGGGAAGACAAATTTCAAAAGGAGTTGAATATAAAACCAGGGATGTATTGCTGGAACGAAACAAGGCATGAGTCAAATCACAGATAAAATATCTTGCTTGAACAGTTGTGGTGCCCTTATTGAAGGAAATAAATACTGTCAAGAGATATAGTCAAGAGAGGGTTCACCACGTTAATCCTAGGTATGAAGGAATATTTTATGATAAGAGGTTGAGTAGGTTGGATCTATGCTCAGTGGAGTTTAGAAGAATTAGAGGTGACATTATTGCAGCAAATAATATTCTTAGAGGATTTGACAGGGTAGATGTGGAGAGGTTGTTCCCCCTTGTAGGAGAGCCTAAGGCCAGAGAGTATTATCGTAGAGTAAGTATCGTTGACCATGAGAAAGAATTTCTCCTCTCAGAATATGGTGAATTTATGGAATGCTATGCTGCGGATGGCTGTTGAGACTCAGCCAATAAGTATATTCAAGGCTGAGACAGACTGTTTTTTAATGAGTAAGGGAATCAAGGGTAATGGGTAAATGCAGGGAAGCGGAGTTAAGGATGATCAGATCAACTGTGATCTAATTGAATGGCAGATCAGACACAATGGGCCAGATAGCCTAATTCTGTCCTTACGTCTTACAGACTTCTGGGATTTTTGTTCCTTCATTAAAAGAATTAATCAGAGCAGTCAATGACACCTGTACCTTTCTAAATCCATAATGACTTTGCTAAATTAAGTCCAGTTTAAAATTTTACTGATTATTATTTATTTAATTGATGTTAAACTGCCCAGTCTGTAGTTACTAGGGCTAGCTTTACACACATTCCTGAGTAAGGATATCATGTTCATCACTTCTAAATTCGCTAACAATTCCTCCAAACCTAGGAAAAATCCAAATTTTATGGCAAGCCCTTCAAATGTCTCCACCTTTATCTCCTTTAGTAACCTGGGATCCAACCATCCAGGTTACTTATCCACTATAAACATAGCCAGACTTCCTTTTACATCATGCTTAGGTGATTAAGTTTCATAGTTTTTTAATGTAAAAATTTAAAGTTTAGTGTATAGTTCTTCACAGATTATTAATTCTTGGAATTTTGAATTCTGAAGTGAGGGAAAATGGATTTTAGTTTTCAGTTCTTTGAAAGTCTGAGTTAGAGTCAAAGAGTCTGACTCAGTTGGGCCAAAGTCCTGCTGAATGTAATCCCAAACTAAACTAGTCCCACCTGCCTGTTGCTTGCCCATATGTCTCCAAATCTTTTACAAAGATATGAAGTTATTTTGTGTTCTAAACAGCATTTTGCAACAAGGCATCATGTCATTTAAGCTAAGTGACCAGTAAGCCAACTGGGGTGATAACTGTTATGGTGTTTGTTGACTTTGGTCTTACAACCGGCAGAGGGGGAAAGATGGGGCAAGGGGGAGTATGAGCAAGATAAAGAGAGAGAGAGAGAGAGAGAGAGGGGTTCATTCAGAGAGATAACATTGATAACAGCAGAGATGCTTTTATCAGCAGTCATTGAGTGGTCTGGGTTGGGAAGATATGTTGAGTTCCTTCAAAGGCATTGGAAAAACAGTTCCATAAATAAAAACTGTGGTGGTCTCAGAGAGGAAGACATCCTACAAGGTTTTTGACGACAAGGGTTTCAGGAAACCTATGTTAAGTGAAATGTGAGTTGAGTTAGCAGTTTGTTTTAAGTGTCTGAGGGTGAGACATTAATCAATGAAAATAATATTGAAATTTGCTGAAAGGAAACCAATTACAGTCATGCCAATTGAGCAAGAAGCTTTAGGTGGAGAAAGAGTGACTCTTCACTGAGATTTGAGTATCTATAATTGATCCCATTCTCTACCCCTTCCCCAGTCGTCCTGCATTTTTTCTTCACTCCATGTGCTTACTTAATTCTATTTCAAAAGCAGGATTGAATCTATTTCCACCACACTTAGTATACTCCAGCTCCTCACATTTCATATGTAAAATGTATGCTGCTCATGTCTGTGTTTTTAACTGCCTTTTGTTTTAAATTTTAGGTTGAAGTTAGTTTTCAATGATAACTGCATATTCATATATTCATGCCAGTATATCTGAACAGATCAGAGTTGATACCCAGCGACTCCACAATTTCAGGAAAAGGTCCTAATTAAGGAACACAGCCCTCTAATTGACATTAGCAGGGTCCAACTGGTTGCTTTTTTTCAGGAGCTGCCAACAATTGATAACAAGCCCAGTGGTTCAATAGGGTATTTCAGGTGTCACTGGGCATGGAGGACAACCAAGACGGTGAACCATCTGGCCCGCAGTTTCTTCACAGAAAACAAACACAATCAGGTTCAATTTGTATACCATTATTTGAAAAACATTGTATTAAAAAGAATATTTGTAGATATTAAAAACCTTGAATGAAAACATAAAGCACAGCAAAAACACAGGCTGGTAAAGTATCTGAAAGTGAGATCATTGGGATCATTCAATAGAACATTTTTTACTGCCATTAAGCATTTTGTTTACCTTTACAAGCTGAGTCATGTTGACATGATGGTCATTTCCCACAGACAAGAGCTAATTAATGGCAATTACTCACTTTGAAAGAGAGGTTCTTCACTGAGAAACAAAAGCTCAGTAAATTAGTATATTTGCAGTGCATTTACTGCAGCTGTTCTGCACTTTATTATCTTTACAATGAGTTCCATAGCAAATAGCAGTAACTTCTAAGCAGCTTCAATTAGCAGAGATCATAATACAATAAGAATAGTCAGGCACTTACTGAATGATAAGGAATTCAGATCACCTGCATGATGCAATAACTTGATTAATAAAGCATCTAAGAGTGCATTTCTGTTGTAATTACTAGATAAAAACTATATCGTTTATTGTGTATTCTGTCACACTTTAAGAGCTAAGGAGCTCTTTCGATGTTCAAATGCACAAATTGCATATGAACACAGAGCAGGAGTAGGCCATTCAACCCTATTGATACTGCTCCACCATTCAGTAACATTATGGCTGATCTAAATATAACCTCAAGTCTGCATTTCCATCTGCTCTGAGAACCTTTAAATTCCTTGCCAATCCTATAAATCCATTGAGCTCAGCCTTAAAAATATTCAAGAACTCTGCTTCCATCACTCTCTGAGAGATGTTATTTTTCATCTCATCTCTGTTCCACTTGCAGCTCCTCCCCTGTCAACATCCTCTCATAATTTCAGACATCTATCAGGTTGCCCCTCTGATGCTCTAACGAAAACAATTGAAGTTTGTCCAACTTCTCCACATTGCTAATATGGTCCAAACCAGGCAACATCCTGGAAAATCCTTTTTGCACCCTGTCCAACAGTCTAGTCAGAAAATCATCCATCCTGACCTCCAGTCGAAACCCACAACTGCCCTCTTCTATGACCAAACCAGTTTTGTATCCAACTAGCTAACACACCATGGATAATACGTTACTTAATCTTCTGGACCAGCATTCCTTGAGGGTCTTTGTTATAGAGTCATAGAGATGTACAACATGGAAACAGATCCTTCGGTCCAACCCGTCCATGCCGACCAAATATCCCAACCCAATCTAGTCCCACCTGCCAGCACCCAGCCCATATCCCTCCAAACCCTTCCTATTCATATACCCATCCAAATGCCTCTTAAATGTTGCAATTGTACCAGTCTCCATCACTTCCTCTGGCAGCTTATTCCATACATGTACCACCCTCTGCGTGAAAAAGTTGCCCCATAGGTCTCTTTTATATCTTTCCCCTCTCACCCTAAACCTATGCCCTCTAGTTCTGGACTCCCTGACCCCAGGGAAAATATTTTGCCTATTTACCCTATCCATGCCCCTCATAATTTTGTAAACTTCTATAAGGTCACCCCTCAGCCTCTAACGCTGCAGGGAAAACAGCCCCAGCCTTTCAGCCTCTCCCTATAGCTCAAATCCTCCAACCCTGGCAACGTCCTTGTAAATCTTTTCTGAACCCTTTCAAGCTTCACAACATCTTTCCGATAGGAAGGAGACCAGAATTGTATGCAATATTCCAACAGTGACCTAACCAATGTACTGTACAGCTGCAACATGACCTCCCAACTCCTGTACTCAATACTCTGACTGATAATGTGATAATAATAATATTAATAATAAGGGTAGGGTAGTGGATGTTGTCTACATGGACTTTCCTATCACCTTAGTAATTTCCTCAAAACATTTCTCTGGTAGTTGTGATTTTCCTGAGTTTCCCTTTTCTTTCCAATTCATCATTAATTGTTACATCTGGGGAATGTTACATATATTCTCTATAGAACAAACTTAAGTTCTACCAGATTCTTCTGACTGTTAAATTTTAAGGAAATAAGACAGTGTTTTCTTACAAGTGACTAGACTGCAATCTTGTTCTACTGCAATCAATACAACCTCAAATAATGTGGCATTTCTCTGCTTGAGCCAGATTTTGGGAAGTTGAAACTTTATTGCTGGAACAGCACAGCAGGTCAGGCAGCATCCAGGGAACAGGAGATTCGACGTTTCGGGCACAGGCCCTTCTTCAGGAATGAGCAGAGAGTGTTCAGCAGGAGAAGATAAAAGGTAGGGAGGAGGGACTTGGAGGAGGGGAGTTGGAAATGTGATAGGTGGAAAGAGGTCAAGGTGAGGGTGATAGGTCGGAGTAGGGTGGAGGCGGAGAGGTCAAGAAGAAGACTGCAGGTCAGGAAGGCGGTGCCGGGCTGGAAGGATCCGGCTGAGACAAGGTGGGGGGAGGGGGGATGAAGAAACTGGTGAAGTCCAAGTTCATCCCCTGCGGTTGGAGGGTTCCCAGTCGGAAGATAAGACGCTCCTCCTCCGACCGTCGGGTTGTTGTGGTTTGGCGGTGGATGAGTCCAATGACCTGCATATCCTCGGTGGAGTGGGAGGGGGAGTTGAAATGCTGTGCCACAGGTTGGTTGGGTTGGTTCGTCCGGGTGGCCCAGAGGTGCTCCCTGAATCGCTCCGCAAGTAGGCGGCCTGTCTCCCCAATATAGAGGAGGCCACACCGGCTGCAGCGGATGCAGTAGATGATGTGGGTGGAGGTGCAGGTGAATCTGTGGCGGATATGGAAGTTTCCCTTGGGGCCTTGGAGAGAAGTGAGGGGGGAGGTGTGGGCGCAAGTGTTGCACCTCCTGCGGTTGCAAGGGAAGGTGCCGGGAGTGGTGGTTGGGTCGGTGGGGGGTGTGGATCTGACAAGGGAGTCGCGGAGGGAGTGGTCTCTACGGAAAGCTGATAGGGGAGGGGAGGGAAATATATCCTTGGTGCTGGGGTCTGTTTGGAGGTGGCGGAAGTGACGGCGGATGATGCGCTGTACATGGAGATTGGTGGGGTGGTAGGTGAGGACCAGTGGGGTTCTGTCCTGGTGGCGGTTGGAGGGGCGGGGCTCAAGGGCGGAGGAGCGGGAAGTGGAGGAGATGCGGTGGAGGGCACCGTCGACCACGTCGGGGGGGAAATTGCGGTCCTTGAAGAAGGAGGCCATCTGTGTTGTACGTATTTTGAACTGGTCCTCCTGGGAGCAGATGCGGCGGAGACGAAGGAATTGGGAGAATGGGATGGCGTTTTTACAGGGGGCAGGATGGGAGGAGGTGTAGTCCAGGTAGCTGTGGGAGTCGGTAGGTTTGTAGTAGATGTCCGTGTTGATTCGGTCGCCTGAGATAGAAACAGAAAGGTCTAGGAAGGGGAGGGAGGAGTCCGAGACTGTCCAGGTGAATTTGAGGTCGGGGTGGAAGGTGTTGGTGTAGTGGATGAACTGTTCAACCTCCTCGTGGGAGCACGAGGTAGCGCCGATACAGTCATCAATGTAGCGAAGAAAAAGATGGGGGGTGGGGCCAGTGTAGTTGCGGAAGATGGATTGTTCCACATACCCTACGAAGAGGCAGGCATAGCTGGGGCCCATGCGGGTGCCCATGGCTACTCCTTTTGTTTGGAGAAAGTGGGAGGATTGGAAAGAAAGTTGTTCAGGGTGAGGACCAGTTCGGTCAGTCGAAGGAGGGTGTCGGTGGAAGGGTACTGGGTGGTACGGCGGGAAAGGAAGAAGCGGAGTGCTTTGAGTCCTTCGTGATGGGGGATGGAGGTGTACAGGGACTGGATGTCCATGGTGAAGATGAGGCGTTGGGGACCGGGGAAGCGGAAATCCTGGAGGAGGTGGAGGGCGTGGGTGGTGTCACGAACGTAGGTGGGGAGTTCTTGGACTAATGGGGACAGGACCGTGTCGAGGTATGCCGAGATGAGTTCGGTTGGGCAGGAGCAGGCTGAGACGATGGGTCGTCCGGGGCAGTCAGGTTTGTGGATTTTGGGCAGGAGGTAGAAACGGGCGGTTTGTGGGACTATGAGGTTGGAGGCGGTGGATGGGAGGTCCCCTGAGGTGATGAGGTTATGGACGGTCTGGGAGATGATGGTTTGGTGGTGGGGGGTGGGGTCATGGTCAAGGGGACGGTAGGAGGAGGTATCTGCGAGCTGGCGTTTGGCCTCAGCGGTGTAAAGGTCAGTGCGCCAAACTACTACTGCGCCTCCCTTGTCAGCTGGTTTGATGGTGAGGTTGGGGTTGGAACGGAGGGAGTGGAGGGCTGCGCGTTCCGAGGGTGAGAGGTTGGAGTGGGTGGGGGGAGTGTGGGAGTTCAGGTAGCGGTTAATATCGCGGCGGCAGTTTGCTATGAAGAGGTCGAGGGCAGGTAGGAGGCCAGCACGGGGTGTCCAGGTGGACGGGGTGTGTTGGAGGTGGGAGAAGGGGTCGTCAGAGGGTGGGCGAGGGTCTTGATTGAAGAAGAAGGCACGGAGGCGAAGGCGGCGGAAGAATTGTTCGGTGTCACTCCGTGTATTGAATTCATTGACCCGAGAACGTGTGGGAACGAAGGTGAGACCTCTGCTGAGGACTGATCTTTCATCCTCAGAGAGGGGCAGGTCCGGAGGGATGGTGAACACACGGCAGGGCTGGGAGCTAGGACCTGGTGTGGGGCTGGAGCTGGATGTGGGGGCGGGGTTAGGCCTGGGGGCAGGGGATGAACTTGGACTTCACCAGTTTCTTCATCCCCCCTCCCCCCACCTTGTCTCAGCCGGATCCTTCCAGCCCGGCACTGCCTTCCTGACCTGCAGTCTTCTTCTTGACCTCTCCGCCTCCACCCTACTCCGACCTATCACCCTCACCTTGACCTCTTTCCACCTATCACATTTCCAACTCCCCTCCTCCAAGTCCCTCCTCCCTACCTTTTATCTTCTCCTGCTGAACACTCTCTGCTCATTCCTGAAGAAGGGCCTGTGCCCGAAACGTCGAATCTCCTGTTCCCTGGATGCTGCCTGACCTGCTGTGCTGTTCCAGCAATAAAGTTTCAACTTTGATCTCCAGCATCTGCAGACCTCACTTTCTCCTCCCAGATTTTGGGAAGTCAGGAAGCACTGTAAAATTTTAAAATTGCTAAGTAAAAAGACCCAGAGCTCTGCCCCATTTCTGACATATGTTTACTAGTAAAGAGAAAGGAGTGGCGTAATTGCCCTATTTGGGAAATTTACATTCATAAGGAGCGTTTGACCTTAGTGCTGAGCCCGAACCAACCCACAGTGTGAGAGTTGTGAATTGATGGAATAGACATAAAGGATTGTTAGAAGGCTTTTATTATTGTCTACACAACATCTGTGATTTGCCCATAGAGTATATTGAATGAGAGGGTATGGAGGTGACATCAGAGGGGCACAGTGGGGAGTGGAGATTTTGGGTGTGGAGTAATGAGAGCTATAAGGGCTTAGAGCTTTTAAAACAACTGTGACAAAGTCCTGCAGACCTGAAAGGGATTATCTCAATATAACAAGCAGATATCTGCTCTCTGGCCAGCCAGTGTTATATTTCAAGAATGAGCGAATCTAACTCTATCCTGCCCATTCCTCTTCAGAATGAAAATTGGTTTTGAATAAACCTTTAAACTAAGGCAGGGCTGCTAAGTTAAGAAATTTACCATCTTGAACTAGTCTCCTCAGTAAAGAAAATCTGTATCCTTCTATTTGGAAAGTGCATTATAATTGCCTGATGAGTTGTGCTTCCAGGTTGGAATGTTAAGAGACAGTTTATGGACAATAAATGCTGGCTGACAGTAACATTCATGCCCCATGAATGAATACAGAAAGCATCCACTACCAAACCAATTACAATTTCCTACAAACGGCCCAATAACTGCATTAATGCATTATCCAAAAAAAAAACAGACACATGCTCAAATCAGTGTGAACTTGGGTACTTGTCTGCAGTTCCTGATCCCAGAAAACCACCAGATAGTATCAGTATCACAGCTGTGAGGCCTGTTGATGGTCCTGAGACAATTCAAGACAAACAAGGAGACCATTTTCCTTTAAAAATAATATGTAACTACAAGCTTCGAGTGAGTTCTCTTGTTTGTGAAATGTACATTTGCAATGAATTTGACAACATGCCATGACTACTTTGTACTTTATACAGTACCAACTTTGGTGGCACAAGCTTTGAGTGTTCAAACTGCTAACTGTGCTTTGAATTGTCATTGAGTGAAGTGGAGTGTTTTGACTGAAACATAAATCACTGTTTGAGTAAGAAGTTGATCTAATGGGAAGAGTTTCAGCAAGTAAATGATCTATGAAAAATTATTTTATAGATTATTAGCATAGGACTTAATCTGATAGCAGTGTCAAAACATAGAATGTGGGAGCAAGGGTAGGCTTTTCAGCCCTTCGAATTTGCTCCACCATTCAATATAATCATGCTGATCCTCCAGCTCATTACCCTGTTGCCACTTTATTTCCATATCCTTTAATTCCTTTAGTCCTAAGAGCTATATTGATCTTCTTCTGGTCTAGTGACTTTCAAAACCACAGTAATGTGGTTGACCTTTAACTGATCTCTGGGCGATTAGGGATGGTCAATAAATTCTGGCTTTGCACCTCAGCGAATAATAATTCAGGTGGACTTACTAAGGCCTTGTGTAGTCACAACAAGACATCCTGTTCCTGTTCTCACATTCTCTCACTTTAAAAACGGCCGTCATAACATTTGCCTTCTCCACCGCCTGCTGCACCTACATATTTACTTTTAGAGACTGGTGCACGAGGACACTGAGGGTCTCTTTACATGATTCTCTTTCCCAATTTATCACTATTCAGCTAATAATCTGCTTTCCTGTTTTTAACCAGGATAACCTCACATTTATCCTCATTATACTGCATCTGCTACATTTTTGCCCACTTACTGAACTTGTCCAAATCACACTGAAGCTTCTCTACATCCTCCTCAGCATAACATCCCACACACCTTTGTGTCATCTGCAAACTTGGAGATCTGACACATAGTTTCCTTATATAAATCATTAATATCTTATGAATAGCTGGGATTCAAGCACTAAACCCTATGTTACCCCATTGATCACTGCTTTCGACTCAGAAAAAGACCTGTTTGTTCCTACTCTTTGTTTCCTGTCTACCAACTAGTTTTCAGTCCATCTCAGAACATTACCTCTGGTCCCATATGCTTTAATTTTGTATGTTGATTTCCTTTGTGGGACCTTAATTTTGTTTCTCTTTAGTCATTCAAGGGATGAGGGCATCACTGGCTAGGCAGCATTTATTGCCCATCCCTAATTGCCCAGGGGGCACTTAAGAGTCAACCACATTGCTGTGGATCTGACATCACGTGTGTCAGACCAGATAAGGATGGCAGACTTCCTTTCCGAAAGGATATCAGATGGGTTTTCCAGACAATTGGCAATAGTTTCATAGTCATCATGAAACTCCTTTTTTCTAGATTATTATTTAATTCAAATTCCATAGTCTGCTATGGCAGGATTCGAGTGCAGGTTCACCAGAACATTACTTGGGTCTCTGGATTAATAGTCTAGAGGTAATACCACTCAGCCATTGCCTTCCCTGTATCATCCCTTCAAACCGAAGGAGGTAGTAGTGTGTTGATGTCATTGCTGGACAAGTAATCCAGAAACCCAGCCTCAAGTTCTGAGGACATGGGCTCCACTCACCAGAATGGAATTTGAATTTGAGTTTTAAAAAATCTATCTGGAATTAAAAGCTAGCTACTTAGCAACCATGCAACCACTGCCAAATTGTAGTTTAAAAAATCTATCTGGTTCACTAATGCCCTTTCAGGAAGCATACTTGCTATTTCTACTCATTCTGCTGGACATGTTCCTCTCAACCCATAGAAATGTCATTGTCCTCTAGACACTGAACAATGGGCATTGAATGCCCGAAACGTCGATTCCCCTGTTCCCTGGATGCTGCCTGACCTGCTGCGCTTTTCCAGCAACACATTTTCAGCATTGAATGCTGGCCTATCCAGCAATGGCCACATGCCAAGAATGAATAAAATAAAACTTTTACTGTTGATTCACTCTAAGATCTTGACTGGCTTTTTAAACTTATTTGCTTCAGTGAATATAATTTTGGAGATACAAATTCTCCTGCACCCTTGGCATTCTACATAAAAAAGCTTGCTTTCTTATATTACAGCTGCATTTTGAGTGAAGGGTGACAAATAGGAATAATTTTGCAGTATGATTTTTTAAAAAATTATATTCATTGTTTGATTTGCTATATTCTGTATTTTGAATGAAATGTTTTGCATCCTCAACAGTAATTTAACATTCACTGGGCTTTACAATTAAATATTTCCATGCCAAAAGTTCATCTATTATCACTTCAAAAAGCCTTGTCAATACAGATCATCAGACCCCAGACTTTGTCAGCTGTATGCCCATTGGCTGAAATACAAAACAGTGAAAGGAATGAGGAATTGTGTACTGTGTCATACAATGGGATTGATTTGGGCTCCTGAGGTGGCTATTTCAAGAAAGGAACTTTCTCCACTTGCCCAGCCTGACCAAATTGAAAGGGGTTGTGAATTTTGAGATCTTTTTGTTCCAATTTGACGGTTGCAGGATGTTGTCTGGTTTGCCAAAGCCAAAAACAGATGCTACAAGGCTACAGATCAGCTGAGTTCTGCCTTCTTGAACATCTGGCCCAGAGCTTAATCTGATCTGGTGTGCTCCCAGGAAATGGAACCAAGCATCTGGAAAGAATGAAATTTCAAAAACTTAAGATGATTGTAGGGTGCACAATCCCTGTGATGCATGTATGTCTTCCTAAGACAAAGCAGCATAAAAGTGGAAAAACCGCCACCTACAACTTCTCCTCCAAGCAATTCACCATCCTGATTTGGAAATAAGGCACCATTCTTTCACTGTCACTGGATCAAAATCCTGGAATTCCCTCCCTAATATTTGTGTGGTTCTATCTGCAGCAGATAGACTGCAGTGGTTCATGAAGGCAGCTCACTACCATCTTCTCAAAGGCAACTAGTGATAGACAATGAAAGCCAGCCCAGCCAGTGATGCCCACGTCCCATAAATGAATAAATAAAAGGTCTTGGTCAGGTGAATATAAAACACTTCTAAACCAGAAACAGGAGATTTTTTAAATTGCACTGTCAGTTAAAAGCAATCCTTGAAAACCAACTCTTGACAAAGGGATTGAAAGTGTGCCCCAAATTGCAGTGACTTTAGATTGCAAAAACAATGGGCCAAATAAATTCTCACAGTTTTCATGTTTCAAAATCAATAATGAACTCAAATGTTGTATCTTATCCACTTCAACAATGGAAATTGTGCTTGTACATTATATTGCAACAAATTCTTATCAAACAAATCATGATTTTTAAATTATTTTGATTGTACCCTGTATTTATTTTTCCCTTCAAATAGATAAAACTCAGTCTTAATTTTATTAGAAACGCTGTTTAGATTTGTGTGAGTAATTTTCTAATTTTGTGAAAAAAAACCTTTATGCTTGTTATGTAATTGGTAGAATTGTCCAGTAGGAATATTAACATGATGAGTGTGCACAATAAGTTGCTGTTGGCAAATGTATTTTTCATCACAACCAAAACACTTATAAGGTGTAATCTCCTTAAATCTCCTATCAAGACAGCAATTTCACATCTTGTTTTGTCTTTTGGATTCCAGTAGAAACTATCATTATTCGTAATTCTTCTTAACATCATTGGAATTAGATTGAACTTACACCATGCTGAATTGTAAAGCAATGATAAATTGATGAAAAAGGAATCACATTTCACCCTATATCATTTTAGTAATCCTAGATGCATTAACAAACTGAATATGATTGGTGGCATAAAAAAAACCCATCACTTCTCTTTGAAGAACTAAGTTGTATTTTCACCAGTCACCATTAATCAGACCAAGAACAAAATAAGTGCTCTGGTCGTCATTCCTGGGTCTGGGGGTTGAAGACTCAGAAGAAATCCTAGTTCAGTGAATACCAACTTTAAAGTTTTTTTTTGGTTTGAGGGTGTGGGTTGGATTGAAACTCAGGTAGACTTAGGAGTCAGGTACAACCAAAGGGACTAAACAAAGAAAATAAAAATGGAAGAGCTGCGAATGTTGGAAATCAGAAACAAAACAGTTATTGCTGGAAAAACTCAGCAGGTCGAACAGCATCCGTGGAGAGAAATCAGAGTTAATGTTTCAAGTTGAGTTAATCTCCCTTAAAACTGATTGTGGTGAGAAACAGATGGTATATATGCAAATGATGGATTTAAGGGGCTTAGGGGCAAGGAGAGAGCAGTGTCCTTTACTGACCCTCACATGGCACACCATGACGTGGACTGCTTTCAGCATATTAAACCCATTTTTGCTTAATTATGTTCCATCTAATCAACTTTTCTTTCTCCCTAGCCTATAGTTATCCATCCATGTGTCTGCCCAACAGTCGTTTTTTTTCTCTCTCAGGGCTCCATCTCTGCATAGGTGTTCACTCCTTTTCCCCTCCCATCCCCTGTCTTCAGCATATATAAACATTAACTCTGCTTTCTCTCCACAAATGCAGCCAGACCTGCTGAGTTTCTTCAGCAATTTCTGTTTTGATCCAAAACAGTGAAATTCCTTCAACAAATCCTTTATAAAAGCAAACATCTTAATCAAGTACTTAAAGCCTTATGTCAAAAAACATCTTGCTCATGTACTTGCTACAACCCATTAGGGTAGTAAAATAAAGGTCAAGCCCCACTATTTCTGGAGTTGTATCAAATGTAAAGCATTTTTTAATGCATGGTCCGTACTCCAATTTAGCTCATTTTCAGACCAAGGTTAATCGAAAGCACAAACCACGTTTTTGAACTAAATAAAAATTATTATTTGTTATAGAGAATTAGATTGTGGCTACAAATAGCAGATAACACTAGTGGCATGTAACACACCTAAATAAAACAGGGAGATGGGTTTGTTTCCAGCCTCAGGTGACTGACTATGTGGAGTTTTCATATTCTTCCTTTGTCTGTGTGGATTTCCTCCACCTGCTCCAGTTTCTTTCCAGCCCAAAGATGTTCAGGTTCGGTGGATAAGCCATGCTACGTTGCCTGTAGTGAACAAGGTGTATTAGCCGTGATAAATGTAGGGATTCTGGAATGGTGTGGATCTGGATGCAAGGCTCTTCAGAGAATTGGTGGGGACTTGTTGGGCCAAAGAAGCAGCTTTCACACTGTAGGGCTTCTGTGATTCTTCTATGAACTGCTGCATTGGTTTTCTTCATGTTACTATTCTCCCTTCTATGCCTTTCACTCTTTCTTCCTCTGTCTGTGTGTCTGGAAGTTGTTTCCAGTTCTAGCGTGCTTAGTTAGGTGAAAACAATCAGTTTCACTTGTATACAACTCCTTGTCTCCTGATTGTCTCCAAATTGCAGGAACCCATAACCACAAAAACAGAGTTTGCAATATGGATTGAATTCCTTGATGGGATATTATACAACTATCCTGATAAATGCCTGTTTTTAAAAAGAAAACAGTTCTTTCTCCTTGCAGTCCATAGATTTTAAAGATAAAGAAATGAAAAGACATGGTGGAATGAAACATCATTTTCAAAATTGCATTGTAAACATATGAAAAATCAAAACAAGCTTGCATCCATTTATTTTTCTTCCCCCTGTGTATGAAATAGCACAGTCTTAGAATTTCTTTTTTATTTATTCTAACAATTTAAATTTGGAATAATATGTCCACAATTATATTCCCTTTTCTAGTAATATGAACAATGTTTATCTTAAATGAATGCAACGAAAGGCTACATCTGAGCAGTTTTGCATTCCGATGTTTAATCTTTTCAATGAAGGCTAGTGATCAGAGTAAATTAGCATTTCCTTATTTATGTGCCGGATATAAACTTCAAAGTGCTGGTGACTTAACAATAATCCCAAAGTTTATTTTTCTTCAGTACAGTACTTCTTCTGATACTGGTTTAATTTCTCAGGGAAGTACAGCACTGGCTTCTCTATGCTTGAATCATCAGCCTATAACAAGACGGTCCCCTCTCCTAAATCACTAGCTTCAATTACTGTTTTGAAAAATCTGGAAAAATTGTGGGCACTGGGGAGGAATGGCATGGGCCACAACATTAGTTCATTTATTAAGATTGCCTTCAGCTTCATAAATGCTACTACTTGGCATTCTCTGACCATTTGTTTGTTTCTCTCCAGATTTGTTGAAGGGCCAGATATCTTACTGAAATCATACAAAAATCACCAGTAAAATACATCCTTCCTGAAAATGACATGATTTCTCATTTAGTTTTAGGAACAAGGAATTCTGTTAAAGCCATCACCTGTCCTTGTCCAACTGTAGGTCCCAAGTAAGTCACTCTTGCTTTTGCACATGCACCTTTTGGTGAAATTTATCACTAAATCAGCCAACCATAGTTGCTTGGACAGATTTTCAGCTAGTCTTATGTGCACTTTTGCTGGGCTCAATCGATAAGGATTTCTTCATTTAATTTGTTCTGACTCTCCTCCAACCACATCATGTCAAGGTAATGTAGCAATCCAGGTGTATCTCTTCAGATTACTTCATATTTTCTCACTGACTTTACAAATTCCTCTCAATGTCCTTACTCCAAATATGAGAACAGAATGTCTGTCACAGTATTTCTGTGCTAGCTGGTTGAATTATAGACTTTAAGAACTGTCTATGTCTCATTCTACTTCACTGTCATTATCTCCACTATCATCTATCACTCTTACCACCTAAACCATTTTCTCCCTCTTATCCTCTTCTCAACAATAATAGTGTTTAATTAGATTTATGTGATGTTACTGATTCTTCTTCCTATGATCATGAATATTTATCAGGTAAGTCATTTTACTATCCCTTCTAACTTCTTTCTGTAGTCCACTGAATTTCACATTCAAAGATGCACCTTGTAAAGGCAACAATACCAATACGGAGGTATGGCATTGAGGGTGAGTTGGAGGTTTGGATTAGGAATTGGCTGGCTGGAAGAAGACAGAGGATAGTAGAGGTAAAGGTTCATCTTGGAGTGCAGTTACTAGCGGTGTTCCGCAAGGATCTGTTTTGGGACCATTGCTGTTTGTCATTTTTATAAATGACCTGGAGGAGGGGCTAGAAGGTTGGGTGAGCAAGTGTGCGGATGATACGAAAGTCGGTGGAGTTGTTGACAGTGAGGAAGGATGTGTCAGGTTACAGCGGGATATAGATAGGTTGCAGAGCTGGGCAGAAAGGTGGCAAATGGAGTTCATTGTAGGTAAGTGTGAGGTGATTCACTTTGGTAAGAGTAACAAAAAGACGGGGTACTGGGCTAATGGTCGGATACTTGGTAGTGTGGATGAGCAGAGGGATCTTGGTGTTCATGTACACAGATCTCTGAAAGTGGCCACCCAGGTAAATAGTGCGGTGAAGAAGGCATATGGCTTTTAAAGCTATGCCCCCTCATGCTCACCGTCGCCATACTTGGAAAAAGGCTCTCCCTGTCCACACTATCTAACCCTCTGATTAAATTATATGTCTCTATTAAGTCACCTCTCAACCTTCTTCTCTCGAACGAAAACAGCCTCAAATCCATCAGCCTTTCCTCGTAAGAATTTTCCTCCATACCAGGCAACATGCTAGTAAATCTCCTCTGCACCCTTTCCAAACCTTCCACATCCTTCTTATAATATGGTGACCAGAACTATAAACAATACTCCAAGTGCGGCCGCACCAGAGTTTTGTACAGCTGCAGCATAACCTCATGATTCCGGAACCCGATCCCTCTATTAATAAAAGCTAAAACACTGTATGCCTTCTTAACAACCCTGTCTACCTGGGTGGCAACTTTCAAGGATCAGTGTACATGGACACCGAGATCTCTCTGCTCATCTACACTACCAAGAATCTTACCATTAGCCCAGTACTTTGCATTTTGGTTACTTCGCCCAACGTTAATCACCTCACACTTGTCCGCATTAAACTCTTTTTGCCACCTCTTAGCCCAGCTTTGCAGCTTATTTATGTCTCTCTGTACCCTACAACAACCTTCGTCACTATCCACAATTCCACCAACCTTACTGTCGTATTCAAATTTACTAACCCACCCTTCTACGCCCTCATCCAGGTCGTTTATAAAAATGACGAACAGCAGTGAACTCAACACCGACCCTTGCGGTACACCACTAGTAACTGGACTCCAGAATGAACATTTCCCATCACCCACCACCCTCTGTCTTCTCTCTGTCCAATTACTGATCCAAACTGCTATATCTCCCAATTCCTCCGCGTTTTGTACAATAGCCTACTGTGGGGAACCTTATCGAATGCCTTGCTGAAATCCATATACACTACATCAACTGGTTTCCTCTCATCTACCTGTTTGGTCACCTTCTCAAAGAACTCAATAAGGTTTATGAGGCACGACCTACCCTTCACAAAACCGTGCTGACTATCCCTAATCAAATTATTCTTTTCTAGATGATTATAAATCCGATCTCTTATAATCTTTTCCAACACTTTACCAACAACTGAAGTAAGGCTCACTGGTCTATAATTACCAGGGTTGTCTCTACTCCCCTTCTTGAACAGGGGAACCACATTTGCTATCCTCCAGTCTTCTGGCACTGTTCCTGTAGACAATGACGATTTAAAGATCAATGCCAAAGGCTCGGCAATCTCTACCCTGGCTTCCCAGAGGATCCTAGGATAAATCCCATCCGGCCCATGGGGACTTATCTATTTTCACACTCTGCAGGATTTCTAATACCTCTTCCTTGTGAACCTCAATCCCACCTAGTCTAGTAGCCTGTATCTCAGTATTCTCCTCAACAACATTGTCATTTTCTAGAGTGAATACTGTCGAAAAATATTCATTTAGTGCATCTCCTATCTCCTCTGACTCCACACACAACTTCCCACTACTGATCTTGATTGTTCCTCATCTTACTCTCGTCATTCTTTTATTCCTTAAATACCTTTCGAAAGCCTTAGGGTTTATTCTGATCCTATCCGCCAACAACTTTTCTTGTCTCCTCCTGGCTCTTCTGAGCTCTCTCTTTAGGTCTTTCCTGGCTACCTTGTAACCCTCAAGCACCCTAACTGAGCCTTCACATCTCATCCTCACATAAGCCTTCTTCTTCCTCTTGAGCAGAGAGTCCACTTCCTTCGTAAACCACGGCTCCTGCGCTCTACAGCTTCCTCCCTGCCTGACAAGTACATTCTTATCTAGGACACACAGGAGCTTTTCCTTGAATAAGCTCCACATTTCGAATGTGCCCATCCCCTGCAGTTTCCTTCCCCATCCTATGCTTCCTAAATCTTGCCTAATTGCATCGTAATTGCCTTTCCCCCAGCTGTAACTCTTGCCCAGTGGTATACTATCACTAAAGTAAATATAAAAGAATTGTGATCGCTATCACCAAAGTGCACACCTACTTCCAGTCTAACACCTGGCCGGACTCATTACCCAGTACCAAATCTAATGTGGCTTCGCCCCTTATTGGCCGGTCTACATACTGTGTCAGGAAGCCCTCCTGCACACACTGGACAAAAACGGACCCATCTATAGTACTCATAGTACAGTGTCCCCAGTCAATATTTGGAAAGTTGAAGTCCCCCATGACAACTACCCTATCTCTCTCACTCCTATCGAGAATCATCTTTGCTATCCTTTCCTCAACATCTCTGGAACTATTCGGAGGCCTAAAGAAAACTCCCAACAGGGTGACCTCTCCTTTCCTGTTTCGAACCTCAGCTATACTACCTCAGTTGACGAGTCCCTAGACATCCTTTCTGCAACTGTAATACTGTCCTTGACCAACAATGCCACACCTTCCCCTCTTTTACCATCTTCTCTGTTCTTACTGAAACATCGAAATCCTGGAACCTGCAGCAACCATTTCTGTCCCTGCTCTACCCATGTCTCTGAAATGGCCACAACATCGAAGTCCCAGGTACCAACCCATGCTGCAAGTTCACCCCTCTTATTCTGGATGCTCCTGACATTGAAGTCGACACACTTTAAACCAACTTCTTGCTTGCCGGTGCCATCTTGCGTCCCTGAAAGTTGATTTCAGATCTCCCTACTCTCAACCTTTTCTTTCCTCGAACCCTGCTGGATTGGTTAAAAACCCACCCCAATAGCCTTAGCAAAGTCCCCCCCCAGGATATTGGTAACCCTTTGGTTCAGATGAAGACCATCCTGCTTGTAGAGGTCCCGCCTACCCCAGAAAGAGCCCCAGTTATCCAAGAATCCAAAACCCTCCTTCCTGCACCATCTCTGTAGCCATGTGTTCAACTCCTCTCTCTCCCTATTCCTCGCCTCACTAGCATGTGGTACGGGCAACAAACCAGAGACAACAACTCTGTTCGTCCTAGCTCTAAGCTTCCATCCTAGCTCCCTGAATTTCTGCCTTAAATCCCCATCTCTCTTCCTACCTATGTCGTTAGTGCCTATGTGGACCACGACTTGGGGCTGCTCCCCCTCCCCCTTAAGGATCCCAAAAACATGATCAGAGACATCACGAACCCTGGCACCTGGGAGGCAACACACCAACCGTGAGTCTCTCTCGTCCCCACAGAACTCACCAACCGTGAGTCTCTCTCGTCCCCCTCCTATCTGTCCCCCTAACTATGGAGTTCCCAATGACTACTGCTCTGCTTCTCTTCCCCCTTCCCTTCTGAGCAGCAGGGACAGACTCTGTGCCAGATCCCTGTGCCCCACTGCTTTCCCCTAGTAAGTGGTCCCCCCCAACAGTATCTGATACTTATTGTTGAGGGGAATGGCCACAGGGGATCCCTGCACTGCCTGCCGGTTCCCTTTCCGTGACCTGACTGTAACCCATCTGCCTTTTTCTTGTACCTGAGGACTGACTACCTCCCTGTAACTCTTCTCAATAACCCCCTCTGCCTCCCGAATGATCTGAAGTTCATCCAGCTCTAGCTCCAGTTCACTATCGCGATTTTCAAGGAGCTGGAATTGGGTGCACTTCCCACAGATATAGTCAGCAGGGACACTAGTGGTGACCCTTACCTCCCACATCCTGCAGGAGGAACATTCAACTGCCCTCACCTCCATTCCCATTATTCTAAATTCCCAAAGAGACTGTTGAAAAATAAGGAATAAAAAATAAACTCGTTACCTTACCAATCTGGCGCACAGATCCTTTTTTTTTGGTTAGAGGAGGAGGAGGACGGGTGGGAGACACTACCCGAGTAGTGTTTCGGGTAACGCAACCACACAAATATATGACTTCCCAGAAGTCCTTCGCTCCTCCCTCACACCTCTTGGCAAATTTTTCTCATTCAAGAACATCTCCCTAATCAATTTTAATGGCCCTCTAATCTCATGACCATAAACCAATTAAAATGGGCTTAATAGGGTAGATTTGTTTGGACAATCACTGCTGGCAAATAATAAATAATCTGATCATTTATCCTAGTCTGTGGGGATTCATAATAGTAAGTCATAATCATGGTTTTGAGAGCTTGATGATATCTTTCCCCCAAACTCCCTATGTTGCAGATGCACAGTTGACTTCAATTGTTTTATTCCCAAACTGCTAATGATTTCCTAGAAAAGTTTAGACATGGAGTTCGAGCCCTGATCAGCCTGTACCTCAGTTGGTAGTCCATAGTGAGTAAAAGACTGCTCACTTTTTCACTACTACCCTAGCTATAATTGTCCTTAAAGGACTCAGTGCTGGGCCTTGAGTTGTCCTGTGCACAAATGCGTGTATATATATTGATGTCCTTCTTTCACTTTTGGTCCAAAATAATAATGGTCCAATTTACATTTCAACACAATTCACTAACACTTAGCTGTAAATTTTCAAGAACTGGTATAGGTGTCAAAAGTGCTGGTCTGATTGCATTTGAAGTTTCCTACCACCTAACATGTACAACATTGTCAACAGAACTGAACTACATGTTTATGAACCTCTGGCTATGTAAAAATAATATTAATACCCACATTTTCTGGATTCCTATATGCTTGCCATAGGAACCTCATATGCTACTCACAATATCTCCTCACGATATCTGTGCAGTTACACTACCTGATAACCAACACTTTTCTTAGCCCTCAGGTCTGTGAGGATACTTCCACTTCCTCATCTGGTTTTGATGTAATAGTGCAATGGAACTTATTCAGTCTCAGCATCTGTGTGAGCTGTCATTACTAATTTATTTTGCATCGGTTTCCGAAGCAATTAATGAAGATATTCCACAAGCACATCTTTTGAACTATTCCCATTCTTAAGTAAAGTTTGGGCTTCCCTAATATCTGCTTGTAGTATTGCTATGACCTTTGATTATGGACTTTGTTTAGCCATTGCTCTTCACACCACGTACAGTAGAAACATAATTAGATCTGGTTTTTGAAGTTGTTCTTTTTTTTTTCCCTTCAACTGGACTTTCTATGGTCAGGGCTCCACACCCACAGACTACAAAACCCATTTTGGTGGAGACATCTAGTCATTTTAATAGACAGCTCCATCTGCAAATGGAGTATGTGTAAAATGTGACTTGCTCCATTTCCACCCTCATAAAGTAAGAGGTCTTTGTTTGGTGGTAGGAACTTGATGTAATAGCACAATGGAACTTCTTCAGCCTCAGCCTCTGTGTGAGCTGTTACTAATTTACTTGATATCTGCTTCCTAAACAATTAATGAATAGCCCAGTGATAATTGCAAGCTGCTCTTCATTTTTTTAATCCTACAAGTAAGTGCAGCAATGATTATAACATCTATAAGAAGATGAAAAGGGGTCCAGATACATTTTTATCTCTTGAGGCTGTATCATCTGTTAGCTAAATAGCCATATTCAATTACATATTCAGGCAGACAGGAAATAAAGACGACAGTAAGGTCACTCATGATCTTAGAGGAGAAAGTGAGGACTGCAGATGCTGGAGATCAGAGCTGAAAATGTGTTGCTGGAAAAGCGCAGCAGGTCAGGCAGCATCCAAGGAGCAGGAGAATCGAGGGCTCATGCCCGAAACGTCGATTCTCCTGCTCCTTGGATGCTGCCTGACCTGCTGCGCTTTTCCAGCAACACATTTTCAGCACTCATGATTATAGCAAATGGTGTGGTGAATTCAAGGAGCTTGAATGGGCTACCTCTGATCCTAGCTTATGCATTCTTACAGTAATTATACAGTCTGTCTCCTAACCATCCAAAGACTAGAAGATCTGGGCGTTGATTTCTGATAAAGTAACAGAGAAGAGCGATGAAAGGAACATGATGTATGCTGCCTAAATGGATTTTAAGAAAGTGTTTGTTAAAGTATTACATAGCAGGTTTGTAAAATTGGAGCAAAATTGAAAGAGAAGGATGCAATTGGATGTTTTTTAAAATGACAGGAAACAGTGAATTGTAAATATTTATATTTCAAGCTGGAAAATGGCAGATCTGTATTTTTTTGTTGTACATAGAATTTCATAATTTGCCAATTATACCAAACTTGAAAAAGTGTTAAGTAATAATAAAAATGCTACAAATCATTAATAATATGAAATAGATGGGCTTGCTGAATGGACAGACATTTAATATCAGGAGAATTGTAAGATGATGCATTTTGGTAGAAAGAATGGGGAGAAGCATTGTGAACTTAATGGCACATGACCTGTCCTTGCGCATTGACCTTTGAAGGAAGCACCATGTATTGTAAGAGTGCTTCGCAAAGTATATGGGATCTTGTACTTCACAAATAGAAGCATTGAATGCAAAAGCAAGATATGCAAAACCTTTAACATGCTTCATGTCATGAAATAATTACACAGAGGCTGGTATCCTTTCACTAAGTCACTCTTTACTTACATGTGCACTATGCATGGGCTATGACCAGCCTGCTCAAAACTAGTCCATAGAGTAAGGAAACCTTCTGAATGCCCTGTTATCTCTGTCAAGCAGGGCTCCCCAACTCACTAAGGTTAACAACCCCAATCAAGGATCTCATAGTCAATGCGATCCACCGAGCCATGGTACCAATCACTACACATAGGCCCAGTTGGAGAATTCAGTGCAGTTCTACTCACCATACTTCAGGAAGAATTTGAGGACCTTTGAGAGCTCACCAGAATTCATCAGAATGGACCACTGGATGAGATGAAAGAAGTTGGAATTATTCTTCCTGGAGCAAATGAGGTTCAGGCAGATTTGGATATGGTATACTAACAAAAAATGTTTTCATTTAGTCAATAGTTTAAGGATCCAGTTTTAACTGTTTCATGCAGTGAGTGGTAAATTGTATCCCAAACCACACTCCTGCACTGTCTACTCTCCCTCCCCCCACACCGCCACCACCATCACTTCCAAAGACTGAAAACTTGTTTTTTTTTTGGTAGATTAGCAACTCATGTAATTTCCTCATTCCAGACCTATCTTGTGAGCCAAAATATAGCCCTCATGACTTTAAATGACTGTCTTAGACATTTCATTTTCTTTTGCTGCATGCCTAGTTCAAGATATTGGATAAATACCCTGTGTTAGTGCTCTTCTAAAGCCTTTCTCATTTTAGTAAGCAAATTGTTCCATCTGATCAGCTTTACAGCTTGTGTTCATTTAATAATTGATTTTGAGATTTTCATCGTTTAATTTCATTTTCTTGTTAACAAAATTTCACCACTTGAACCAGACAAGGTTGATCTTGTAATGTTGTTCAATTATCTGCTCATTTGGTGTGTTTGATGGTCCTTTGCTATTAGCTGCATTAAAAACATCGAAAATAAAATACTTATATTCTACTTGTAGTTTACTCACAATATAAATCAAGACCAATTTGAATCTTTCAACTGCTGAAGTGTGTTTGAGTGTGGTTCATGCAAAATTCTTGTTTCTCTTTGCATTTCAATGCCCTGCGAAGGGAGTATCATCATTGATTCTATGTGTATTTCAAATATCTAGCTGGAAGGAATTAAAGGCTTGAGAGTACAAGAATGCACCTCCAAGACAATTTTCTTTGTTCTGTTCAACAGGGAAGTGTAATGGGCAGACTCTTTTTGCTTGGTATTATGACATGATGCCAATGTTTTATCATTGACCTGCCTTATCTACATACGATGGATCAGATATTAATTGAATTTCATCTGACTTAAGTCAGTCAAGGTGTCTTGAAATCAAGTAAGCATTAAGTGTGCCCTGTCAAAGTGCAAGGGAAAATTGCCAAGTTGTGGCCGTGTGCTCACTGGAAACCAATTTGTGTTTGGTCAGGTCTGTTTCATTTGGGAAATGAAACAGTCTGCAGAGAAGAGAGAGTTTTATATCTTCAGTCAAACCAAGGTCCCAGAGGTGAAAATATAGTGCAGATGGCTTTTCAAAGAGTTCCAAGTCTATTTACAGTTTTTTTTTTGCTCAGTAAGTGCTGTTTTAAGCTCACTACCGGGAGCACTACTATGTGAAAAAGTTAATGTGCCCTGTCTTATATCATATCTTCCTAGGCTGATTGGCCTAATGAGAATATCTGTTGAATATGAACTATTTAATTTTCTGCAATGTTGATCTAATATATGAACATTTCAGCATTTGAAGCTTGTCTGGAGAATTTCACAGCTAAATAACTAAAACTTGTTGAAATAGATTTTTTAAAAACTCTAATACCTTTTCATTCTTGCATTTATGAACATATCTCTGTGGTATATGGAGTTTCTTCCTAAATTTATTTTCAGGATGAGGGCATTGCTCGTGATGCTAGCACCTATTGCCCAACTTTAGTTACCCTTCAGCAGATGCTGGTGAGCCTTTTAATTGAACTGCTATAGTCCACAGATCCTCTCAAAGTGCTGTTAAGGAGGAAGTTCCAGAACTTTGACCAAGTCACAATGAAGGAATGATTACCCACTTCTAAGTCAGACTGGAGTGGGACTCAGAAAGGAATTTGGAGTTCATGGTTTACTTGTGAGACTGCTACACTTGTTCTTCTGTGTAGTAGAGCTTATGGGTTTGGGAGAGACTCGCAAAGTAACAATGGCGTCCATGCATCTTCTAATAGGACAAACAACAGCATCCCGGATAGTTTAAAAATTTTAATTTAACAGTTTAAAAATTTGCATCCTTGTTTTAAAATCTCATTCCAACCTTGTGCCATCCTATCCTTGTAACCTCTTCTAGCCCTCCAGCCTACATTCTCTGTGGCCTGCTAGAAAACGTAGAAAATTGAGATAGTTACATTCCTCTAATCTGGCCTCCTATGTATCCCTAATTTTAATTGCTTTAAATCTTCTGTAATTCCCTACTTATATCTTTCCAATTCTCTATCTCACTTTGTTCCTTTAAGACATTTCTTAAAACTTACTTCTTTACGACAAAGCCTTTGGTCATCCATCCTAATTTCTTTTCATATAGCAAAATGTTAACTTTTGTTTGAAAATGCTGCAGTGAAGTCCCTTGGGTTGTTTAACTCTGTTACACATGCAAAATAAATGCGTACTGTAGTTATCAAGGTTTCAAATTTCAAATGAGAAGCTCTCATAGCGTCTTGGGAAATATTTGTCCTTCAGTTAAAACCACTAATAATACACAGTGCATGGTCATTTATCATCTGCCTAAATTTGGGATCTTGCTCTGTGCAAATTGGTTCCAACATTATTCAGCAATAACTGCACTTCAAAGGTGTTTGAGCAGGGCAGGGGTGTTTTGGGATGCTTTTAGACTGTGAAAGGCATGCTATCAATGCCAATTTTTCCTCACTATGTTATGTGTTATTTTTCTGACTAAATCAGAAATAATATGCAAAACAACCAAAGTCTGAATACACAATGCAACAAATCAAATCCTAGATAGAAATTCATCTCCTCAGCTCTTAGCATGACAGACAGTGCTTCAAGGCTCTTACTGTGTAAATAAAGTCAGTCACCCATTCAGTCAGCACACTTCTTGGTAGCATGAGAGAAGAGAAACCTCATTATTTTCGGAATATTTTTTAGTAACCATTAAGCTTTGTTTTATTTTTGGTTATCATGAAAATGCATGCCAGGAATTGAAACAACAGTGCTTCCTGTCCGGAGTTCACTGCACACAGCTCAGCTGCCAATTAATGAGCAACCCTGACCACTGTATTGAACTGAAACCTAATTCTCTGTTTGGTGAATCTATTCACGATTCAGTCCAAACCCCATGGGATGGTGAAATGAAGGGGAGAAAAACATTGATGTTCGAATTCTCTTTATTTTGCAGCTCCAAAAATAAGAGAAATACAGAGGATGAGAATTATTTCCCACTTTTTGGCCAAAATATTATAAATCTTAAAATGTTAAACATTCAATTGACAGTCATTTGTCTGGGTCACTAGCATATTGACACCACCTGCGTAGCCCTCTGCCAATTTGGAGGGCAACTGCTTTCTGGAGGCAACTTCTCAGAGGCTGCCATGATGGATCTTTGTTTATGGAACCTCCAGTCCCAAAGATGAGATTCCTACAACAACAATGGCCACCCCTGCAGTGACTTAGCGTGGAAGCACTTTTGCATTTTCTTGAGCCATCAGCAGTCAGTCCTGAGCTGATAGAGTTGCTAATACGATTCACCAATCTAAGAGATGGCCTCCATCCTTAGCACCACAATAGGATGAGTGGCAGCCTCTTGATTGTCATGGTTGGGGAAGATTGCAACCATGGCCTTGCCTTCCTTCTGCACAGAATCAGGACCCGCATTGTTCCTGACAAAGGGACTTAAATTTCTGCAGGTAAAATCCTAATGTGTATAAAATTCTCTCAAACCTGGAGTCAGGCAGCCAGCCAGTATTAATTCCATGACTAATGTCACCTGTTATTATAAGAGTGACATTTGTGGAACCTTGTGCATAAATTGGGTGCTATGTTTTAATCTTAGAGGTAAGATCTTGATTTTGTGCACCTGACTTAAATTGAAAAATGATAGCCTGGAGGAATTGGTCAGTATGAGTTTGGCCCAACTGGAAAGGATGCATTTCTGGACCTGGTACCGCAACTGTCTTTGGCGGAACGCCTGGGTAAATGTGATCATAACATCATAAAGATTTTAATTTGAAAACTTCAAAAGCAAAGAACAATGAATGATAAAATATCCATATCCAAAGAGAACTAACTTCAACTCAATGAAAAGGTGTCTATTCAGGATAAAATTAACCAGGATGAATGTTAACCTTATTCAAGAAAAAAATGGAAGGCCAAACCTACCAACTACAGACCAGTTAGTTTATTGGATAAGATTTTAGAAATAATAATCTTGGGAAAATAAATACAACAGGTTTGAATTAATTATGGATAACCAACTTCAACCGGTAAAAGACAGATCTTACTTGCCCAGTATAATTGAGTTTGTTGATTAAGTAACAGAGAAGGTTATGAAAGAAATGTGGTGAATGTTTGTACAGATCTGAAGAAAGATTTCAACAAGCTACCATTTAAAAAACTGGTTAACAAAACTGAGGCTGATGGAATAGGAGGAGTAATATCCAATTGGATTTTAAAAAGACTGAAGCTTGAGACATATAGATAATCGAAGATGATGGTGTTCCTCAATGGTCAGTGCTGGACCACTAATTTACTTTGGTTACATATAAGTAACTTGAATCCTAGAATACAAAGCAGGGTGTCAAACTGTGTTGATGATTCCAACCTGGAGTAATGGTGTGACAATATTATGGTTTTAAGACGTGCATTTTGTTTTTTGAGAAAAGTTTTAAGACAAAGGTACCGAGCTGTCTCTTTGAAGCCAAGGAAGGAAATGGCTTGTGTGGCCCTGGGTGTTTTTTTGAAGTTAGACTGATATATTAATGAGTGGAGTTAGGCTCCCACAGAACCAGGGTTTTAATTTACCTTTCAGTAGTTGTGGGGGTTTTGAAGTTGGTTGTGGAAGCTGCTATACCTCTCTCTCTCTCTGCAAGAATTTATGTTCTTTTCTCCTGGACTGGAGAAACATCACAAGTGCAACAATTTATTTTACTGAATTTGCCTTTGCCAAAGATGTGTTTTTATGTTTTTTACTATATTGGAACACTTACTGTTTAGTCATTAAATAATCTATACACTGTTAGATTTTCCAGAAGAATTAAAGTTATACCAATTCTTCTTTCGTTTGTTTGTATTTTATCTTCAGTTTAAGAATAAAGTGTATTTTTCTAAAAGCCTATTAGTGTGACCAATCAATCACGACTGGAACTCAGCACCTGACGCTTGTCTGTGAATAAGATAAAAGTTAAGTCTAGGCTATCTCCTTGATATTTTGAAGGAGTCTGGGCCATAACAATGTTTTGCGCTGTATTGTTCTATGTGCTATGTTCTCTAACACTGGCAAACAGTGAGTTTGAAGCAAATCACTTGCAATATGGTATAGATATGCACACAGAATGGGCAAATAAGTGGCAGATAGAAATTAATATAGAGAGGTGTGAGGTGATGCATTTTAGCAGAAGCGATAGGGAGAGGCAATGTAGATGTAAAATTCAGTGCTAAAGGATGTGCAGGACCAGAAGGGTCTCGTAGTGCATGTGCATCTATCTTTGAAAGTGTCTGGACATACTCACAGTTGATAACAAATTATATGCGATCTTGGTCATCATAAATCTGTAGAGCGAGAGAAATAAGCAGGGCTCTGATTTCTGCATGTGAGATTCAAATCTAACTTCCAAGGATAAAAAAATCACTTTCAGAAGGTAAAGATTGAAACATCATCAAAAGATTTAATTTTACTTCAGTCAGACTGAGATCTGAGTTCATTTATATTTCAGTCTTCTGGTACCAAAGAAATAATTGATAATTAGGAATTTCAATACATTTTCAGAATGACTAGAGAGAATTAACATTACATTATTCAATAAAATGAAGTTACTGGCAGGGGAATACTAATATCAATATGGGAGTGTTTATTAGAAATAAGAATGAAAATATAGAACAAATATAAAAGAAATGTCCATTTATGCAAAGAATACATGCTTAGTTATACTTGTTACCTTACCTAATTTTTACCTTTCACTGAAAAGTTGGGAGCATCTATCCTGCAAACCCTGGTTCTTCAGCAATTGCACACCATATGCCAAATTTGGTGATAAGGCTATTTGATTTTTTTTAAGCTAGTATTTTTCTGTTTTTATATTTATTATTTAACCCTCTAATAATGTCTTCCACAGAATCCCATCTGATATGGAATTGGAACATAAGAAAAAGAAGCAGGAGTAGTCAATTCAGCCTCTTATGCCTGCTCCACCATTTATTGCAATCATGGTCACACCTCAACCTCAACTCCAGTTCCCTGCACACTTTCCGTAACCCTGAAAACCCATTACTAATTAAAAATCTGCCTATTTCCTCCTTAAATTTACTCAATATCCCAGCATTCACTGTATTCTGGAATAGTGAATTCAACAGATTCACAACTCCTTGAGAGAAATAAGTTCTCCGTATCTCTGTTTTAACTCAGCTATCCCTTATTCTAAAAATATGACCTCCCATTCCAGATGGCCCCATGTGAGGAAACATTCTCTCTACATCAACTGTAGGGGGTTGGTTAGCTTAGTTGGCTTACTGCTTCTTCTCAATACAGAGTAACACCAACAGTGTGGTTTCTCCTTCTCAACTGCTCCCCTCATCTGAGACATGGACACCATCACTTTAAACCACCATCAGTCATCGTCTCTCGTATGAGAGAGCAGTCTATGGTCCAGTAGGACTATGGTGACTTCCATGTAATAAGCATTCAACAAAACAAATCAGTGCCTCATTATGCTTCACATGACATTCCCTTCTTCAACTTTACCTTTACATAATTCTGTTCTCTCTTATATAGCAGCAGTGTCCACCAACTGCAAGATACGTTGCAGGAATTCACCAAGGCTCCTTATCAATAAGAACATTGTACCAGAGTCTGCAAGATCATATAGGTATCATATATAGCCCTGTCCACCATATTAGTACCTCAAAAAATTTAGCGTATCCCTAACCTGCCCTTCATAAATTCGTATACAATCTGGTACTTCTGTGAATGCATCATTAATGCCAGAGCAATGTTTGATCCAAATTCCAACAGGGTGGTGTGGGAGTTCAGCTTTTACGAACTACAAATTGAACAAAGTGGTCTAATTGGGCAAAAATCTGACTACTTGTTTCAATGATGAGAAGGTGTTGGTGTTGGACTGGGTTGGACAAGGTCAAAAATCACACAACATCAGGTTATAGTCCAACGGGTTTATTTGAAAACACTAGCTTGCGTTAACATCTGGTGAAGGAGCAGTGCTCTGAAAGTTAATATTTTCAGATAAATACGTTGGACTATAACCTGGTATTGTGTCAGTTTTGGCATTTGTTTCAAGAATACTGAGAAATTTGAATGCATTAAATCAGTGTAAGGAGTTTTATTTGTCATATATACATTTCCAAATCGAATTTTAATGTTCAAAATTAAAGATTGATCCTCTTAAAGCATTTCAAAAAGATTTCTAAAGTATGTTTTTCTGTATATTAAAATTTGGAATTTATTTTATGAAGATATTTATTATGGGAGGGTTGAACTGCCCACACTTAACAATGGTTCTGTGTCTTGGTTGTCTACTGGATATATTAAAACATAGGTTTAAAATATATTTTAAGATATATTAAGTTATAGTTTGAATTTAAATATATTGATTAGAAATGAATTTAAAAAACTGAGTTTGTGGTTAATCTGTGTCAGGCTTGAAATGGACTGGGTTGGACAAGGTCAAAAATCACACAACATCAGGTTATAGTCCAACGGGTTTATTTGAAAACACTAGCTTGCGTTAACATCTGGTGAAGGAGCAGTGCTCTGAAAGTTAATATTTTCAGATAAATACGTTGGACTATAACCTGGTATTGTGTCAGTTTTGGCATTTGTTTCAAGAATACTGAGAAATTTGAATGCATTAAATCAGTGTAAGGAGTTTTATTTGTCATATATACATTTCCAAATCGAATTTTAATGTTCAAAATTAAAGATTGATCCTCTTAAAGCATTTCAAAAAGATTTCTAAAGTATGTTTTTCTGTATATTAAAATTTGGAATTTATTTTATGAAGATATTTATTATGGGAGGGTTGAACTGCCCACACTTAACAATGGTTCTGTGTCTTGGTTGTCTACTGGATATATTAAAACATAGGTTTAAAATATATTTTAAGATATATTAAGTTATAGTTTGAATTTAAATATATTGATTAGAAATGAATTTAAAAAACTGAGTTTGTGGTTAATCTGTGTCAGGCTTGAAATCTTTAGTGTAATCAATATAGTCATATCAATACTGACAACTATTTTTCTATCTGTTCAAACAGTTCTGCAGGAGTACAGTAACAATTGATGACATTGCTGCTGAGTCTGTAACCAGAGTCGATGTAAAGCATAAAAGTTAAATTACTTTGTTCATTAAAATGACAGATTGTTAAGTAATTGTCTGCCAGTGCTGCTGTTACTTTTCAGAATGGAGCATAAGTCATGCACACAAAAAATAAACAAAGGCACTTAATCAGAAAATGGCTGCTGTGAAAGCCATTAGCAACATGAATTTTTTCTTTTGTTTGTTCAAATAAAATTTCTGGTTTAGTTTGATTGCTAATTAGGTGAAGTGAGAAGTATTGATCCATTCCTACTTGGCAGGATTTGGCTGATGCATGACTCAGTAGATTTCTCTTTCTCTCAAAATAAGTGTTGTTATCATATAGGCCAAAAGTGAATCTGCAGACGCTCATCTCAGTGCAGAATAAGCTTCAATCGAGCTTGACACCTTTTACTAAATACAATTTGAAAAATATCAGGAATGTGAGAAATCAGAAAAAAGAAAGAAGCATAACGTGCTGGAAGACTTAACAGATCAGACAGCGTTTGACGAGAGAGAAATAATGTTAAACACTTCAAGTTTCTCTGTCTCCAGATGTGACTGGCCCTGTCAACCTTTTATTTAATAGCGTTTTAACACAGGAAGCTTTGACAGTTTTTTTTTTCAACTTTGCCAGTTGTTCAATAATACTGAATCAACATTTTACTTTCATATTCATTGTAGCTTCTATTTCCTTACAATGAAGGAAATCTGATCCTTTTGATGAAAATCCTGATCACGGTTCTTTCTAACTTGCAATCTGCACCAGTTTTCAGATTTATGCTGTTGTGCATTTCTTTCCCTGAAAGTGGCCACACAAGTAGATAGATTGGTGATGAAGGCATGTGGCTTAATTGCCGTTATTGGTCAGGGAATTAAGTACAAGAGTCAGGATGGCATGTGGTAGCTTGACAGATCTTTGGTTATGCCACACTTAGAGTACTCAGTTCTGGTCACCACATAGCAGGAAGGATGTGGAGGTTTTGGAGAAGAGGTTTCCCAGGATGCTGCCTGGATTAGAAGGTATGGGTTCTCAGGAGGGGTGAGAAAAAATTGAGTTGTTTTCTCTGGCGGAGACTGAGGGGAGACTTGAAAGAAGTTCATAAAATGTTGAGATACAGTTGATGGTCAGAATCTTTTTCCCCGAGAGTTGAAATGTCTAAAACTAGGGGGCATGCATTTAAGTTGAGAGGGGGAAGATTCAAAGGAGAAATGGGGGCAAGTGTTTTACACAGAGAGTGGTAGGTGTGTGAGATCCGCTGCCAAGGGTGGTGGTGGAGGCAGATATGATAGGGGCATTTAAGAGACTTTTAAATAAGCACATGAATATACAAGGAGGAGAGCGATATGGACCAAGCGGAGGCAGAAAGGTTAGTTTAAATTGGTGTCATGTTCCGCACAACATCTTGGGCCAAAGGGCCCATTCCTGTGTTGTACAGTGTTGTTCTACTCAGAAATGTCTTTGATCACGTGGCAAAGATGTGTTCAAAACCTGAGCTGTGTTAAGTTAAACATAAACCATTCTCAAGTCAAGTGACTTCTACAATGCATGTACAAACTCAATTCAAAACCAGTATTCAGAAAAAGATGTGTTATTTTTGTAAAAATCCATTGGTTCACCAATATTTTTTGGAAAAGTGTAACTGCAGTCCTTACCCAGTCTAGCCTATTTGTGCTTGCATACCCACAGCAATATTGAACTCTGAAATGGCCTAAAATTCACTCTGATATCAAGAATCCTAAAATTCACTCTGATATCATCTCAAAAACAATCAGGATATTTCATAAAAGCTGCTGTTGCCAGAAATGCCCACATGCTGTGAATGTTTGTGTAGTGAAAGTCTCCATTCCTAATTCCTTAAGACCTTTCTGCAACTTACAAGACATATTCTCCACTTGGCTTTCTGATTGCAGCATAAGTCAAAAAGCTGGACAGTCTCCAGAACTGGGGTGATACAGTGGTTCAGTGGTTAGCACTGCTGCCTCACAGTGCCATGGACCCAGGTTTGATTCCAGCCCTGGCAGACTGTCTGTGTGGAGTTTGCAAATTCTACCCGTGTCTGTGTGGGTTTCCTTCCACAGTCCAAACATGAGCTGGTCAGCTGAATTCGCCATGTTAAACCACCCATCATGTTAGATATATTAGTTGGGGTAGGGGAATAGGTCTGGGTGGGTTACTTTTTGGAGGGTCGGTGTGGACTTGCTGGGCTGAAGGGAATCTAATCTAATTTAAAAACAAAGCAATCAGCATCTCATCCAAAATCTTAAACATTCATCAACAGAGCACCAATGCTGCAGGATGTATCATCTGCAAATGCAGTGTAGCAACCCTCTGATGCTCCTTTGACTGTAACTCTCAAATCCATGATCTCAAGCACTTGGGTGAGGCAAGGCCAGCAGGCACAGCAGGTAACAGTGACTTGGAGACAGTAAGGGCTGCAGATACTGGAAGCCAGAGTCAATAGATGTGAAGCTGGAAAAGCACAGCAGGCCAGACAGCATCTCAGAAACCCATCACCCTGTTTTCGGCACAAAATATTGACTTTCCGGCACAGGTAATAGTTCCCCAGGCACTTGATTAATCACCTTCAGTATCATTGAATGAAAACCTTGGAACTCGCTAACTGACAGCACCGTGGGATCCTTCATCATCACCATCACTACATGCTCACTACTATCTTTTTAAATGTGAGAAGAATGCACAGCCTTGCCAGTGGCACTAATGATCCAGCAAGGAATAACAGAAGTTATTGGCAGTCTGTTCTAAATCTCCATCACCAGTGCAGAAAATCTTTGCCTCAACCTCCAAACTCTTGGGGTGGAATCAATGCCATGTATCTGAAAAATCTCATTTAGAGTAACTGATTTCAAAATTCTTCTGCACTGAAGCTGAGCAACAATGCTGTTCCTCTGGCAATTCAAAATATTAATGAATTGCTATTAATAAGTCAGGATTATACACAAAGGTTATTTGACTATTGATGAATTAGAATGTGTATTTTGAAAGACAACGCTTCATTCAGTGTGCCTCAATTTACAATAATCTGTCAAAGCTATTTGCTTGTCAGCTTGCAGTGATGCAGAAACACCTTTATCAGAAGCATTAAAACAAATGCTATGTGTGTTGCTATGAGACTCCTTTAGCAAAAAAATTAGACTATTTCAAAAATTGTGTGAGCCTGCAACTGCATTATATTTGTGTTTGTTTATGATTTTAAAGAATGCCGTGTTTAAGGAAAGAATTCTTCACCAGCACACCACTTCTAAACAAAATTGCACCATCCTGGTTAACAGTAAGCATTTTATCTTTTTGAAATATTATTTAATTAAGACTTCAATCAAACATTTTCACTGAGGTGGCCTTTGCTGTTGCATTAGTGAATTTTGACATTGATGAGTTGAGCAGTTTACTTGCTAATAGAGGGAATCAGCCCGTACGTTTCTGAGTAATAACCGTTCCAAACATCTGTTTTCATCTTAAAGCAGGTGCTTTATCTTAAAAGATGCACTATTTCCCATTAAGAATTAATGCTACAAAATAGATGTTAATCTCAGCTGTGAGAATAAAAGAGTTTCATCTTATTCATCATTTATATTTCGAGGTTTCCTGAATTTATTCACTTAGCAAAGTCTCTTCCAACTTTACTGAGAAACTGACTGATCTTCAATTAATGTAAAACTTCCAGTTTTGACACATGACACAAGTTATTCATAGATACTCAATTAGTGGTGAGGCTGAAATGAAACATTTTTCTTGTTTATCTAAATTGCGGCACTTTTAGTAGCTGTGGTCTCAGAGTCAGAAATATTCTACTGTCGAGGTCTTTAACCAGTAGCAGGCACTCCAGCACCAGTGTGTAAAAGATAACGATAAAACTCGATGTGGCTATAAATAACCCATATGGACACAATAATTTTCAGAAAAAGGAAAGTGCCGTCAAGGTTTCTTGCTCATCCCTTTATCGACAATCAATCCCACTCAACCAAGGAAACATTAATGAGACATAAAGGATCATTTTGAACTAACCAACCCTGAGCTGCTGCATGAGAGTAGTGCAAGGATGGTTGCAGTCTAATGAAGTAATGGTAAACATATCCAAAACAGTATTTAGCCCATGGTTAGAGTATTGTGTATAATTTTCAGTCCTTGAATATAGCAGACCAACAGAGCACGCAGTATTGATTCCCTCTGGGAAACCATGAGTAAGGACAATGGTATAATGAGATTCATGTAGACTATAATGCTGTAACTGATCAAATGACTCTGACATTGGTGAGACAGAAAATACAAGTCTAGAATGAGCATGTGAAGAGAGAGATCACAGACGTTATAATACAGAGCTGTACAACATATAGGATGTAAAATAATATATATAGATGGAAATAAAGGAGTGTTAAAGCACATCGGAATTGAAAAGCCTGATGCAGTGATAAGGAGCAAGCACCGTCTCAAGAAAAGTGTATATGCAGACACCCACAGCTCAGAATAATAGAGCTGTTACAGAGGAGAAGGAGACCATTCAGCCCATTGCAGTGCTGGAACAGATACAAATGAACACTATTATCTATTACCCACCTCCTGCTTTTTCTCCATAAACTTGCATGTTACTTCCATCCAAATATCACCTACAAACATTCCCATCAGTGCATTTCGTACCCGAACTACGCGGTGTATAATAATGCCTGTGAGCTTTTGTGGAGCAACTTGTGGTAGAGCCCACTAGGAGACAATCAATTCTGGATTTGGTAATGCGTACTGAGGCTGGTTTGATTAGAGAGCTTAAGGGTTAAGAACCCCTGGGGGCAATGACCATAATATGATAGAAGTCCCCTTGCTGTTTGACAAGGAGAAGCTTGAATCAGGTGTTAAGGTATTGCAATTGAGTAAAGGTAATTGCAAAGATGTGAAGGAGGAGCTGGCTAGAGTTGATTGGAGGGGAATCTAGCAGTGAAGATGGTGGAGCAGCAATGGCAGGGGATTCTGGAGGTAATTCCAAGGAAGAAGAAACATACTAAATAGGAGTACAAGACAACCAGGGAATGCAGGAGCAGCATAAAAGCAAAGAAAAGGCATACAATGTGGTGATGGTGAGTGGGAAGCCAGAGGATTAGAAAGTCTTTAAAACCCAACAGAAGATAGCTAAAAATATAATAGATGGGGACAGGGAATGGGGCATGAACTATGAGAGTAAGCTAGCTAATAATATATAAAAAAGCAAGGTTTTTTTAAAAAACGTATGATAGGTAAGAGAGAAGCAAGAGTGTACATTGGGCTGCTAAAAATGAAGCTAGATAAGTTGTAATGGGCAACAAGAAAGTGGCAGAGGAACTGAATAGGTACTTGGTGTCCATCTTCACAGTGGAAGATACTAATAGCATACCAGAACTTCAACAGAGTCAGGGGCAGGGGTGAGTATAGTGTGAATCACGAAGGTGAAGGTGCTAGGGAAGCTGAAAGGTCTGAAGGTGGATAAATTACCTGCACCGGATGAACTACCACACCAGAGTTCTGAAGAAAAAGGCTGAGGAGATTTTAGGATCTGTTATCAAGGATAAGATTGTGGAGTACTTGGAAGTGCATGGTAATATAGGGCTGAGTCAACACTGCTTCATCCTTGGAAGGTTATGCCTGACAAATCTGTTTAGAATTCTTTGAGGAAGTAACTAACAAGTTAGACAATCGATAGCCAGTGGACATGATCTATTTATATTTCAAAAAGACCTTTGACAAGATGCTGCATAAGATTCTGCTAAAGAAGGTAAGAGCCCACGTATTAAGGGCAAGGTACTGGTGTGATTGGCTGACT
Organism: Chiloscyllium plagiosum; assembly: GCF_037043375.1. NCBI lineage: Eukaryota > Metazoa > Chordata > Chondrichthyes > Orectolobiformes > Hemiscylliidae > Chiloscyllium > Chiloscyllium plagiosum. Next base: position 147,025,699 of record NW_028270139.1, read on the forward strand.
AGCAGAAGGCAGAGACTGGGGATAAGCAGCTGGTGACTAGTGGAGTTCTCAGGGAACAGTATTGGGACCATAACTGTTCACATTGTGTATTAACAATCTGGTTGAAGGAACTGACAGCATTATTACTATGTTTGCAGATGACGTAAAGGTATTTGGAGGGACAGGGAGTGTTGAGTGTGTGGGGAGGCAGCAGGAGGACTTGAACAGGCCAGGAGAATGGGTAAGGAAGTGATAGATGGAATATAGTGCAGGAAAGTGTGACCTGCACTTTGGTAGAAAGAATAGAGGCATAAACTATTTTCTAATGGGGAAAGGCTTCAGAAATTTGAAGCACAAGGGAACCTAGGAGTCCTCGTTCAGAATTTTCTTTGCATTACCAGGCTCAGTTGGGAGTTGGAAAAGCAAATGCAACTTTAGCATTCATTTCAAGAGGCCACAAGGGCAGAAATAGGCAGCTGAGGCTGTACTTGGCTCTGGTTAGACCATGTTTGGAATACTGTGAGCTCTTTTGGGCCTTGTATCTCAGGAAGTACATGTTGGCCTTGAAGTGTGTCCAGGGGAGGTTTATGACAATGATCCCAGGGATGAAGGGCTTGTCATATGAGGAATGGTTGAGAACTCTGAGCTTGTACTTGATGGAATTTAGAAGTGTGAGATGGATCTTACTTAAATTTACAGTTTACTGAGGTCTAGATAGAGTGGACATGGAGAAAATGTTTCCAGTAGTATAAGTGACTAAGACCCAAGGGCTCAGAGTGAATGGACAATCTTTAGACCTGAGGAGGCAAAACTGTGGAATTATTTGGAAGCCATATCACTAAGTGTATTTAAGTCAGAGATAGATAGGTTCTTGATTAGTATGGGGATTCAAGGTTACAGGGAGAAGTCAGGAGAATGGGATTAATAAACATAATCAGCCCTGATCAAATGGCAGAGCAGAGTCAATAGGCTGAATAGCCTAATTCTACTCCTATCATCTTATAGTCTTAAAACATGGCTGAGGACCCTGTCAACCACAGTGGGAGAATCCTCAGTTGAGAGAAAAGGAGGTCAGATTGTAGGCACACCAATGGATGCTGGCATCATCAGAAGAGATACATCATTTGGTAAAGAAGTTTCCTTTGGTAAAGAAGCTAGAAGAGTGTAATAGAATTCTTGCAGGAAGCAGATTATGAGGCAAAGTAGTTGAGATTACTTTGTTGTAGATGGACTTGTAATTGTCATTGTTGGACTGCCTAACCCAGAAATAGAAACAAAGAGGTCAGGAAGGGGAAGGAAGAGTCAGGGATGAACCATGTGAAGGACTGATGGAAATTGTCAGCAAAAATGGCTTTGTTTTTCCAACCCTAGACAAGACCATGAAGCAGCCTGATGACATCATTGATGTACTGGAGAAAATGTTGTGGGTGGGGACCCAAAAAGGACTGCAATAAAGAATGTGCCACATCCTCCACAAAGTGCAGGCATAGCTGGGACCCATGGGACTATCCATATCCACGTTAATCTGATTCATCTGTAATTGCTGTGTTTATTCTTACAGCTTTTCTAGAACAAGGCTGTGATGTTTACAATTTTCCAGTTGCTGGCTCTTCCCCTGATTCTAGGGAAGACTGCTGGCCAGTTCCTCTGCAATTTCCACTCTCACTTCCTTCAAAACCCTTGGATGCATCTCACCTGGACTCAGTGCCTTGTCAACTTTAAGTACCAGCAATTTATCCAAGATGTCATCCTTATCAATTTTAACCCTTCCAATGACAGAGTTCCCTCCTCTGTCACTGTGGTTTGAGTATTATCTCATTCATTGGTAAAGATAGATGCAAAGCATTAATTTATACCTCAGCCATGCCTGTTACCTCTCTGTGTAAATCCTCTTTTTAGTTTCTAATCAACCCTACTCTTCCTTTTATCACCCTTATTGCTTATCTATCTGCAGAAAACTTTGAGATAGTCCCTTTATATTGGCTGACATACTATTTTCATAATTTCTCTTTGTTTCTCTTATTTGCTTTTTCAGCTCCCTTCTGAACCTTCTGTATTCCTCATATTTCTCAATTATATTGTCTACCTAACACTTCTCATGAACACGTTCTTTTTCTTTATACAAAATGTTATCTCCTTTATCATTTAGGGAACCCTGGATTTGTTTGTCCTGCCTTTACCAGCTGAGGCATTACGCCTTGACTGTCTGCAAACCATTTCTCTTTGAAAGTAGCCACCTGTTGAGTTACAGTTTTTCCGCCAACCTCTCATTATAGTCAATCCTGCCCAGCTCTATTCTTGACCCATTGAAGTTATCTCTCTGCCAACTGACTTTTGTTAGGCTGGATCAGAATCTCAACATACAAGTAGCAGTATTGGTATCAACCGCTGGATGAAGTTCGTGCAGAAAATGCCTTCAGAGCCAGGATTGATGTTAAAAAGACTCCAAGGGACACAGCTGAACTGGGAAGACTTTGCAAGTACGCTATATCCTCGAAAGACTTCAAGGGAGTAAAGATGGCCAGAAATGGAAAAGACGTTCAATGCAAGGGGAATAGGGGGGAAAGCATCCTTAAAGGTGACAAATAAAACACTTGTAGGACTTTGAAAGTTAGCCATGAATGACTAACACACTGTACACTGAAAACACAGAATCAGAACACTTTGACAGAAATACGGAAAAGTTCATTCCTCACTTGAGTCAGTCAGGCTTGTTAGCCCATACAGAATGCAGCTCCAGTAGAGACCTCTCCCTTACCCTAACCTTTTGACAATGTGGAGAGCCCAAAATGAAGCCAGAAATGTGAGATCTGAAGCTTCAATTTGTGTGCAATAGAATGGCTTCAGCTTAGCACATGAACAAATAATGTCATCAAATTGGCATGTTTTTACATGCTTAAGTCCAATGGCTGATGATGTTCTGGTAAGACAAAGCATGGAAGAACGTGATACATTAAATCCCTTGATGCATACATTAGCCCCAAAATAAATTTAACAATAGAATAGTCGAAATTTAATCAGTGATATCAGCATGTGGAAAAATCAATAGAAGCACCTGCAATGGATTTATATCACCAAGCAGGCTGTCGCAGATACAAGTTGTGAAGGTTGAATTAATTGGAGATGTTATAGTAACTAGAGAAGTTATCAGATCTTCTTCGATCTGAGGAGGATTTAATGCTGGGCTGAAATTCTGGAACTTGCAGGTGTACCTACACTTCAACAGTTTCTGCATTTCAAGAAAGCAGCTCCCCACCAACTTCGAGGAGAAAGTGAGGTCTGCAGATGCTGGAGATCAAAGTTGAAACTTTATTGCTGGAACAGCACAGCAGGTCAGGCAGCATCCAGGGAACAGGAGATTCGATGTTTCGGGCACAGGCCCTTCTTCAGGAATGAGCAGAGAGAGTTCAGCAGGAGAAGATAAAAGGTAGGGAGGAGGGACTTCCCCAATTTAATTTGCAATAAATGCACACCCACATTCCTGTTTCAGTCCTGGTAGACTGAACTAATTCACTATACTGGTTAAAATCAGGACCCAAAATTGGTCAGTATTGTGGAAAAACATTGGGGCGACTTCTGACATGGCCGGATGGCTAAGGCCTTGAGATAGTATGACCATCATACCAAAAGCCCATGAAAATTTTGAAACGGAGGGAATTGATATCATTAACCATATTAGTTTGTGGAAGATGGGGAACTGAAGAGAATCACAAGTGTACAGACTGGCTAGCAGGTGGAGCTGATTCATTATGTGTGGGATACTATGAAAACTATTGTAAGTTAATAGTCCCTAAAAACAAGGATCCTGCAAAACAAAGAATCCCAGAATAATTGAAATCATGAGACAGTGAAAATGTTTCACAGTCAAGATACAGAACAGAAAATGAAAACACTATACCTAGTGGAGCTGAAAAAAAGTCAGGGCAGATTCTGGACCATTTGTGGGCGGCACGGTGGCACAGTGGTTAGCACTGCTGCCTCACAGCGCCCGAGACCCGGGTTCAATTCCCGCCTCAGGCGACTGACTGTGTGGAGTTTGCACGTTCTCCCCGTGTCTGCGTGGGTTTCCTCCGGGTGCTCCGGTTTCCTCCCACAGTCCAAAGATGTGCAGGTCAGGTGAATTGGCCATGCTAAATTGCCCGTAGTGTTAGGTAAGGGATAAATGTAGGGGTCTGGGTGGGTTGCGCTTCGGCGGGTCGGTGTGGACTTGTTGGGCCGAAGGGCCTGTTTCTGCACTGTAAGTAATCTAATTCTAAATCTAATTCTAAAAAATCTAATTCTAATTTGAAGATACAAAGGTCTGTAACTGACTTTAAATCTACCTGTTTCAGTCCTGGTAGACAGGAAATCTATGAAAGTCATCCCAGAAAACAGAAACCTCTGAGGTACTAGAGATGCAGTTCTTAAGCTTCTGGAGCAAATCACCATCAAACCTAGTCACAGAGGAAAAATGTCATTGAAATATAGAAAGAAATGCAGGTATTCCTCTAGGTTTCTGCGAAACAGCACATATAATAGTTCAGAATTAAAGTAGAAGAGAATTTTGGCAATATTTTCTAAAGCTATTCAAAAGTTTAGGCAAACTGAAACAAAATTATCACAAAAAGCTGCAAGAAGATGTTAAATCCATCTGCTTGTAAACCCCCAAAAAATTCCTCATTCTTTGATTTTCCAAAGACAAATGGAGAACTAAAATTGTACATGGACCTCACTCAGTTAAACAAAGGAGTTAGGAATTTAGCAAAATTGGCAACAAGCAAGTTTCTTTTTCATAAAACTGAATACAAACAGTTCTTTTTGGAAGATAGCCTTAGACCAAGAGTCACGATTGCTGACTCCATTTATTCCACCTTTCGTGTGGCATTCCTTCAATCATCTGCCATTTTGCACCTGCTGTCCACCAGACCGTTACCAAGTTACAATGTGTAGATTCCTGGAAGGCAAATAGGGATCTATTTGTCACAAAAATGATAGCCTTGTTTTTGGTAAAATGAATAGGGAACATGACTAGAGGCCAAAGACATGTTGAAGGAACTGCAGAGTACAGATCTTAGTATAAATGAGAAATGCTAATTCTCAAGGATAACAATTACTTTCCCAGGATATGTAATCCAAGAACAAAACCTAATGGTGGTTCCAAAATGGACAAGAGCCATCAGTGAATTTCCACCACTGAAATGCATAAATTATGTACTGTGCTTCTTAGGAATGGTGAATTATGAGGAAAATTTAACCATGACTTAGCCACTTTTATTCAACCTTGAAGAGGACTTTTGATAAAAGCCAACAATGGTATTGACATCAGGAACAGACTATGTTTTTTAAAAAAAGTTTTGAAAGGAAATTAGTTTCTACTGATGTATTAGTACATTACAATCAGGGCTTATTTATGATAGTAGCAGTACAGACATGATCCATAGGACTAGGCACAGTCTTCGTTCAAGTGCAAACTGACAGAACATGAAATCTAGATGAAAGAGAGGACTGCAGATGCTGGAGATTAGAGTTGAGAGTATGATGTTGGAAAAGCATTCCTGATGAAGGGCTTTTGCCCAAAATGTTGATTCTCCTGATCCTCAGAACATGAAATCTAGCCTATGTTATATTGAGAGCTTTGATGTCGAGGGAAGTAAGGTACACAACCAAAGAGAAGGAAGTGTCAGCAGTTACAGGAGATGTGCAATGGGTCTGAAATTCCAATTTGAGACCAATCACAAATCTCAGGTACCATTATTGGGATTAAAGAAATGCCTCTATACATACAAAGATTTGGCTTATATTGATGAGTATTGCAGAAGGGTGTGCTTCAATCTTCTATGTTTCTAAGTTCCAGGCTAGGCACAAGTAACAGGGCATGCACTCCCAAGGGCATAAAAAAATCTTATTCTTGCAGAAGAAGAAGAGTTGTATTCCACAATTATAGCCACCAGCATCTGAGGGCAAACTCAAACAAATTTGTACAATTCAAAAATCTGACAAGGATTGCCCAAAATCAGACAACTCTGTCTTTAATGGTGGTCAAAATACAGTCCAGCAGAATGAGTGATAAAGAGGTACCAAAAGAGTAAAAGCAACACTTGACAATAGTAGAACTTGTATTGTTATATGACCAGGGAATCGTGTACAATCATACCAAAGTCAAAGAGAAATCTCACAGATACTCCATATAGTGCCAAATACATAGGTATTACAAACTGAAGAGCAAGAGCACAACCATCAATGTGGTGGCCACATATTTTGAAAGACATACAGGATTACATTTCATTATGCAATGATATGCTGCACATAACCAAGTGACAACAGATTTAGTCAAGATTTCAAAAACGACCATAGGGAGGACAATCAATTTTTTTTTCAATTTTAGGGGGAAAATGTACTTAGTCCTAGCCAACTATTATTCACGGTAGATTGAACTGGCAATACTTCATTTAGCTCCAGCAGACTCACTGAACAGGATCTTTGTCAAGAGTGTGGTGCTTGAAAGGCACAGCACTAAAAGAATATTAAAGTATATTAAAATGAAGTACAAGAGTCTTAATTAGTGACAATGAGCAAGAAGATCCCCATAGTCTAAAATACCCAGACTGGTGTATCAATGTACACATAGCAATATTGGCTTAAAGCACATGATAAATCATGCATGGATTTGCGAATAGATACTGACACTGCAATTCCACCGGAACAGACAAAGCAACGAGGACATTTAACAGCCATTTCTAAATTATTCAAGATTTTAATAGAATGTGTAGGGGAAAGTATGATTTATTTGGTTGTGGAATCAGGGACTTCATCAATTTAAAAATAACACTAAGAGAGAGGAGAAATATAATGATTATTTCTGTATCTGCAAAATATTGGCATATGGAATACTTTGGCACTGGAAACGATTTATGCAAAATGGTTGAAACTTTTAAAGGAATGATGGATACAACCTTGAAGCAAAGAATGATATAAGGAGAGGTTTGACATTGCACATGGTTTTGAAATGTTGTAATAAAGAGGCATCACAGGACTGGACATGTCTATGGTTTGGCTCTTCAAGACATTCTCCATTCTTGCCCACCTCCACTTTGTGCGCCAATGTGTACCATCTAGTGTGCTTTGTGCTCCTAGCCCTAAAATAAAATACGACCTCTTTTGCGGTATTTTTAGGTAATTGAAGAAAATTCTGTCTATTGTTGAAAGCATCAATTAGTAGCCAATTAACTGTTTTGACATAAGCCATTGAAACAAAGTAATTGAAATGAATTGGTCATGTAAACATTGAATGTTGAAGCAGAAACAGCATGTGCTGTTAGGTTAGTTGATAGGTTATCCTTCTGAGACATGGCACAGGTACCTGGTAAAATGAAATGTCACTTTTCTTAGGCTCTTGGAGTCTCCTTTTCCTCTTTCACATTGGGATTTTTTATTGAACACTGCATGTAATTCTCATGCTGCCCACATCATTGAAGTATCTGCTCGGACAAAACTGATGTGGAAAAGAAAGTCTGGTGTAAGCATCAATCAAAAATTGTAACTTGCCTTTAAGAAACATGCCCAAATTTAATCTCTTCTACTCTACTACCCAGTTTAAATGCAATGATTAGTACTGTCAACAATCAAGTGTCATAAACACCTCATGATGCAGCACAGAACCTATTATAAAGTAGGTATTGCAAAACTTCATTAGGCGAAGAAGACTTTTCATATCTGAATTTGTCTATTTTCAGAAGCTTTTTTATTTCCTAGACAAGGGCAGTATCATGAAGCCAGAAACTATGTCAAGCTTGGCTGACCAGAGGGCTGTCTTGCTCTTCCATCTGCCATAGAAGGATTTTCAGATGGATAATCAACCTATTTGGTCTCATTACAATTGCTCCTTCCACGCCTATTTAGCCCTGCAGGGGGACTTCTAGCCCGAGCTTTAGGCTTAGTTGCAGACAGATCAACCACTGCAACCTCTGCACCCCCTGGTCATCAGAAGTATCTTTCTCTTGACCACACAGTGCTAAGATTTTGTGCTGCCAGTCTAGCGAAGCCCAGCTTCCATCAGACAGCAGGCACTCATCCTCAATAATGTGCATCACATAACAGGTTGAAATCTTCCTGCTGTTTTTTTCTCAATATCCTGCATTTCACAGAATATAAAACAAAGCTGATAAGAAAATGAAATTTACAAATTTACAATCCTTAACAATTGATAAAATCATTTGTATCTAAACCATGTATAGTATTAATAGGTAAGTAATGTAGTTTTCATGTATTCATTAGCAGTTCAGAGATACTTATCCCCTCGAGTTCCTGCATTGTGTTTGAATTTAAAAGTGGTAATCTGAGCTGTTTGTTCACCGTTGACTAAAGTACCAATGTTGTCAGGTGTTGTCTGGAGAAATAAGCCTCAAGTTAATTAATACTCTCAGTTATTGCCTAGTGCTTGAACAATTTCATTCTTTTTCTGTATAGAATGTTCTGTAAATTACATTTTAGCCATGATAGCTAAATCTTTGTCAAATCGTCCATTCTTCTGATTAACTAAAAAGCTAATGAGAAGCAGTGAACATTTTAACTGCAATAAATGGATCAATAGATTCTTTAAAGAAACCGAATTGAGATGGAATTTGTGCAGAACAATTGATAACCCTCCACAATTTGTGATATAAATGTACCTGAAATGCATTTAACGCAAAAATTACTTTAAGTGCATAACCATTGTTATTTACAATTCATTTGGCTTTATATCCACAGTGAACTGAAGTACTGTAAGGAAAAGGGTGTTATACTAATTTGTGTTGCCATGGTCACTGAGTTATGAGGACTGAAGATGGTAATGGAATATTTGAGTTCTGGGAGTAAAGATTTGATCCTCGCAGCATGGGATCTGTGGCTCTCGCATTACCTTAACAAGGTCTTGAGACTGCTAGGAATTGGTTGTTGTAAAACTAGAGAAAGGTGTTTCATAAACATTGTGTTAAGTCCTTTGTGTCTGAGAAAAATGGATTGAAATTACTTCTTGGAGGAAACGGTCAGAATACTGTATGGCTGATTGTGAGCAGCAAGTGTCTCGCAGGATTTTGGAGGAGGTTAAGGTTGCAAAGTATGGCAGTGTTCAGTGGCTCCCTGATCTGACCAATGATGGATTGTTTTTATTTTTATTCACTTGTGGGATGTGGATATTGCTGACTGGCCAGCATTTATTGCCCATCCCTGGTTGCCCTTGAGAAGATGGTGTTGAGCTACCTTCTTGAACCACTGCAGTCCATATGCTGTAGGAAGCTCTTTAGCAAAGGGATTCTAGGATTTTGGCCCAGCAACAATGAAGATATGGTGATATATTTCCAAGTCAGGGTGGTAAGTGGATTGGAGGGGAACTTGCATGTGGTTGTGTTTCCATGTATCTGCTGCTTTTGTGCTTATAGATGGAATTGATTGTGGATTTGGAAAGTGCTGACTAAAGATCTCTGGTAAATTTCAGCATTGCATCTTGTAGATAGTATACACTGCTGCTGGTGAGTGTTCATGGTGGAGAGAGTGATGTTTGTGGATGTGGTGCCAATCAAGAGGGCTGCTTTCTCCTCAGTGATGTCAAGCTTCTTAAGTGTTGTTGGAGCTGCATTCATTCAGGCAAGTGGAGAGTATTCTATCACACTCCTAACTTGTGCCTTATATATGGTGGATTGGCTTTGAGGTGTCAAGTTGTAATGCACTCACTGCACTATTCCTAGCTTATGACCTGCTATTATAACTATTGTATTTATGTGGCAAGTCCATTTGAGTTTCTGATCAATGGTAACCCCCATATTGTTGATAGTGGGGAATTCAGTGATGGTAAAGCCATTGAATATCAAGGGTTAGTGGTTAGATTGTCTCTTATTGGAGATGTTCATTGCCTAGCATTTGTGTGGTACAAATATTACTTACAACTTATCAGTTCAAGCCTTGATATTGTGCAGAGCTTGCTGTGTTTGAACATGGACTGTTTCAGTATCTGAGGAGTCATGAATGGTGATGAATAATCTGCAATCATCGGCAAATATCCATACTTCTGACCTTATAATGGAGGGATGGGCATTAATGAAACAACTGAAGATGGCGTGCCGAGGACACTCCCCTTAGGAACTCCTACAGAGATGTTCTGGAGCTGAGATGATTGACTTCTGTCAACCACAACCATCTTCTAGATATGACTCCAACCAGTTGAGAGTGTGATGCTGGAAAAGCACAGCAGGTCAAGCAGCATCCGAGGAGCAGGAAAATCGACATTTTGGGCAAAAGCCCTTGATCAAAAAGCAGGAATGACTTCAGCCAGTGGTGAGTTTGCCCTATGATTCAATTGATTCCAGTTCTGCTATGGCTGCTTAATGCAATGCTTAGTTGAATGCAGCATTGATGTCAAGGGCTGTCACTCTCAATTCACCTCTGGAATTCGCGATAAGGCTGTAATGATGTCAGCAACAGTGGCAGAACCCAAAGTCAGCATCACTGAGCAGGTTATTGCTGAGCAGATGCTGCTTAATAGCAGTAACCATCGCTTTACTGATGATAAGAGCAGACTGAAAGAGCAATAATTGGCTCTATCTGGAATCTGCTTTTTGTGTATAGGACATAGCTGGGCATTTTTCTAGTGCCAGTGTTGTAACTGTACTGAAACAGCTTGGCTAAGGATGCGGCAGTTTGTGGAGCACAAATCTCAGTACTATTGCCAGAATATTGTCAGAGCCCATAGACTTTGCAGTGTCCAGTATCTCCAACTGTTTCTAGATATTACAAGGAGTGATTCAAACTGAAGATTGCCATCTGTGATGTTGGGGTTTGCTGGTGGAGGTGAAAATGGATCATCTACTCTGCGCTTCTGGCTGAAGATTGCTATGAATGCTTCATCCTTATCTTGTGCACTGATGTTTTTATCTCTTCCATCATTGAAGATGGGAATATTTATGAAGCCTCCTCCTGATACACTGAATTGTTTAGTGGTCCATCACCATTCATCACTGGCAGGACCGTTCATGGCAAGACTGCAAAGCTTACATCTGATCCGTTGGTTGTGGGATAACTTAGCTCTGCCTGCGCCTTTTGCTGTTTGACACAAAAGTAGTCCTATTTGGTAGCCTCACTAGGTTGACACCCCTTTTTCAGGTATGCCTTGTGGTGCTTTTGGCAAGCTGTCCTGCACTCTCCACTGAAGCAGGGTTGATCCCCTGGCCTGATGCTTATTGTTGAATGGGAAAGATGCTGGGCCATGAGGTTACAGATTGTCCTGGAGTACAATTCTATTGCTGTTGATAGCCCACTGCGCTTCATGAATGCCCAGTTTTGAGTTGCTAGATCTATTTTAAGTCTGTCCAATTTAACATGGGTGATAATGCCACACAACACGATGGAGGGTATTCTCAGTATCAAGGCGGGACATTGTCTTTGTGGACTATACATGTACCGATACTGCCATGGACAAATGAATGTGCAGCATGGTAAGGTTGAGGTCAAGTCTGTTTTTTCCTCTTGTTGGTTTCCTCACCACCTGCTGCTGCACAATCTTGCAGAAATGTCCTTTAGGATCCAAACAGTTCAGTCACTAGTGCTGCTGCTGAGCCATTCTTGGTGGTAAGTATTGAAACCCTCCCCCCACCACCGAGTGCCTTTTGTACCTTTTCCACCCTCAGTGCTTCCTCCAAGTGTTGCTCAACACTTGATTCATTCATAGAGAGAGGACGGTATATGGTAATCAGCAGGAAGTCTTTTTTGCCATGTTTAATCTGAAGCCATGAGACTTCATGGGGTCCAGAATAAATGTTGAGGTTTCCAGTACAACTCCTTCCTGTGTAAATCACTGTGACACCACCTCTGCTGGGTCTGTCCTGCCAGTGGGATTGGATATATTCAAGGACAGTGCTGTGTCTGGGATGTTATGGATAATGTAGGTTGACGTTTATGTCACTTACAATCAGGATGGTTAAAAATACGTTTAGTATGTTTGCCTTCATTGTTCAGTTCTTTGAGTACAGGAGTTGGGAAGTCATGTTAAGGTTGTACAGGACATTGGTGAGTCTTCTTCTGGAATATGGTGTACAGTTCTGGTCATCCAGTTATAGGAAAGATATTGTTAAACTAGAGAGAGTTCAGAAGAGATTTACCAGAGTGTTGCTGTGTATGGAAGGTTTGAGTTATAAAGAAAGGCTGGTTAGGCTGGGACTTTTTTCACTGGAGCATGGGAAGTTGAGAGCGACAATATAGAAGTTTATAAAATAATGAGACGTATAGATACAGTTAATGGTATTTGTCTTTTCACGAGGATGGGGGATTTTCAAACAAGGGTGGCACAATTTTAATGTGAGATGAGATTTAAAAATGACATGAGAGGCAAATTCTTTTACACAGAGGGTGGTTCGCATGTGGAATAAACATCCTGAGGAAGTGATGGATGTGGGTATATTAAAAATGTTTAGAAGTCATTTAGATAGGGATATGAATAGGAGAGATTGGGAGGAATATGGGCCAGGAGCAGGCAGGTGGGACTACTTCAGTTTGGGATTATGTTCGGCATGAATTGATGGATCAAAGGATCTGTTTCTGTGCTGTATGTCTCCATGAAACTATGACTATGTCAGTAAGGAGAACTTTGCAGGGTTGACAGACTTTGCACTGTCTATTGTTTCCAGTGCCTCAGTAGTCCATTTGGCTTCATTTCTTTGTTGAGACTTTGTAGCGATTGATATAATTGAATGGCTTACTAGGCCATTTCAGAAAGTAGTTGAGAGTCAAGCATGTTGCTGAAGGTCTGGAGTTACACGTAGGCCAGAACAGGTGAGGATGGCAGCTTTCTTTCCCTTAAGGACATTGATGAGCCAGAATAGAATAGACAGAAAAGTCCAAAAAACACTCTATAAAAACCAAAAGAACTGTGAATGCTATAAATCAGAACTGTTCTGAGAAAAGGTCACTCGAACCGAAACATTGACTCTGATGCTGCCAGACCTGCTGAGCTTTTTCTGTTTTTATTTCCAACAAGCACTTTTCCTCTTTCTGATCATCAGTAGCCATGGTTTTATACCATTCCTGGCAATTGGTTTGTTACCTCAATCCATTTGCAACTCCTTTTGCTTCCTCATCTATGTCTCACTTCTACTTTTCTCCACCATCAGCTGTCTGTGTATCGACATCCCCGCATTAATGTTCCTGCCTTAAAAGTAATTAAGAGTAAATTTTCTGCAAATGAGTCTTGGGGCAGAAATTGCTTACCTCCAGGCAGAGATATTCTATTCACTAAAATTAATGGATTAGAAAATCACAGGCTGGGGTGTGCAATTACCTGATATATTCACACAACATATACAAAGAGCATAGTAGTGGAAAATATAGTTGGACTTAATGAGTTTGTCAACTATGTTGCCTTTAATCGGCATAACTTTCCATTAAAAAAGCCATGCATAAAATTTATTATTTACATTGTTTCCAAGGTTATAAATAAATTTGTTCAAAAGCAAAGTATTTTAACTGTCATTTAGAAATAAATGGGGAACTAAAAAGGACATTCATGTCTTGATAGACAATTACACTGTTTTCTTTGTAAACCAGCAACAAAGACACCACAATCAACCGTGTTGTTGATCAAAAGTATTGTCTATTAATGAGTAGTTCAGTCAGCAAAGTATAATTGAAATAATTGCCGGTACTTTTCTGAAATAAAACATTGAAAATTCAATTTATGGTTTGTTTGAAAGCTTTTGAAAACAACAAAGAAACTCTCACCAGGAAAAAGAGAGATGAATTAATGGTGATTCACACATTCAAGGGATGGTGGCATAGTTATAGGCTGTTTTTAATGGAGATGAAGGGAATCTTGCCTGCCGGGAGGGTCGGCTGAATTTTCCACGACTCAGGCATTTAAATGAACCATGTGGGATTCTGTCAACATCAAGGACCCCAGCAACTCACAGCAGTATCCTTGGGGAGGCAGTGGCTGGTGTCCATGTGACAATCACCCAAGGCAGTCTTTACTGGATAACGGCCAAAGTGAGTGATAGCAGTCGGGGGCATGCCAGATCCTGAAGTAGCTATTGAGAAAATCAGGGATGGCTCATGGTGGGTCTGCCCATCCTGGTGTCAGGTACTGAGTGCTTTTCCCCCCTCTCACGCCCCATGCTGACTCCTCCTAACACACTCCATTCCACAACCTCTGAAGCCGACAGCAAGTCTGCATATTAATTTCTGCCCAATGTTACTGCACCAGCGAAATAGATATCTAGCCTAATGCTCAGGAATTCAAGCTCACATATCAACAAGGAAGCTTGGTAAACTTTAATTTAATTATTGATCTGATCTGCCCTCATGATCTACCATAGATGCAGCGATGGGCTTTTCTCCTTCAACTGATTAGGCAACACTTATATTAGTGCCTAGAGCATGAGAACTGATTCAGAAGACATCACCCGATACAAGATGCTCACTTTGAATTTTGGCTAGTCAAATATCATACAATTCTAAGGAAAGCTAAACTTTGTACCTTCAATATTATAGTTGGGAACAGACAGGTATTCACAGTGACACAGCTAATGAACAAAAATGAACAATTATTTACGTGATGGCATATTTACAGTGGTGCATTATTTATATTTTTGTGTCATTGGTGCCACCAATGTGCCCTCTTTCTGTCCCTGTGTATCAGTGCAGTCTTGTGTTCCACAGCTGGGGTCAAGAGAATCTGAGCTACAGTGGACCCCTTGGCCTTGTCCATGGTGACTCTGTTGATGATTGTGGATGGAGGGGCCAGACATGTTGAGTATGTCTCGAGTTGTATGAACATCGATGATCATGTTGAATGATAGAGCAGACTTAAAGGGTTGACTGACCTGCTCCTGCTCCTATAATTAATGTTTCTATGAGCAGCCAAAAGCAAGTGAACCGTCCTTTCCTGGAACTGCTGCAGGGCTGAGGGTAGCAGACAAGTGATGTGCTTACCAGCAGGTGCTTCTGACTCTAATGTGGTTAAAGTACTTACTAAAATGTTAGTCTCTGAGCTGGTGGGGAGTGCAGTAGACTGTCATGCCATTGACTATCCGTGCACTCTGCCTCAGAATTGGAGGGGAGAATGACTGTCACTGGCATGTCTTTGCGTATCAAGGAAGAAACACCCCACGTTACTGGCACTCTGGAGATTGGTGGAGACCAGGTATCTATTCAGTCTCAGGCAGGAGATAACCCAATAGTATTGGCAATTTGGGACATCATTGCCATGCACAAGCAGATACAGGAGCAACATGCAAATTTGTTGAGGTGACTGGCCCTCTTGACAGTGGAGACCATCATGAAGGCACAACAGAGACTGTGTCTTGAACAAAGATACAGTTTGTTGCATGTTAATAATTCATTCACCATGGGATTATGGGAGAGTAAAGCAACAATAGTTAATACTTCTCATTTGGCTTTTGAGACATGGATTTTGAGTATCTTCATGCCAATGAGGGCCAATACCTCTTCTATAAAGAATGGTGTACCTTGGGCACCTCACCACCCATTCTCAATTTTTTTCAGCCTTTTTATAGGCTGCTTTGTCCTGGATTCGATAAAGGGAAGGGTTGATAATGATGGAAGTGCTGGTACATTACTACTGGTGCAGGTGGGGCAGAAGTGGTGAGGTGTTCTGAGTGACTGAGTTTGCAATGCAGAGACCATGCAGAATGAGTAGTGTGGGGATCTGAGGGGAGAAAGAGCAAAGGAAGGTGCTGCAACCAGTGGTAAGAGTCAGAATGCCATAACCTTTGGTGGGAGGTCCAGTAGAACAGAAGGTGTGAGTGTGAGGTAGCAGAGAGATGGTAACATATACCATGGCAGAACAGGAAAAGTAATTGATTTTCTTGTGCAACTGCTGGGCATTCCTCTGGAATTCTGATACTCCTCTGAGCTGGGTGACAATGTTGGACAAGGCTGGTAGGATCTGGTGTCATAGCCTCCTCTGCCAGTCCTAAGGAAGGAGAACACCCTCCCGTGCACTACCCCAGACACCAGGCCCCTGAGTTCCCTGTCCCCAGAACAGGGCCGCAATTTCCCCCTGTCTGCCCTGTCTTCAGCAAATGTCTCATTCTGTGCAGGGTATTATCTAGACTGTGTGCACAATGGCATTTTGAACATGGTGCTTGCGACAGAGGTCAGGATATATCCTGGCTCATTCCTGACAGAATGAGTACTTCTGTCTACAGAAACTGAGACAATGAGGCTAGAACTCAGATATGCGGGGCAGCATAGGACCTGGTACCTAGTTAATAAAATGGGGTTGGCATGACAGTACAAGAAAACTCATTGGGCCTTACAGACAGAAACCCGACATGAAACTCAGCAAAAATTAGACTTCGCTGATTTGAGGTAGCATTCAGCCCCTAATTTTGCATTAAAATAAACCAGGAGATGCTGGGAAATGCTTGACAGATCAGACAGTGTCTATGAAAGGACAAACAGCGTTAACTTGTCAGCTTAAGGTATCCGGTAATAAAATCTCAGTTTTCGACTGATAATGAATTTCTATCAACTAATGAGTTAGCTGCAGGCAGAATCTTATTAAATATTTACGGTTCAGTAAGCTTATATCTGCAATTTTTGTTTCAAATTAAATAAAGCTAAAGAAAGCCTGCAATAACTTTTTTTTTGTGGAGTCTCATACAATTGTACATTTAACATCTTTTATTTTAAAAATGGAAAGTCATTTACATTGCTACTTTTCTGCTGAAAATACTTTACATCTGATCTTAATTTTCTCCACTGATTTTATTAAAAATATTGATTTACTTATTCATTTGTTTTTAGACTTATCTCTGGAAAGGCCCAGTGTTTATTTCCCATTTTTAATTGTCCTTAAGTAAGTGTGTGACAAGAATATAGAGATCTTTCAGGATGTATTGAGCATGCAGGATAACAGGGAGGGAGAATAATCAGTTGCACATTCAAGACAAGAGATTAGGAGTAATTTCTTCTCTTAGAGGTTTGTGAATCTTTGGAATTCTTTAACAAACATGGAGATTGCCAGAGAAACTCAGGAGGTCTGGCAGTATCTATGAAGAGAGAAACAGAATTAATATTTTGAGTCTGGTATGACAGTGAGCAAACTGATCTTGTCTGAAGAAGGATATTTGTTTTAGATTTCCAGTATCAGCAGTAGTTACAATAATCGAATCCCCATAGAATGGAAGCAGGTCATTTAGTCCATCACGTCCACATCGACCCTCCAAAGAATCCCACTCCTACCCTATCCTTGTAATCCTGCATTTCCCATGGCTAATCCACCTAGCCTGCACACTACTGGTAATTTAGTTTTACCAATAAACCTAACCTGCACGTCTTTGGACTGTGGGAGGAAATCACAGCACCTGAGGGACACAGGGGAGAGTGTGCAAATTCCACAGAGAGAGTCACCCGAGGGTGGAATTGAACCCATGTCCTTGATGCTGTGAGGCAGCAGTGCTCACCACTGAGCCACCCTTTACCTTTAATTCTGTGTTGTTTAACACAGAAGGCTGTTGAGGTTGGGTTAAGTATGTTACTGGCTGAGTTAGGCAGATTTTTAATCAGTCAGGGAATCAAGGGTTAGGGGCAAAAAGGTGGGCAAGTGAAGTTAAGGATTATCAGATTAGAGCTGTCAAAGAAGGTTACTTAGATTTTCTGTTATTGGAAATAATTGGCGCTTGGTACCTTTTGAGTGTGTATGCCACTTTATAACTTCAGTGAAATAGCAAACTTTATCATAGAAATGAGTGGCCTATTTCCATGAAACATATCCTCACTCTTCTTCTTGGAAAGTTTGAAGTTGTTGCAGAATTTGGCAAAATTAAACTATTTACATGGAGTCGGCACTTGCCAGCAAATTCAGAGTAGATAAACGACCACACACAACTGCCAATGTGGGGAAATGTTCGGAGTGCGAATTGGGATCAAAGGCAGTGAGGCAGATTGCAAATTCATTTAAACATATGGTGCTGTGTTTATTTTTAAGAGTGAGATACATTGAAACAGGTGATGTCTTTTTAAAGAGTGAGTCTCACTCTGAATGACTGAGTTGTTGGGTTTTATCGCACATCATGAGTCAGCAAATGTCAGGCAGGAAGAATGTTTGTTGTTTAGTGTCTAGTTTTCAGGGTTTTTTTGTGAGCAGTATTACTGCTCAGTATAAACTATACTTTGCCATTGCATCTTGTAATTCTCAAAACTTTGATCAATAGCTTCAGGAAGCTAATTGACAGATTTATTGTCACAAAGTTTACAATATCATCAATACACTGCAAGTGAGGAGGACAGTATGATTTACCTTAACTCTTGGCGAAAATCATCAAGTATGTCACTCTTACATAGAAAATTAAAATTGTTGAATAGAACTTCTTTCCTTACAGTATTCTTCAAAGGAAGTTTCATCTCAAATGTTTTCCACAAAGAAATGGTACATAATGTGGACTTAATCAGCTCAGTCTTGGTCAAACAATGAATTCAAGCAAGTACAATGAATTCTATAAATGCTAGACTGTATATGCTAAGGCTAATACTTCTGAGATTCAGGCATTTTATTGCGTGAAGAACAGAATGAGCTGGCCGATACGAGAAGAAACATTTTTCACTCAGCAAGCCTGAAAGTGTGGTGGGGACAGATTCAATAATGTACATGGAATTCTAGGAGTCCTTTCATTGAGACAACTTTGTTTAATTGGATCAGTTAATAATTTCAAACTTCAATTGATAGTGTTTTTGTTCAGTAAATGCATCAAAGGATATTTAATGATTTAGTTTTAATGTCATGGGAAGCAGTGATGTTGTCAGGAAAGCATAATAAATGGTGTGCTGATACATCTGAATTTGAGGATGATCATATATAAAACAAAAGAAATGCCACTGAAAGTATTTTCTTTTTAATCCACTTTCAGGTGTTAACTCATCCTCTGGTGTTAACACATTCTCTGATGTTAGTCCACTCTCTGGTGTTAGCTTACTCTCCGAGCACAAGTTGTGTCCTTTTTGAAAGTGTCTACACTTGAATGAAAACAAATGGACACACATTTTCATGAGAAGTTTATGAAGAGGGTCATACTGTATCCTGCTGCCCTTGTACATCTGGTGCCTGGAACTTTAATCTAGCCCAGTCCCATGGAATTAATATCTGTTATTTTCCAACTACAAAGCTCCTTGGCAAATGAGGTTATGTCACGACAACTCAGTTCCCAGAAATACACTTTATACTCTAATTGCAATCTCACTGACTTGGGCCACAAGCAAGTGTAGTTGATTCTGTAAATGCCAGTTTGTGTGTGCTAAGACTAGTACCTTCTAAGACTCAGGCATGTGAGTGAAGAAAAGAGTGAACTATTTTGTGTGAGGAGAGAAATTTTTCATTCAGGTGGATTCTGTCAAACAAATCAAAAAGGCATTGGGTTATTATTTTAAAAGGAAGAATGTGATGAGTTACAGGGAGAAGGCAGGAGAGAGTCATAGAGATTTACAGCACAGAAAAGGTCCCTGCAGCCCAGCACATCTACACAAGGAAAAGCAACCATCTAACTGTTCTGATCCCATTTTCCAGCAGTTAGTCCTTAGCTTTGTATGCCTTGGCACTGAAAGTGCACATCTAAATTTTTCTTAAATATTATGAAGGTTTCTGCCACAACCATCCTTGCAGACCATGATAACCACCACCCTCCAGATGAAAATATTTTTCTCACTTGCCCTCTGAATCTCCTTTCCCTTTTCTTATATCAATGCCCCTGGTCATTGATTCCTTCATCAAAGAGAAAGGTTTCTTCCTGTTTACTTCATCTATGCTCCTCATAAATTTTTACATCCCAACCATGTCCTCTCTCAATCTCCTCCCCTCTAAGGGAAACAATCCCAATTTGTCCAAATTCTGTTCATAACTGAAACTTTCCAGCCCAGGCAACAGCCGAGTAAATCTCCTCTGTACCATCTCCAGTGCTATCTCATCCCTCTTACAGTGTCAGAGAGTCATTCAGCACAGAAACAGAACCTTAGGTCCAACTAGTCTGTGCCGAACAAGTTTCCCAAACTAAATGAGTCTCACTTGCCCTCATTTGGCTTATATCCCTTTAACACTTTCCTATTCACATACCTATCCAAATGTCTTTTAAATGTTGTAACATTACCTGCATCTACCACTTCCTCCGACAGTTCATTCTGCATTCTGGAATGACCATTCTCTGTGTGAAAAGCTTTCCCCCCAGAACCCTTTTAAATTTTTCTCCTCTCTGCTTAAAATTATGCTGTCTATTTTTGAACTCATCCACAGAGGAGAAAAGATTTTTGCTATTCATCTTATCACGGTTTTTTAAATCTCTATAAGGTCAACCCTCAACCTGCCATTCTCCAGTGGAAAGATGTTCCAGCTTATCCGGCCTTTCTTTTAATAACCAAAACCCTCCAGATGGCAAGAACCTGGTAACTCTTTTATGAACCTTCTCAAACTTAATAATATCCTTCCTATATATTGAGGATTCCAGAACTGCACACTGAAATGACTCCACAGTATTTGCACATGGAAATTCCTTGACACTAATCCAACTTCCTCAGAGCGAGTAAACATAATAATGGATGGCATGGTAGCTCAGTAGTTAGCACTGCTGCCTCACAGCACCAGGGAGCTAGGTTCAATTCCAATATCAGGTGACTGATTGTGTGGAGTTTGCAAGTTCTCCCCATGTTTGCGTGGATTCCCACTGGTTGCTTTGCTTTCCTCCCACCGTCTGAGGATGTTCAAGTTAGGTGAATCGACCATGCTAAATTGCTCATTGTGTCCAGGAACATGCATTAGCTATGGGAAATGCAGGGTTACAGGGATAAAGTAGGGGTGTAGTCTAGGTGGGATGGTCTTTGGAGGTTTTGTGTGGGCTTGATGGGCCGAATGGTCTGATTTCTTACAGGAGGGGTTCTATGATTTTGACAACCTCTGCCACTCCGTGTATATTTCAACCAGATTAACAGCCCCAATCAGGGAACTCATGTACTGTTACATCCACTTGGCTGACCTTGTTACAATCACTATACACACAATAACATTTTATACAGTTCCATCACCAGCTCTCTGCTCCATGCATTAATTAATAAAGGCAAGTATACTAAATGCTATCTTAACCGCTTTACCGATTTGTTCTGATACCTTAAGGGACCAGTGTACATGCATACCAAGGTCCCACTGATTCTCAATGTTTTTGCAGGTCCTACAGTTAATCAAATTTCCCTGAATTGGGTGTCCTGCCAATCCATCACCTCACATTGATCCATATTGAATACCATTTGCCAACTGATCAGCTCATCTGACCGACCTGTCCATATCTTCTTATAGTCTAAGGCGATCCTCGTCACTGTTTACTACTGTACCAACTGGTGTATGGTCTGCAAGAGACCAAGTAAACTGTTCCTTCAGAAAGCCAGCACATAACTAAAGGGTTTGAATGGCCCACTGTAAGCATTCTGTGATTTTAGCTTTTATATAAGAGCGGTTCGCACTATGTAAACTTTTTATTTTGAGGGGTGCATTCTGGAACTGAAGATGGTAAATTATGGACGCTTTTGTTTTGATAGAGGGCCTTAGAAAGTCTTGTACAGGCAGATGACTGAAAATTTACCTTTATGTGCAAAAAACGGGAAGAAGTCTTTGGTTTCTTCAGAATAACATAGCTCTGTGGGCGGCACTGTGGCACAGTGGTTAGACTGCTGCCTCACAGCACCAGAGACCCAGGTTCAATTCCTGCCTCAGGTGACTCTCTGTGTGGAGTTTGCACATTCTCCCCATGTCTGCGTGGGTTTCTCCCACAATCCAAAAGTGTGCAGGTTAGGTGAATTGGCCATGCCAAATTGCTCGTAGTGTTAGGGGAATGGGTCCGGGTGGGTTGCGCTTCGGTGTGGACTTTTTGGGCCGAAGGGCCTGTTTCCACACTGTAAATAATCTAATCTAATCAGGACCTCTGACCGTAACCACTGACAAGGAAAACAAAAGTGTCTGAGTGAACAGAAGGCACTTGCAGTGAAGATGCAATAGAATTGTTTTTATATAACAAAACCTCTTGATGTCTCAGAACTGCTAAATACATTGGCTACTTTACACAAATAGAGCCTTGACTTGGTGGGCCCTAGTTCTTTATCCAGTGGATGAAATATTTGCAAACCTTGCAATTTTCGTGTATCAAAGGGATTATTTTTGTCATTTTTTTTGCTATTAAATATATTGATGTACTGCAAGATAAATAGAAAGCTGTAAAACATGTAAAACTTTGGTAAAGATTTCTGTTGGATGCATTTTATGTGAGATTGAAATGAATTATTTTCATGTATGTTAATTGTCTGATACCATTTGTCACTGAAAAAGGGTTAGTGTTCTTAAAAGTTCAATGTGGCAGTTCGCAAGGAAATATTTCAAATGTTCTCAATCCTTTTGTACCAATTGAACCAAAAATGCTTTACATTGTTAAAGATAAATCATATGCATTAATAAATAGAAATGATTTTATGAATTTAGAATCTTTTGGCCACTTCCTTTTCATTACTTTTTTATAAATGTCTCTTTCTTTTACTCAAAAGCTACGCAAGGCTGTCATGGATCACATCTCTGACTCGTTTTTGGAGACCAATGTCCCTCTTTTGGTGCTTATTGAGGCAGCAAAGAGCGGCAATGAAAAGGAGGTGAAAGAATATGCACAAGTCTTCCGTGAACATGCCAACAAACTGGTTGAGGTGAGTGTGTGTTGCAATTCAGATACTAGTGCTTTAATTCATGAACTCTGGATATGTAGCAGAAACTCAGAGGTTTTAATGGCTGAAGTCATCATCTACTTTCATCAGCTTTGCAACCCAGAAGATGCAAGACTCCATTCTCAGTTATGTCACCCTGCTGTTCAGGGCAACAGATGGTAGTCTCTGATGTGGCCTGTGTACGTGTGTAGAAGTTGAGTAAAGCAAGGACTCATGCATCATCTATTGCATCACAATGTAAGCTTTATTCTGACTTGCTGCCTAACTCACATGGAAATAGCCAGTGGGTGAAGTTGCAGAGAACTGTCAGCCCTCTTTAAATAAAACCTCACTGAGACTGAACATAATCTAGCTTGTGTATGGGAAGACACTGTCAATGATAAAAAAAACCACAACAAAAATCATAGTAAAAATTGATGAATACTACAGTTGAAGTGAGAGTTTGAAATTGTTGCCTGATTTTAACCAAACCTCAAAACATACTCTCTTCTCAGCTGATCCTACAATTAAACATTTTGCAGAGTGAAATTTTCTAATATACATACATTTATTTAGTTTACCACTGTTTTGTATCAGACTGAATAGATTAATTATGAAGAGCTCATGTACCCTAGGGCATGTCCAACTGTACAGAACATTTAATTGCGCATAATTTTTCAACGTCTATGTGGCCCTCCGAAAATATTGTACATATTTTAAGATGCTGTTCAAGATAGTTTGCCTGACAATTTTGAAGTTGTCTATATCTTTAGATAGTCCTTTCCAACTTATGCATTCGGTTTCAAATCAAACTTGATAATGACTTTGTCTTACAGCATGGGAAAGCTGTTATATCCAGCCATGCTGGTTGTTCGATTCTTTCAAGACCTGATCATCTCTTCAAGGATAGATACAGCTTCCCATATTCTCCATCAATCTGGTAGACTCAAGTTTTTACTTGTGGAAAGGGAAGTGATTTGGTGTCTAGAAAAGGCCTTCTGGTCCAGCTCTGTAAAGAGTTCAGATCTGGCCTATTGTATTATTTGAAGGGATCAACACATGCTCAAACTAAATGGGAGATTTATCATCCATGGATGCAGAACAACCCTGACAGAGTCGTAAGCTGAATTTGTCTGCAAGCTTCTGGATTTTGCGATTGAAGCAAGAATTTCACAAGAATGTCGCAGGACAAACATTAATAGGGACATAGAAAACATACAAATTCTTGAGATATATACAGGACAAGAACAAAATATGCATAAGAGGCATAAGTTGATTTGAGGGGTGAGGGAATGATTTCAGGTATGAAGTGGCATAGACATTGCAACCAACTAAATCTCAGATAAATACAATGACTAGGGGAAATCTTGAATACAAAGGAACAACAGAGTGATCTCAGGCACTGAGCAGTTAAAAGAAATTTTGGATGTGCATGTGGAGGGGGGAATTATGCTGCAGAGGGATCTAAAAATTCTGAGTTGGCAAAGCACTGGCGAATAGACTATAGTACTGGAAAATGCCCATTTTGAAAAGAAAAATCAAAAAGAAGTCGATTACCCAAGTTGTGAAAGATTGCAGAACTGTGAGATGGATGTCGTTATGACTAAATTATGAAAGTTAATGTACAGATGCAGCAAGTAATTAGGAATGTTAATAGAATATTCTCATTTACCATAAGGAGAATTGAATCCAAAAGTGGGGAAGTTATTGTCAGTTATGAAGGGCACAATTACAACTATTGATGAAGAGATCTGGTACCGCCCCTAGTGTATTACTGCAGCCTTGAGTGGCCGGTGGAAAAGGATGTTTGAGGACAACATCAGACCCGACACTAAGATCATGGTGTGCAGAGCTGTGGTGGTTCCTGTCCTTGTATGTGGCTTTTAGATATGGACTGTCTGCAGCAGATATCTCAAGGCGCTGGAGCAGTACCATCAACGCTGCCTATGCAAGATCCTAAGAATCCGCTGGGAAGAAAGATACACCAACACCAGTGTCCTTGACCATTTTCTCAGCATCGAGGCATTGAAGGCCCTCGATTGGCTATGATGGGCTGGACACATTGTCTGCATTATCGACAGGAGACTTTCCAAGCAGGTGCCCTACTTCCAGTTTCAAAATGAAATGAGTGCACTAGGTGGACAGAGGAGGCATTTCAGGGATACCCCCAAGGTCTCACTGACAAAGTGCGACATTCCCAAAGACACCTGGAAATCACTGGCCAAAGTCCGTCCAAAGTGGAGGATGAGCATCTGGGAAAGGGTTGCCGCCAGGAAAAAGCGTAAGCCGGGCAAAAACAAGGAAAGGAGCATGCCATATTAATGCCCCCCCCCCCCCCCCCCCCACTTCCTGGGACCACCTTCTGCCTGATGTGTAACAGAGCCTGTGGAAGCCGCATCTGTCTGTACAGAGAATGGAAGAGAGTTATCCTTGTCTGTGAGGGACTGCCAATGAACAAAAAACAGAGCACTGGTAACACCATACTTGGAGTGCTTTGGAAGTACTTCAGAGAAGATGTACCAGAATATTAACTGGAATGAGTGGATTGTCTTATAAGAAAAGGTTAGACAGGTTAACTTGTATTCACTGGAGCTTAGAAGAGTAAGAAGCAATTTAACTAAAACATATAAGATCCTGAGAGGTGTTGATAGGGTCGATGTAAAGAGAATGCTTTCTCTTGTTGGAGAATTTAGAAACAGGGTAACTAATTAAAAATCAGAAGTTATTTTTAAAACAGAAGTGAGTCAATTTTTTTTCTCTCAGAAAATCAAGAATATTTGGAACTCTTCCTGAAATGTTTGAAAGCAGATTCCTTGTATAACTTGAAGATAGAGGAAGATAGATTTTGGTTAAGCCAAGGGATGAAAGCTTACCAGCTGTATGTGGGAATGTGGATTTGAGGTTATGATCATGTCAGCGATGAAGTATTGAATGGTGCAGCACATTTGAGTGTCTGAATGGCCTGTTTTGATACCTTCATCGGTTTTGTTTTTATTCATTCGTGGACATCATTGGCAGGCCAGCATTTCTTGCCTATCCAAAATTCCCTTGAACTGAGTGGCTTGCTTGGTCACTTGAGAGTCAACCACATTGCTATGATGGGAAAGCAAATCTTAGCTTGTCTTATACACTTCATGCTAAGGTCCTAGGGAGTGTTGCTGAACAAATATTCACCCCTTTCACCACCAATCAGTAGTAACAGTGTGCAATATCTATAAGATGCACTGCAGAAATTCACAAAGGCTCCTTAGACTGCACCTTCCAAACTCATGACCACTACGATCTGACAGGAGATGGACAGTAAGTACATGGAAACACCATCATCTGCAAATTCCCCTCCACGTTACTTGCAATCCTGACTTGGGAATGTATCACTATTTTGAAATAGAAATAGCTGGAAAAACAGACCAGGTTTGGCAGCATCTGTAGAGAGAAATCCGAGTTGACACTTTTAAAGAAGGATTGTTGGGCTTGAAATGTTAACTCTGGTTTCTCTCCACAGATGCTGCCAGATCTCATAGAGTTATACAACACAGAAACAGACCTTTTGGTCCAACTCATCTCTGCCAACTAGATATCCTAAACTAATCTAGTCCCATTTTCCAGCATTTACCCTCAAAACCTTTCCTATTTATATACCCATCCAGATGTCTTTTAAATGTTGGAATTGTACCAGCCTCCACCACTTTGTCTGACAGCTCATTCCACACACACACCACTCTCTGCATGAAGAAGTTACCCCTCAGGTCCCTTTTAAATCTTTCCCCTCTGACCTTCAACCTATGTTGTCTAGTTTTTGACTGCTGCTGGGTTTTTCCAGCACTTGCTGTTTTTGTTTCAGAGTTCTAGCATCTGCAGTTCTTGCAGTTTTTTTGTTTAGTATATCACTGTTTTTCAGTGTCACTATGTCTTGGAACCCTGGGACTCCTGCCCTAACATTATTCGGTCTGTTTCCACCAAATGGGTTACAGTGGTTCAAGAGACAACAAAGAAGGCAACACCTTCTCAAAGGCAATAAATACTGCCCCAGACAGCAACATCCATTTCCCATGAATGAGTTTTTTTTTTAAATCCCATTTATGTAGTCTTGCTTTGCTTTTTTTAAATGTTCTGTTCAGTCTTCTTGTTTGCACATTTGTCCTATTTTATGCAGTTCCTTTATGTTTGATACTATCTTTAACCTTTCTAATTAGCCACATGTGGTGGTTCCCTCCCTTTGAATTTTTGTAACGTTTGGAATATCAGACGAAAAGACAACACATAAATAAGCATAACACAAGCAGTAACTCCTAATTAGTTTATCCATGATAAATTCCAAAAGTGATAAAGCATCCCTTGATCCATACATCAGCAAGATCAGAACCTTCCCAGCCATTGAGAGACATGGGCATTGGCAAGAAAGTTGGGTGAATCATGTGAGGTCATCAGTATGGAGATTCCTGATTTTTCCCATCATTATTTAGAATGTCGAGTCGAGATTCACATGTTGGAGCAGTGAGAGGCCTATTTGCAAACATGAGTGTGCAAAAGCATCATCATTATTATTGATCTACAGTTTAGGATTCTCCAACCTGCCACATAGAAACTAGACAACAACAGTTCCTGACATGAAAGAAACAGCAGGAACCTGGTGACTCCAGTTTGCCACCTTCTTCTCTCATCCTCTGATGGACACTAGATAAGAACACTCCATAGGCAGTGACTACATGTACCTTCCATTGGCAAAATATGGTGTCATTTTCCCATGGTGTGACATGTCTGGGGTGATTTTTGCCTCAAACACCAGAGTGGCACACCAGCATTATTTTTTTTGATCCCTTCACTTGTGCATTCCTGGCAAAGGAACTACATACATGTCTTTTGCCTAGGCAGTCTTATTTTACCTTGCATAATATCCACAGTCAGTAACTCATGGAAGGTGGTTTACATTTTTGCATTGTATCTCCACCTTTGAAGTATTTCTCTGAAATTCCTTGATATTTTAAATTCAGACATCCCATAGTCTCTCCCTTGAGGTTGGGTGTAATCCACACAGGCCATTTCCAGTCACATATGTCCTTCATGTATGTACTTCCAGGCTTATGTACCTTTTTTTTAAATACTATCTTACTTAAAAGTTCAAATGCCCATAAGTAATTTGGGGTTATGATATTGTCTTGAAGACATTGGATATAATACACACAAATAAAGATCCTTGAGAACAGGATCAAAGTCTATAGTTAATGATATACTAATTACAGAATGGATTTGTTTTGAGTTAAATGAAGCACCATCATTCTTCAATTTAAATCAATGTTTACAGAGTCAGAGTTCAATAAAGGTTTTCTTAAAATTATCAGTGAAACAGAAACAAGATGTTAAAAATAAAATTGCAAAAACTAGTCATTTTCCAACTGTGTTCTACACTCTTGGGTTTGTCTCTTTCCTTGTTGCAAAATGATTATTTGTCATCAATTTAACCAGATCTTTAAATTAATTGGTATTATGTTTGCTGGGAGGTTGTTCTATATTATACCACTTCATTAGTTTCTTCTAATCTATGGCTGCAATTGATCTCTGATTTTTTTTTTCGATTTAACCAAGCATTTTTGCTTTCTAAATACCAATTCAAATTTTCATGCTTTCGAAATGCAAAGAAGGAGGTAATAAGTGTTTGTGAACTCTGGTGAACAGCCAGAAGAGCTGTGCATTGACATATTTGACTTGCAGCGACATCTTTCATGGCTGGACTTTGCATCTTTAAAGCAATGGCAGAAGCATTTGTCCCTTTAATGATTTATGAATCTGACTTCAAATCATAATGACTTTTTCACATTCCATGCTTTCTATCCTTATCCAATTTCAACTCTTTCCCTAAGTGATTTCTGAAATCGCCTGTATCAACATTCTTCAGCACTGGGGATTTCTATGAACATTGCTCACTCTTCTAGTTATGCTTCATAGCCATCAACGCAAGCATTGGCATGTTCCTGTGTGAGTCTTAATCCATTGGGATTAACCTGAAAATTGAATGTAATAAGAAGCCTGGATCAAAGACAGGACTAGAAAGATGAACGAGTTTGCTTCTCATTACCCAAGACGTATGATTAATTTTTTGTTTACCAGAAAAGGAATAAAATTTCAATTGGCTTCACCATTCTAATAATTTATTACACAGATACTTCTTCCACAGTTGTAACTTGTTTAAAAAATGTCTTAGAATTGGTTGCAAAAATATATGTTTCGATTCCATTAGCTTTGATGATGCCCCTCTAGACAGAGGATGGCTTTAGTGAACGCATGGATGATTATAGTGTAGAATGACCCTTTGATAGCTGTCTATTTGAAGAGTACTGATAATTCACTAGTGAGGAAAAAGAATGACTCTAGCTAACTTTGGGTATTATTTGAGAAGTGCATTCAGGTCAATATTGCAGTGTGCTACAGTTTCTTAGCTCTCTCATCAGTCTGGACTTCAAGGGAACACATTGTTCAAATATTCTAGAATCCGTCCAAAATTCAAATTGTTAGTTAAATATAATATAATTATATAATTAAATATTATATAATTACAATTCAGCTGTTTTTCATTGGCTGTAAAGTGCCAAGGGGCATCCTGTGGTTCAGAGCTTTCTTTCTCCCTTATCCTTTATGGGATGTGGGCATTGCTAGCTCAGCCAGCATTTCTTGTCTATCCCTAATTGCCCTCGAACTGACTGGCTTAACTCCTTTACGGGGAATCACTATTTAATCTCCCTATGGAACTTGTTGAGTATAAATTCCCATAATGACAGGCAATGGCCTGCCCAATTAGAACTCCTCACCTATGTATAGCCTAGGTACGCCTAGGTGGCTATATTTTGGTGTTCAACAATAAGTGATGATACTTTCCAGTCAGGCTTCCTGAGTTATTGCATTGGCGCGAGAGTAACAAAATGTTTTGGACAGCTTTGCCTTTCAGTGAAGCCGATAAGACAATGCTGAGGAAATATTGGAAATACTGTGGTTTGAGAAACTGGAACCTTATGATGCACGTTTTGAGAATTGGGCCCAGAATGTAGAAAGAACGAGATACTTTTTTCAGATAAACTTTTTTTTGGAAGGGATCACCAATAAAATGTCATTCTCTTGACCACTTGTGAGGCACAACATTCAGTATGCTAGAGTTCAATCTTCCTGGCAACGCCAGAGTCAAAATTCTTTAATGAACTGATAAGCTGTGATAGCAGATCACTATGACCCCTAATGATTTGTTATATTAAAGCATTATATGTTTAAACTGGCAAATACACTTGCTGGGAAGCCAATTACTGAAGTCTTGACAAGACTGCAGAAATTGTTAGCACTTTGGGAAAGGTTAGGCGATTGCTTAGTTTGTAGAACCAGTAATATTGAAACCTAAAAGAAGCTTCTGACTGAACCAGATCTGAACCTTAGAGGAAATTACTGACTGAACCGGATCTGAACCTCAAGAAAGTCATAAAACTGGCCCTTTCCTATGAAAACAGAAAAAAGGGCTTAGGAGCTTTAGGAGTTCATGGATGGTACTGTCCTCACATTGGGCTACCTCCATACTGCAGAGTCAAATGCCCACGGGAGAATACTTGTGGTTCCTGTTGGTTTCCAAGGAAAGATGATTGGAGTTAAAGGTTGCCAAGTTCTGGAACTGGACCGGAGGTTTCTGAAAAGTAAAGTGAGTAGCAATAATGTCCATATCGCATTTGTAGTCACGGGGTCTGCACCAGACAAGGCTACCAAAACTGGCAAAGTGCATACTGTACAGGCAAAAGGGCAGTCACCTGAAAACAGAGCTTTGTAAATAAATCAGTCTGAGGATGAGGAATTGATACAACTAAATCGTATCACTGTTCCGAGAGTGACCCCAATTAAGATAACCATTTTGATAAATGGCAATTCTCTAGATATGGAGTTAGACACAGCTACCACTCTATCTATTATTGGGAAGAAGACCTTTGAAACTCCAGCAAGCCATCTTACCTTTAACCCTACGAGGCACCGAGGCTAGATCAGCCACAGACTGTGGAGCCTTTCCGTACTATCAAGGCAGCTATGACCCCAATTTTGCATGGGTAACAGACAGTCTGATTCCCTGTAATTATGATGCAAAGACCAAATCCCATCCTTTTGGGAAGGGACTAGCTACAAAAGATCAGCTAGGTGTGACAACAAATGTTTGAAAGGGTACCGGCGACCTATGTGAAGTCATTGCGAAGTAACTTGACAAGTTTCAAGACGGCCTCGGGAAGATAAAAGGTGCCGGGGTCAAGATCTACATAGACCCAGAGGCTCCATTTAAACACCTCAAGACATGACCAGTCGCCTATGTGCAATGCATCAGAGTAGAGTCTGAATTGGAGCATCTAGAGGTTCCATACTCCAGTACAATTTGCCGAATGGCTTGGGCCAGTGGTTCCAATTGTAAAACCTGACAACTCAGTCCGTCTCTGTGGGGATTTTAAAGTGGCAGTCAACAGAGTTTCCCGCTTAGACTGATATTCTTTGCCATGCATAGAAAATTTGTTTGGGGGGGGGGGTGGGGGGGGGTAGTCACATATTTTCTAAAGTGAGTATGATAACCAGGAAACATGTTACTACAAATAGTCACAAAAGAATGTATGAATAGACTTGCTTGCCCTTTGGGGTATCTTCAGCTGCTGCCATCTTTCTGAGGCAAATGGAGAACATCTCCACGGGGTGGCCAGAGTGGGAATCTGTCTGAATGACATCTTAATCTCAGGAGCTGCTGAAAGGAGCATGTGGAGAGTTTAGAGAATTTTTAATGAGGCCAACATCAGGTGACAAACGGAAAAATGCATGTTCCAGGTAAATGAGATAATGGGGACAGGGTTGACAAAGATGGAGTAAGGTGAAAGTCATAAAAAGGGACTTGACTCCAATGAGCATAATGGAGTCGAAGATTCTCCAGAGTCTCAAGAATTTTTTAGGGCAGAAATGTTCATTGTAAGGAACTTAGGTGATGGCTATCCAGGTATCCTGGGTGTTATCCAGTATCATACATAGTCCAAACCTGGAGAGTAGATCCTCCACATAGAACAGTACAGCACAGAAACAGGACCTGTACAACCAAGTCTGTGCCAACCATGTTGCCATTATAAACTAATCCCATCTGGTTATACATGGTCCATTTCCCTCTATTCCCTGTCTGTTTATGTGTATGTCTCAATGCCTTTTACACTTTGCTAACATATCTGCTGCTACCATTTCCCCTAACAGAGCATTCCAGGCACTTACAGGAAGCTCTTCTATAACGCAACAGCTGTGTTCTTGTGCAACTACACATTATAGAAAAATCACATTTTGAAACAGTGCTTAAAGTGTTGACGATGTAATTGTGTTATAGCCAAGATATATTTTAAAAATTTGTGCTTTAAAAACAGTGTTCCCAATTCATCACTCGCTTCACAGTGAATTCAAGGAAACAAAACACACATTATAGCAGAACAACCCTTTAGATCCTTAAACATTTGCCCTTTCATTTTAAACCTATTCCTCTAGTATTTGATGTTTCCGCCCTGGGAAAGAAATTCTGACCATCTACCCTATCTATGCCTCAAATTTTATAAACTTCTTTCAGATGGCTCCTTAGCCTCTGTCGTTCTAGTGAAAACAACCTAAGCTCTCCTTAAAGCTAATATGCTTAATCCAGCCAACATCCTTGTCAACCTCTTTTACATGCTCTCACGTCCTCACTATAGTGATGGGGCCAGAACTGCACACAGTACTATAAATATGGCCTAACTAAAGTCTTATACAGATACAACATATGATCACTTTTCCCAAAATGCTCACTCACTGAAACTTCAATCACCTGGCCAGGCTCATTCATAATACAATGTACAGTAAGGGCCCTTCCTTGGTTGGACTGTCTACATATGATTTCAAGAAGCCCTCCTGGATGCACAAATTCCAACCAAGCCCCTGGCACTAAAGGGGTCCCAAGTCAATGTTGGGAGATTTCAAATTACTCACTACAACAACCTTGTTTTCACATCTTCCCTGATCTTCTTACATTTCTTTCCTCTATCTCCCGCTGGCTATTTGGAGGCTTGTAGCCTAACCCATCGTAGTGATTTCACCTTTCTTACTCTTAAGTACTACCCTTATGTCCTCACTCAATGAACCCTCAGAACAGCTGTGACATTCTCCATAGAGGTGATTGTTTCAACAGACATGCCACTGAGGCAGACCCTCTAGCAATGAAGCTTCAGTCTTCACAAAAGAAACATTCCTCTACTTATTATACACCTCTTGGCCAGACCTGAAAAACAACAGGAATGGGATTGTGGGCAACAGGAAGCAGGTGATCCCATTGTCACAGAAGCAAGAGGGAACCCTCAGACTTGGAGAGGGAGGGATTTGAGACCCCTTTAAGACCTTTGGCGATATCACCAATTAATCCCTCTATGGAGCTTGTTGAGTATGAGTTCCCTTGGTAACAGACAATGGCATACCCAACTGGAATTCATTACCTGAGGTAGTAATGTTCCTACCCCTGGACAGATAGGCATTCTGTGAAATTTGGCCATGCCTTGGAAGAAGAGAAAAAAAGCAGATCCAGCTCCCCATTTGATTTAGTCCCTTCCCACTCTCCCTGTTCCACCTTCCCCCTCCCTCCACCTTCACCTTTATGGTTTGCATTACCCATATTGGGCTTTGGTTGCAAATATTGAATTGTTGCAGTGGCAATGTCATTATCTTTGAGCTAAGAGGCTCAGGTTCAAGTCCCACCTGTTCTAGAGATGCTTAATAACATCACTGAACAGGTTGACTAGAAAATGCGAAACAAGCAGATCCAGGGAAGCATCTGCAGAGGTATCTGTCCCCGATTGGGACTAGCCTATGTATGCTGTGAGTATAGGCTCTATTTTGGTGCTCAGCAATAAATGATGTTCCTTTTGTGTTGGGTTTCCTGAGTTATTTCAGCTTCTAGTTTGTTTCAGAGATCAGTTAAGAGTCAACTATATTTCTGTGGTTCTGGAGTCACATGTAGGCCATACCAGATGGAGATGGATATGCATTGCAGATTTCCTTCCTTAAAGAAAATTAGTGAAACTGATGGATTTTACAACAATCAGTGGTAGTTTCATAAGCAGCATTTCTGCAGCTATATCTTGGATTGATTAATTGAATTTAAATTCTACCAGTTGCCATTGTTGGGATTTGTTCTTTTGTCACCAGATCTTTTGCTTGGACCTCTGGATTACATATCTTATGATGCTACTATGACTAATTTTTTTAAGTAAACAATACCAGTGATCTTATGTACTAGTACAATTATACTGGTCCACTTGAATTGATAGCCCTCAATATTTCTCTCATTTAAAAGTTCAAAATCTCTTTTGCAAGTTGCAGCTCCTGCAGCAAGGCCTCACATGTCCAGGGATTTCTGACCAATCCACCATATATGTAACTTATGTTAAATGTGATTACAGAGTTAAGATGTACATACAAAAGCTTTAAATCCACAGGTCAGCTGAGCTGGAAGATATATAAAAGAAACCAGTGTCCTTCAGGCAATGGACGTTAGCTTGGTTATTTCACTGATTGTTCCTACCACATTTGGTTAAGATTGCTTGATTCATTTGAACGCAGCAGGTTTAGTTTCCATGGTAGCCTGATGAGATTCTGCTTCTTACAAAGAAACAGGAGTACACTAATCAAATAGCTTTTCTTTATCCAACATTTAATTAGATCATGACTGATCTGAACACAAATCCATCTACCTGCCCTTGATCCTTTATACTTGTATCTAACTACAAACTGTTGATCTTAATCCTGGATATTACAACTGAGCCAAATTCACATTTTTTTGTGAGACTGTATTCCACAGTCAGTATGGTGGCTGGTTGCTGTGTGCAATGTGAAAAGTGTGAAATTGTCCATTTTGGCAGGAAGAATAAAAAGAAACACATTGACAAAACAAGATTGCCGAGCTCCCAGATGCAGACGGATTTTATTGTCCTTGTTTAGAAATTACAAAAACTTAGTCTGCAGGTACAGCAAGTAATGAAGGAAATTAACAGAATGTTGTCATTTATTATGAGGGGAATTGAAATCAAAACTATGGATGTTTTGCCTCAGTTATTCAGAGTACAGGTAAGACCTCATCTGGGCACAGTGTTTTTTTTTAGATTACTTACAGTGTGTAAACAGGCTCTTCGGCCCAACAAGTCCACACCAACCCGCCGAAGCTCAACCCACTCAGACCCATTCCCCTACATTTACCCCTTCACCCAACACTACAGACAAATTAGCATGGCCAATTCACCTAACCTGCACATTTTTGGACTGTGTGAAGAAACTGGAGCACCCGGAAGAAACCCACGCAGACATGGGGAGAATGTGCAAACTCCACACAGTCAGTCGCCTGAGACGGGAATTGAACCCGTGTCTCTGGTGCTGTGAGGCAGCAGTGCCAACCACTGTGTATTGGAGGCAGTTCAGAGAAGGTTTGCTACACTAATACCTGGAATTGGTGGATCATATTATGAGGAAAGGTGGGATAGGATGTGCTTGCATCTGTTGAAGTTTAGAAGAGTAAGAAGCAACCGGATTGAAACATAAAGTCAGGGACTGTATTGACAGCATATATTTCCACTCATGGGTGAATCTAGGACTTGGGTCCACTGTTTAAAAATCAGAGGTCACCCTTTTAAAACCGAGATCAGGCATTTTTTTCTCTTAATGGGTTGTGAGCCTTTGGAGCACTCTTCCTAAAATGGTGGTGAAAGCGGAGTTGCAGAGTTCTGAGTATTTGTAAAGCAGAAATGGATAGATTCTTGTTAAGCATTTGGTTGAAATATTATCAAGGGTAGGCAGGAATGTGATTTTCTGGCTACTATCGACTGGTGGAGCAGGCTCAAGAGACTGATTGGCCATACATTTGTCATGAAATAACAATCCTGAGACCTTGACTAATAATCTTAAAAAGTGGCCATAAAATTGGACTCAGTGACACCTGTATTTTCAGCACGAGGGTGTGATTTAGGTGTTAAGATGGAACTCCTGTTGTTCACATTCACTTTTAGTGCAGTCTGTATCAAATGCCATGTGGGTGTGGGTATTCACATGTGCATTTGTTGCATGAGCCGGAAATACAGTGTGAAAAAGAGATAGCGCAGAGCCTGCAAATAAGAGGAGAAGCTATTCATAGATTGAGAAGGGAGAGAGGGAGAAGGCTGCCTAGGATTTTCCAGAAGCACTTCCCTTTGCTGGCTTTAAGCTGGAAGCAGTGAGTGCATTGTTTGTGGTCTGCAAGGCAGGTGCTCACAGAACCCTGCTTCCTCTTGGAACCAGCCCGACAGCATCAGACAGAGCAGGCCAAAGATATTGTTGGCTGTGACTTTGAAGGTGACTGAGGCCCTGAATTTTCAGGTCAAAGACTCTTTCTAGGTCACTTTCTGGATACCCATAGAGGCTAGAATGCAGTGTCCTTGGTTGGCTTTCAGTAGCTCTGCCTTAGTTGGTACTACCCTCGTTTGACCTTGGACCTCTGCTGAACAGTGGAGCTACTCAGTATTGTCTAATACTGGGTGCATGCCACATCTTTTTAAAATGAGCATTTACCTGCTGCCCGCATTCATTTGAATGTACACAGGTTAATGGCGCATACATTTCTCAGACCTTTTGTGAATTTGAATTCTGTTTAACAAGGACTAAACAATAAATCTGAAATGAAGAGCTGGTATTAGAAAAAAAGTGACTATGAAGATATCAAACTGTCATATTAAAGAAAAACACTATTCTGTCCTTCACAGCAGAAAGCTTGCCATTATTAGCCAGTCTGGCCAATATGTGTATCCCATCCCACCTCTCAACTGCCCTCTGCAATTATATAGCTACTCTGTTGTTGCAACTTGTCACAAAAAGGGGTCATAAGCTAATTGGACAAAGCACTCTGCTGTAAGCTAGTTACTGAATCCTGATAACGCACAATGCTCCAGCAGTTCAGAACATTAAATTCAGTTTTACTTTGAAAGAAGTAACTATATATATTTTTCTTGTATCATTACTTAAGAGGGAAGAAACTGAAAAACTGAAAATACAATACATAAATCTCACTGGTTCGGTGACATTTGGCACTTGCGATAGTGGGTCCTCAAACATCATTGGATCTGTCTACAAAACCATTCATTAATAAGTTATTAAACATCAGTTGAAACTGCATTGATCATTGTTGGTGACCATGGCACCTGCAGCTTAGGAAAAAGTGCTTTCATGGGCCAGGAAGCATTGCAAGATTGCCATGTTCTACACTTAGAAGATAGCAATAGATGCAAGCAATTTCAGTGAAACAAATTGAATTTCCAGTATCCACATTAGCCAACCTCCAGTCTTCCGGCACCTCACCTGTGGCTATCGATGATACAAATATCTCAGCAAGGGACCCAGCAATCACTTCCCTAGTTTCCCACAGAATTTGAGGGTACACCTGATCAGGTCCTGGGGATTTATCCACGTGTATGCATTTCAAGACATCCATCACCTCCTCCTCTGTAATACGGACATTTTTCCAGAAATCACCTTCTATTTCCCCACATTCTGTATCATCCATGTTCTTCTCCACAATAAAACCTGATGCAAAATACTCGTTTAGTAGGGAACTATAGACCGGTGAGCCTGCCATCGGTGGTGGGCAGGTTGTTGGAGGGAATCCTGAAGGACAGGATTCAGATGCATTTGGAAAGGCAAGGACTGATTAGGGATGGTCAGCATGGCTTTGTGTGTGGGAATCATATCTTACAAATTTGATTGAGTTTTTTGAAGAAGCAACAAAGAGGATTCATGAAGGTTCCTCATAGGAGACTGGTTAGCAAGGTTAGATCTCATGGAATAAATGGAGAACTGACTCGAAGGTAGAAGACAGGCAAGGTCTTTTCCCTGGGGTGGGGGAGTCCAGAACTAGAGGACAAAGGTTTAGGTTGAGAGGGGAAAGATATAAAAGGGACCTGGGGGGAACTTTTTCACACAAAGGGTGGTACGTGTATGGAATGAGCTGCCAGAGGAAGTGGTGGAGGCTGATACAATTACAGCATTTAAAAGGCATCTGGATGAGTATATGAATAGAAAGGGTTTAAAGGGAAATGGGCCGAGTGCTGGCAAATGGGACTAGATTAGGTTAGGACATCTGGTCGGCATGGACGAGTTGGACCGAAGGGTCTGTTTCCATGCTGTACATCTCTATGACTCTCATCAACATCTCAAACAAATCAGCATCAATCATAAAGTTATTCATGTTAAAATCAACATTCCTAACCCAAGAAATCATTTTTCTGCTTTCACTCACACACCTATTTTATGATTGTACAGAACATTTAGCACAAGAAAAGTTTATTTGGCCTACCTGATCTGGAATAGTATACATCCTCTATAAAAGCATCCTCCAACTCTTTATCTAACCCTATCAGCATAACCTTCTCATCTTTTTAAATCTCACCAAATGATGTAACATAGCTGAGTGACAACAGAGGAACAGTCAAATGGAAAATATAAGGTGTTCGCTGAATTGGACAACAAAATATTCTTCTGTGTAAAGATAAATTTTATCTGAGATTAATGGCTGTGGAAACAATATGCAGTCATTTATATGTACCTGTTGTTTTTCCCAACAAAATCTAGTTCAGCTCATTCATCACTTCTGTAAACAAGAACACAACAAAAAATGATTAGTCCTGTCACATTGGGTTGTAATTGGATTGAAAAGAACTGATTCATTCTTACAGCAGGGGTAAGAAGGCATCTTGTTTCCTCTATATATCTGATTAATACAACATTGATTGATGCCATTATTACAATTCTGTGCGAAGTATAAGGAGGATACCTACTGGTTTCACTCTGTTGCTTTAATGCTGCAGAAAAATGGTAAACAGTGACATTAACATTCTTCATGTACATTTAACTCTTAAGAGGTCATCTGTTGAGCACTTGACATTTACAACTGAGATTACTTTTGGAATCATAACGTTGAGCCAAGTAGCTATGCACTAATTGATAAGAGTGAGGCAACAGAGATTGAACAAAACAAAGTGATTCTGAACAGACAATGGTTTCATCCATGGTGGGATCAGATTTTTAAAATTAAATTATTTGGGTCACTATCATTGTTTAGACAGTTAAAAATCACACAACACCAGGTTATAGTCCAACAGGTTTAATTGGAAGCACACAAACATGGTGTTCATAGTCTTCATTCCTGGCAGTGAACCCCAGATTGCAGTCATGCTTCCTTTTAGGTCAGAGAGAAAAAACGCAAAGAAGATTGATCTTCTTTGCGTTTTTTCTCTCTGACCTAAAAGGAAGCATGACTGCAATCTGGGGTTCACTGCCAGGAATGAAGACTATGAACACCATGTTTGTGTGCTTCCAATTAAACCTGTTGGACTATAACCTGGTGTTGTGTGATTTTTAACTGTCTAAACAATGATAGTGACCCAAATAATTTAATTTTAAAAATCTGATCCCACCATGGATGAAACCATTGTCTGTTCAGAATCACTTTGTTTTGTTCAATCTCTGTTGCCTCACTCTTATCAATTAGTGCATAGCTACTTGGCTCAACGTTATGATTCCAAAAGTAATCTCAGTTGTAAATGTCAAGTGCTCAACAGATGACCTCTTAAGAGTTAAATGTACATGAAGAATGTTAATGTCACTGTTTACCATTTTTCTGCAGCATTAAAGCAACAGAGTGAAACCAGTAGGTATCCTCCTTATACTTCGCACAGAATTGTAATAATGGCATCAATCAATGTTGTATTAATCAGATATATAGAGGAAACAAGATGCCTTCTTACCCCTGCTGTAAGAATGAATCAGTTCTTTTCAATCCAATTACAACCCAATGTGACAGGACTAATCATTTTTTGTAGTAGGATGTAGTAGGTTGCAGAGAGACATAGATAGGATGCAGAGCTGGGCTGAGAGGTGGCAAATGGAGTTTAATGTGGACAAGTATGAGGTGATACACTTTGGCCGGAGTAATCGAAATGCAAAGTACTGGGCTAATGGTAGGATTCTTGGGAGTGCAGATGAGCAGAGAGATCTCGGTGTCCATGTACACAGATCCCTGAAAGTTGCCACCCAGATTGACAGGATTGTTAAGAAGGCATACAGTGTTTTGGCCTTTATTAATAATAGAGGGATTGAGTTCCGGAACCAGGAGGTTATGCTGCAGCTGTACAAAGCTCTGGTACGACCACACTTGGAGTATTGTGTACAGTTCTGGTCACCACATTATAAGAAGGATGTGGAAGCTTTGGAAAGGGTGCAGAGGAGATTTACTAGGATGTTGCCTGGTATGGAAGGAATGTCTTACGAGGAAAGGCTGAGGGCCTTGAGGCTGTTCTCGTTAGAGAGAAGAAGGTTGAGAGGTAACTAATAGAGACATACAAGATAATCAGAGGGTTAGATAAGGTGGACAGGGAGACCCTTTTTCCAAGTATGAGGATGGCAAACACAAGGGGACACAACTTTAAAGTGAGGGGAGATAGGTATAAGACAGATATCAGAGGTAGTTTCTTTACTCAGAGAGTAGTAAGGGTATGGAATACTCTGCCTGCATCGGTAGTAGATTCGCCAAGTTTAAATGCATTTAAGTTGTCATTGGACAGGCATATGGACGTACATGAAATAGTGTAGGTGGGATGGGCTTCAGATTAGTATGACAGGGCGGCGCAATATCGAGGGCCGAAAGGCCTGTACTGCACTATAATGTTCTATGTTCTATGTTATCTCGTCTTCTGGGAGGTGAGAAGTTTTTCAGCACAAAAAATCCAAAAGTGAGAAAATATTGATCATAGATTGATGATTTCAAATGTTCAGTATTGAACAGGCTCAAGAAAAACAGAACTTCATGAACATGATAAATAACTGTCTAGTCCAGTGCTGGATCTACAAACGTAATCTCAGATGTTTGAGAGGTTGGATAGGCTCATGTATCTTAAGATGTTTATGCCTGCTCTCCACTTGGACTTGTTAGAGAAACCTGAGATGTTCGCCCCCTTGCTGCTTCCAATGGCCCAGCTGCATTGTCATTCATTCGTGACACTTTTCCAAATGACAACATCTAAATGGCGGCTGAATAGGTACATGAAAAGGAAGGGTTTGGAGGGATATGTACCAAATGTTGGCAAATGGAACTAAATCAGATCGGAATGCCTGGTCGGCATGGATGAATTAGACTCTATTACCATAACTCTTTTGTCCATGTTTGAATCAAGGCTGTAAAGGCCTCATAAACTGAGTGACCCTGATGGAACTCAAACTGACCATTATTAATATACATTACCTGAAACATGGAATCAGAAGTGCCCAGCTGAATTGATGTGAATTCTCAGATCTGCAGTGAAAGTTCAGCCAGATAAAATTAAAACTGCTGCTTTTTACTTTGAAGTGTTCGTTACATCAGAATGTAATCTTTTTTTTCCCAATGAGTGGCAAAACTTTGAAATAGCTCTAGAAATAATGAAAAAAGACAAAAGCTGAACGAGGAAGTATATCTGCTCTCAGAGACGGGGAGTACCCTAAATCTTACTAAAGAGAAGAGAACCAAGGCAGGATGATTTGAAGACATAGGAACATAGGAAGTGTGTACCCATTACATTGAACAGTCCCATCACCTGCACTTTATAGGGACTGAGCAGTTGCACCCTGGTGGTAATGAAAAATGAGTCGAAAGGTATTATCCTTTTTTATCAGATCTCAACCCTTGAGGATAACCTGCTTGTATTGTGAGAGGAGGCTTTGATACTCAAATAATAACCGAAATATCAGTATCCAATAGGGCAGCACAGTGACTCAGTGTTTAGCACTGATGCCTCACAGCACCAGGGACCTGGGATTGATTCCACCCTCAGGCAACTGCATGTGCGGAATTTGCATATTCTCCTCATGTGTGTGAGTTTCCTCTGTGTGCTCCGGTTTTCTCCCACAGTCCAAGAATGTACAGATTAGGTCGATTAGGCATACTAAATTGCCTGTTGTATCCAGGGATGTACAGGATGGGTGGATAAGCCATGGGAAATGCAGGGTTACAGGGGTAGGATAGGGGGATGAATCTGGGGTGGGATTATCTTCAGAGGATTGGCATGGACTCGATAGGCCAAATGGCCTGTTCCCATACTGTAGGGATTCTATGATTCTACATGGTTTACTTAGAACATAGAACAGTACAGCATAGTAGAGGCCATTCAGCCCTCAATATTGTGCCCACCTTTTATCCTACTCTAAGATGAGACTAACCTACATTCCCTTAATTTTACTATCATCCATGTGCCCATCCAAGAGTCGCTTAAATGTCCTTAATGTCCTCTACTACTGCTGCTGTCAGTGCATTCCAAGCACCCACCACTCTCTGAGTAAAGAACCTACCCCTGATCTCTCACCAAACCTTCATCCAATTACCTTAAAATTATGCGCCCTCATGATAGATATTTCTGCCTTGGGTAAAAGTTTCTGGCTTTCCACTCTATTGGTGTCTCTATCAGGTCACCTCTCATCCTTCTTCACTCCAATGAGAAAAGCCCTAGCTACCTCAACCTTTCTTCATAAGGCATGTCCTCCAGTCCAGGCAGCATCCTGGTAAATATCCTCTGCACCCTTTCAAAAGCTTCCATACCATATATGATAGTGAGGCAACCGGAACTGAACACAATATTCCAAGTGTGGTCTCGACAGGGGTCTATAGACCTGCAGCAAAACCTAACGTTCACTTAAACTCAATCCCACTGCTAATAAAAGCCAACACACCATGTGCCTTCTTAACAATCCTATCAACATGCGTGGCAACTTTGAAGGATCTATGGACATGGATGCTTCTGATCCTCCACACTGCTAAGAATCCTGCCTTTAACCCTGCATTCTGCATTCAAATTTGACCTTCCAAAGTGACAACTTCAGACTTTCACATGTTCAACTCCATCTGCCACTTTATCAGCCCAGTTCTGCATCCTGCCAATATCCTGCTGCAACCTACAACAGACCTCCACACAGTCCAGAACTCTACCAACCTTTATGTCATTGGCAAACTTACTAACCCACCCTTCCACTCCCTTATCCAAGTCATTTATAAAAATCACAAAGAGCAAGATCCCAGAATCAATCCCTGCAGAACACCCATGATCACTGAGCTCCTGGCTGAATACATTCCATCTACCATCACTTTCTGTCTTCTATGGGCCAGCCAATTCTGTATCCAGACAGACAGGTTTACCTATATCCCTATGCCTCCTTACTTTCTGAATGAGCCAACCACGAGGGACCTTATCAAATGCTTAGCTAGAATCCATGTGCACCACATCCACTGCTCTACCTCCAGCAATGTGTTTTGTCATATCCTCAAAAAATTCAACAAGGTTTGTGAGGCATGACCTATCTCTAATCAAACTATGGTTTTCCAAGTAATCATAAATCCTGTCTCTCAGAATCCTCTCCAGTATTTTGCCCACCGCTGACATAAAACTGACTGGTCTCTAATTCCCAGGATTATCCCTATTCCCTTTCTTGAACAA
The DNA here is from genome assembly GCF_037043375.1 of Chiloscyllium plagiosum. Classification (NCBI taxonomy): domain Eukaryota; kingdom Metazoa; phylum Chordata; class Chondrichthyes; order Orectolobiformes; family Hemiscylliidae; genus Chiloscyllium; species Chiloscyllium plagiosum. Next base: position 147,068,892 of record NW_028270139.1, read on the forward strand.
GAGCATAACATTTGTCACCCTCCAATCATCTGGCACTACTCCATTGGACAGTAAGGATGCAAAGATTTTTTCTAAAGGCGCAGCAATCTCTTCCCTTGCTTCCAGTATATCTCAGGTATATCCCGCCTGGCACCGGGATTTATCTATCCTTATGTTTTTCAAAATTTCCAGCACATCCTCCTTCCTAACATCAACCTGTTCTAGCCATCAGTCTGCTTCATGCTGCCTTCAGAAATATCAAGGTCCCTGTCAGTTACAAATACTGAAGCAAAATATTCGTTAAGGACCTCCCGTATTTCCTCCGACTCTCAGTGCAAATTCCCTCCACTATCCCTGATTGACCCTACACTCACCCTGGCTATCCTCTTGTTCCTCACATAAGTGTAGAATGCTTTAGTCGAGGACCGAGCAGAGGCAATTCTGGTGTAAATTCTATATCTTTAAGATTCTCTTTAGTCCTGCCCACTAAAGCTTTTTCATGCCTCCTTCTCGCTCTCCTAAGTCCATTCTTCAGTTTTTTCTGGCTACCTTGTAACCCTTTAAAGCCCTTTCTGATCCTTGCCTCCTTAACCTTAAGTAGGCGTCCTTCTTCCTCTTGACTAGATGTTCCACAACCCTTGTCATCCAAAGATCTTTCAACCTACCATCCCTTCCTTGTATCCGTGGGACAAACCCCTATCCAGCACTATCAGCAGGGGCTTTCTAAACAACCTCTACATTTCTGTTGTTGATTTCCCTGAGAACATCTATTCCCAATTTAGGTACCCCAGTTCCTGCCTAATAACATTGTAATTTCCCCTCCCCCAATTAAATACTTTTCCATACCATCTACTCCTATCCTTCTGCATGAGGATAGTAAATTTCAGGGAGTTGTGATCATTTTCACCAAAATTCTCTCCCACCGAGAGATCGGACACCTGGCCTGGTTCATTGCCAAGCACCACATCCAATATGGCCTCCCCTCTAGTCGGACTATCTACATATTGTGTCAGAAACCCTTCCTGGACACAGCTGACAAAAACTGCTCCATCCAAGCTATTTGAAATAAATAGGTTCCAATCAGTATTAGGGATGTTAAAGTCACCCATGACAACAACCGTTTTACTTTTCAAAATCTTTTCAAAATCTGCCTTCTAATCTGCTCCTCCGTGTCTCTGTTGCTATTGAGGGGTCTGTAGAAAACTCCCAGTAATGTGACTGCTCGTTTCCTGTTTCTGACTTCCACCCATGCTGACTCTTGACAAACCCACCTCGACCATTTCTATTTCTATGGACGTGACACTATCCCTAAATGTCACTCCTCCACCTTTTTTACCTCCCTCCCTATTCCTTTTGAAACATTGAAACCATGGAACATCCAATAACCATTCCCGCCCCTATTATATCCAAATCTCTGTGAAGACCCATGCTCTGAGTTCATCATCCTTATTCCTGATACGTCTTGCATTAAAATAGACATACTTAGTCCATCATACTGACTGCATCTTTGCCTTATCAAGTGCCTATCCCTCCTCACAGACTATCTGCACACTGTATCAGATTGTTCACTACCAACTCCATCGTCTGATCCATAGCTCAGTTTCATGGAGCAGGTTGGCACCTGAATTGAAATGACTCTTAGCAGTACAAGAACTTACTAATGCCTTGCTAATATGGTCATTCAAATGCAGTAGTCCAGGACCCAGCAGAGGCAATTCTGTTGTAAGTTCTATAGTTTTGATGAAACTGTGTTAAATAAATAAAGGAAATATGTGATTCTCAAATCTCTGTATCTTAAGAATCGACTAGATAAGGTATTGGAGGAATTGTAGATTTTTGGATTCAAATCAATAGTTAGTGACCAGCCACTGACAAAGAAAACATTATTTCAAAATGAACCTTATTCATCAATTTGCTTGACAATTTAGTTGACAGTTTAGCAGACACAGTAACTATACAATTTCATCTGCTGTGTCAAGATCAAAATGTGTGGGAAGATCAAACCTGGTATTGGATTTATTTTCTCTCCCTCTTAGTCTGTGTGTTATCTGAATTCTTGTTCTTTGCTCTCATGTCCTCCTTTTGAGTGCTGATTACATAGTGTGTAATTTCTCTACATTCATGCAGTGTTTCTCTGCCTTTAATTGTGGTAAACTGCAAATGTAGATTTGACATTTCACATTTCCAGGCGAAAGTGGGTGCTGCAGATGCTGGAGATTAGAGTCAAGATTAGAGTGGTGCTGGAAAAGCGCAGCAGGTCAGGCAGCATCCAAGAAGCAGGAAAATTGATGTTTTGGGCAAAAGCCCTTCATCAGGAGTGTCCTGATGATGGGCTTTTGCCCGAAAGGTTGATTTGACATATCCAATTGACTGTCTGGGCAAAACTGCATCTTACCAGCAAGCAGTAAAAGTGTTCACTGTTCCTTAGGACTTGGGAATTGTCTCATAACACAAAATTAGGTTCTCTAGTCTGCTGGAACTAGAGACCCTGAGTGGAATTTACAGGACCTTGGGTTGCTTCTAGAGTCCACTGCATGGCATACATACTGAGAAGGGCGGTGCTGTAAGTGTGATGTGTATCGTCAGTTGGGAAGCTTTGAATGCGAACATGCTTCAGTAACAAGAGAGCCTGGGTTACAGTGGGTCTGATGTCCTTTGAAGATTTACACACTGGCCTTGGCAACTCAGTGAGAGATGTTGCAGAGTATTTTAAACCAACACTCATAGAATCCCTACAGTGTGGAAACAGGCCCTTTGGTCCAACAAGTGCACACCAACCCTCCGAAGAATAATCCACCCAGACCCATTCCCCTTCCTTATTACTCTACATTTACCCCAAACTAATGCACCTGGCCTACACATCCCTCAACACTGTGGACAATTTAGCATGGCCAATTCACCTAATCTGCACATCTTTGGACTGTGGGAGGAAACCGGAGCACCCAGAGGAAACCCACGCAGCCGCAGAGAGAGTGTGCAAACTCCACAAAGACAGTCACCCAAGGCTGCAATCGAACCCAAGTCCCTGGCGCTATGAGGCAGCTGTGCTGACCACTGAGCCACCATGCTGCCCCGAACACAGGCTCTTTTGTTCAAATATCAACCAGCCTTTATTTTGCACTGATGGGAAGACAATCTCCACTGCTAAAACAGGAAATTTCTTCAATGAGTTTCAAATAGTTTATTTTGATGAATCACAGTGCCACCTACAACAGGTCTGCTAATATTAATAAGGGTCAGTTTAGCACATTACAACAATGACACATGGTAAGCACCACCAGGTAATTTAATTAAGAAATTGAAGAAGTTATTGTCATAACTAAACAGCCGCAGACAACATCCACTTAAACCTGTGATACAGGAGATTTTTACATACCATACAAACAAGTAACAAGGATGGACCACTAAGCATTTTGAATCTGCTTCACCATTCAATAAGAGCATGGCTGATCTGAGTTTAACCTCAACTCTATACTCATTAAAAGAAGACTCCTGCATACCCCCGATAATTTTTAATCCACTTGGTAGTCAAGTATCTATTTACCTCTGCCTTAAATCTATTTAAAGATTCTGCATCCACCACGTTTTGAAGAAGGGAATTCCAAAGACTCATAACACTGGGAGAGTCATAGTCATAGAGTTACAGAGATGTACAGACCCTTCGGTCCAACCCGTCCATGCCAACCAAATATCCCAACCCAATCTAGTCCCATCTGCCAGCACCCGGCCCATACCCCTCAAACCCTTCCTATTCATATACCCATTCAGGCGCCTTTTAAATGTTGCAATTGTACTAGCCTCCACCACATCCTCTGGCAGCTCATTCCATACACGTACCACACTCTGTGTGAAAAAATTGCCCCTTAGGTCTCTTTTATATGTTTCCCCTCTCACCCTAAACCTATGCCCTCTAGTTCTGAACTCCCCCCACCCCAGGGAAGAGACTTTGTCTATTTATCCTATCCATGCCCCTCATAATTTTGTAAACCTCTATAAGGTCACCCCTCAGCCTCCGACGCTCCAGGGAAAACAGCCCCAACCTATTCAACTTCTCCATATAGCTCAAATCCTCCAACCCTGGCAACATCCTTGTAAATTGTTTCTGAACCCTTTGAAGTTTCAGAACATTCTTCCAATAGGAAGGACACCAGAATTGCACACAAAATTCCAACAGTGGCCTAACCAATGTCCTGTACACCCACAACATGACCTCCCAACTCTTGCACTCAATTCTCTGACCAATAAAGGAAAACATACCAAATGCCTTCTTCACTATCCTATCTACGTGCGACTCCACTTTCAGGGAGCTATGAATCTACACTCAAAGGTCTCTTTGTTCAGCAACACTCCCTCGGACCTTACCTTTAAGTGTCTAAGTCCTGCTAAGATTTGCTTTCCCAAAATGCAGCATCTTGCATTTATCTAAATTAAACTCCATCTGCCATTTCTCAGCCCATTGGCCCATCTGATGAAGATCCCATTGTAATCCGAGGTAAACTTCTTCCACTGTCCACGACACCTCCAATTTTGGTGATAGCTGCAAACTTACTAACTGTACCTCCTATGTTCACATCCAAATAATTTATATAAATGATGAAAAGTAGTGGACCCAGCACTGATCCTTGTGGCACTCCACTGGTCACAGGCCTCCATCTGAAAAGCAACCCTCCACCAGAACCCTCTACCTTCTACCTTAGAGCCATTTCTGTATCCAAATGGCTAGTTCTCCCTGTATTCCATGAGATCTAGAAAAAAAAGTTCCCTTTTCTCTGACTCAAATGGGTGACCTTTATTTTTAAACTATGACCTAGTTCCGGATTCTTCCATAAGAGAAAGCATCCTTTCCACATCCATAGAGTCAAGTTCTCTCAGAACTGAGAGAACTGTTTCATTAAGTCCATATGATTCTTCTAAACACCAAGGATACCGGCCCAGTCTTTTGAACTTTTCCTCCAAAGGCAATCTGCTCATTCTAGTTTTATGGCCAATAAAATTTCTCAGGTTTCTCTGGAGCTTCTTCCAATGCATTAACATCCTTTCATAAGTATGATGGCCAGTCCTGTACATAGTACTCCAGGTGTGGTTCTCATCAGTGCCCTCTATAACTGAAGCATAACTTCCCCACCCTCTCATTCAATTCCCTTCAAAACAAACAATTGCATTCTGTTAGCTTTCCCCATTACTTTCTGGATTCTAGCCTCCTGTGATTCATGCACAAAGATACCTAGATCTCTCTGCATCTCAGACCTCTGCAAATTTTCACCATTTAGGTAGTATACATTTTTTAAAAATTATTTATATCAAAATAGACAATTTCACACTTTCCCACATTGTACTGCATTTGCCAGATCTTTGCCCAATCATTTAACCTATCTAGGGCCCTTTCTAGGCTCCTTATGTCCTCTTCACAACTCACTTTCCTAACCATCTTTATGTCATCAGCTACAATACCTTTGATCCACTCATCCAAATCGTTTATATAAATTGTAAAAGGTTGGGACTCAGCATCAACTGCTGTGGCATACCACAAATGACACCCTGCCAGCCTGAAAAAGTTCAATTTATTTCTACTCACTGCTTTCCTGTTAACTAGCCAATCGTCTATCCATGCCAATATGATGGAACAGAAAAATTGAGGATATGTAACCAATAGCTTACGTCATAGAGATTTTAACAAGTTTTAATGAGCATATAAAGAGAGAGAGTGACATGGAGATGTTTAGGGAAGGAACGCTGAAGCTTGGAACCTATTAGCATAGGCACCAATGGGCAAGGGGTGAAGTGAAAGCAATTGAGGATCGAGCAAAATCCAGAACCAGAGATGATTTGGAGATGCTGGTGTTGGACTGGGGTGTACAAAGTTACAAATCACACAACACCAGGTTATAGTCCAACAGGTTTAATTGGAAGCACACTAGCTTTCGGAGCGACGCTCCTTCATCAGGTGATTGTCAATCACCTGATGAAGGAGCGTCGCTCCGAAAGCTAGTGTGCTTCCAATTAAACCTGTTGGACTATAACCTGGTGTTGTGTGATTTTTAACTCAGAACCAGAGAAGTAGTGCGATCTCAGAGGAGGCAGGAAGACTTTATTCACAAGGATATATTTGTTATATTTGTTGCCAGGTCAGCATGCATAGGGACATACCTATCAAGGACACTTAATATCTGTTCCTTAAAACAGCTCCACATTTCGATTGTCTGCATCCCCTGCATTTTGCTACCCCATTCTATGCATCCTAATTCTTGCCTAATCGCATTATAATTGCCCTTTCCCCATCAATAACTCTTGACCTGTACCGATCCCTCTCCATTGCTAAACTAAACATAACTGAATTATGGTCACTCTCTCCAAAGTGCTCACATACAACTAAATCAAATACCTGGCCTGGTTCATTACCAAGCACGAGGTCCAGTGTGACCTCCCCTCTTGTCAGCCCTTCGACATACTGTGTCAGGAAACCCTCCTGTACACATTGGACAAAAACTGATCCGTTTGACATACTAGAGCTATAACATTTCCAGTCAATGTTGGGAAGTTAAAGTCCCCCATAATGACCACCCTGTTCCTTTCACTCCTACCTCGGATAATGTTACTAATCCTCTCTTCCACTTCCCTGGAACTCTGCGGAGACCTATAAAAAACTCCAAGCAATGTGACTTCTCCTCTCCTGTTTCTAACCTCAGCCCACACTACCTCAGTAGACGAGTCCTCATCAAAAGTTCTGTCAGCCACCGTTATACTATCTTTGACTAACAAGGCCATGCCTCCCCCTCTTTTACTGCCTTGCTTGTTTTTAATAAAAGATCTAAACCCTGGAACCTGCAACATCCATTCCTCACCCTGCTCTATCCATGTCTCCGAAATGGCCACAACATCAAAGTCCAAGCTCACCTACCTTATTTCGGATACTTCTGGCGTTGAAGTAGACACACTTCAAACCACTTCACTGTCTGCCAGCATATTCATAGAACATAGAACATAGAACATAGAAGAATACAGCGCAGTACAGGCCCTTGGGCCCTCGATGTTGCGCCGATCCAAGCCCACCTAAACTACACTAACCCACTATCCTCCATATACCTATCCAATGCCCTCTTAAACGCCCATAAAGAGGGAGAGTCCACCACTGTTACTGGCAGGGCATTCCATGAACTAACGACTCGCTGAGTGAAGAACCTACCCCTAACATCAGTCCTATATCTACCCCCCCTTAATTTAAAGCTATGCCCCCTTGTAATACCCGACTCAATACGCGGGAAAAGGTTCATACTGTCGACCCTATCTAACCCCCTAATCATCTTGTACACCTCAATCAAGTCACCCCTAAACCTTCTTTTCTCTAGTGAAAACAGCCCCAAGTGCCTCAGTCTTTCCTCATACGATTTTCCTTCCATACCAGGCAACATCCTGGTAAACCTCCTCTGCACCCGTTCCAATGCCTCCACATCCTTCCTATAGTATGGCGACCAAAACTGCACACAATATTCCAGATGCGGCCGTACCAGAGTCTTATACAACTGCATCATGACCTCAGGACTCCGGAACTCAATTCCTCTACCAATAAAAGCCAGTACGCCATATGCCTTCCTCACCGCACTATTTACCTGGGTGGCAACTTTCAGAGATCTGTGTACATGGACACCAAGATCCCTCTGCTCATCCACACTACCAAGTATCCGACCATTAGCCCAGTACCCCATCTTTTTGTTATTCTTCCCAAAGTGAATCACCTCACACTTAGCTACATTGAATTCCATCTGCCACCTTTCTGCCCAGCTCTGCAGCTTCTCTATATCCTGCTGTAACCTGCCACATGCTTCCTCACTGTCAACAACTCCTCCGACTTTCGTGTCATCCGCAAACTTGCTCACCCAACCTTCTAACCCCTCTTCCAGGTCATTTATAAAAATGACAAACAGCAATGGTCCCAAAACAGATCCTTGCGGAACACCGCTAGTGACGGCACTCCATGAAGAAACTTTGCCATCAACTACTACCCTCTGTCTTCTTCCATCCAGCCAATTCCTAATCCAAACCTCCAACTCACCCTCAATGCCATATCTCCGTATTTTCTGCAGTAGCCTACCATGGGGAACCTTATCGAACGCCTTACTAAAATCCATATATACCACATCTACCGCTTTCCCCTCATCAACCTCCTTCGTCACCTTTTCAAAGAATTCAATAAGGTTTGTGAGGCACGACTTGCCCTTCACAAAACCATGCTGACTATCCTTGATCACATTATTCCTATCTAGATGTGCATAAATCCTATCCCTTACAATTCTCTCTAAGACTTTGCCCACAACAGAAGTGAGACTCACCGGCCTATAGTTACTAGGGCTATCCCTACTCCCCTTTTTGAACAAGGGAACCACATTTGCTATCCTCCAGTCTTCTGGGACTACTCCTGTAGACAAAGAGGACATAAAAATCAAGGCCAATGGCTCTGCAATCTCCTCCCTTGCTTCCCAGAGAATCCTAGGATAAATGCCATCAGGCCCAGGGGACTTATCTATTTTCACCTTTTCCAGGATTTCCAACACCTCTTCTCTACATACCTCAAAGCCATCCATTCTACTTATTTGTGCCTCAGTATTCTCATCGACAACAATGCCCTGTTCCTGAGTGAATACTGAAGAAAAGTATTCATTCAGTGTCTCCCCAATCTCTTCCGCCTCCACACGCAACTTCCCCCTACTATCCTTGACTGGACCTATTCCTACCCTAGTCATTCTTTTATTCCTAACATACCTATAGAAAGCCTTAGGGTTTTCCCTAATCCTATCTACTAAGGACCTTTCATATTCCTGTGACCCTGAAATCCTGTCCCTGTCCTTCCTACTCTCATCCTCCTGTGCACTGCAGCTACACCTTTGGTTCCCGTCCCCCTGCTGAGCTAGTTTAAACCCAACGGAATAGCACCAGCAAATTTCCCACCCAGGATATTCGTACCCCTCTGGTTCAAGTGAAGACCGTCCTGTTTGTACAAGTCCCAACTTCCCCAGGATTATCCAAAAACCTGAAACCCTCCCTCCTGCACCATCCTTGCAGCCACGTGTTCAGCTGATATCTCTCCCTATTCCTTGCCTCGCTATCATGTGGCACGGGTAACAATCCAGAGATAACAACTCTGTTTGTTCTAGCTCTCAGCTTCCACCCTAGCTCCCTGAAATCCTGCCTTACATCCCTATCCCTCTTTCTACCTATGTCATTGGTATATCATAGAGGAAAACCACTTAATAATCTAACAAGAACAAACTGTTACAGTTAACAAGATATACCTTTTATTTCAAACTGGATGTTAAATAATCAAATTGTTCTGGGACAGGAGCAGTTGTTTCTTGTTTTTTAACCAGCTTGATATCTGAGGAAGAAGATTGAGGTCCAGGCACACATTCAAACTCAGGGTGAGAATTCTTAATTATGTGTAACTTCTCTACTATCTGACAAACCTTACATTTGTTTGTCACGTACTTTTCATCCTTAATCTCTTGGACCTTGCAGTTTTGATTTGATTTGATTTGATTTATTATTGTCACATGTACCCCAGTACACTGAAAAGTTTTGTTTTGTATGCAGTACAGGCAGCTCATAACATATAGAGATTATAGGATGATTGAACAGATTGAGGAATACAAAGTTATGTCTGCAAAGTAAGTGCACAAGAAGCATGGTCAACATTAAATTGCTATCAGAATATACCCCACTTGCCTGAATGTGTGCAGCTCCAACAACACCCAAGAAGCTTGGCACCATCCAGAAAAAAGCAGCCCACTGGCATCTCATCACCCACCTTCAATAGTCACTCCCTTTACCACAGATGTTCAGTAGAAGCAGCATGTACCATCTACAAGATTACTACATAACTTCACTACCGTGAGGTTTACCACCAACAAGGACAAAGGCAACAGACAAATGGAAACACTACCACCTGCAAATTCCTTTCCAAACCACTCACTTGGAACTTCATGTCTGGACCATTCTTGTCTTTTTTTTCAAAATCTACTTGGTTGATACTTAACACTTACTGAAATAGCCTGACAAGCAACATAGTTGTAAAGCCAGTCATTACTCAAGATAAGTGCTCACCACCATCTTCTCAGGCAGACTGGATGGGCAGAAAACAATGCCCAGCCAACACTGTCCACAGTCTGAAAAGAAGTACAGAAAGTATTACAATAAACGAATGGTATAGCTACTCATCAATGAATGTCAGGCTTTATGCTGTGGAATCAATTACTACAAACACCAATTACTATTATGCTAGTGCGCTGCAGATTTACAGAAATGTTGTATAAAAGTTACCAGTGTATCTAACTTGTCCAAAGTGTTGCAACAGAATACATTGCAAACGTTGGACCAGAGGGCGTTATATCAGAATAAGGCATCACATATTTATGACAAGGATGAGAGGAATTTCTTCTATCAGAGGATGGTAAATCTTTGGAATTCTTTACAGCAGAGGGCTCTTGAGATTGGATCCTTAAATATTTCAAGGCTGAGATAGACTATTTTGTAATCAGTAAGGGAATCAAGGGTTGAGGAGAAAAGACAGGAGATTGGTGTTAAGGATTATCAGATCAGCCATGATCTCAGTGAATGGTGGAGCATACTCGATGGGCTGAATGGCTTCCTTCTGCTCCCACATCTTGTGGTCATGGTAATGTACATGAACTGCACATCATAAATGATGATCTCATGTTTCCAACAAGGGTAGAACTATTATATTGATACAATCATCTCGGTCCTGATTTATGATCATCCATTTTTTAATTCTCTGAAGAAGGGGGTGAGGGGGGAGGGTGCTGAATTGAATGATCAGCCATGATCATATTGAATGTCAGAGCAGATCTAGGGACTGAATGGCTTACTCCTGCACTTTTTTTTTTGTGTTTCTTTGCATTATAATGTTCACATCTGAATGTTGCACAAGTATCTGCAAACATTCCCATTTTTCACCACATGACGGAAGGCACACCATTGATGAAGTTGAGCTAGGTGCCAAAGTCATTAAAGCATTAGGCAGTTAAGGTGCCAAGGTTCTGTTTGGAAGAAATACTGTTTCAACACCAGACAGGTGAACCAAATCAGCCTTCCTACTTCTGCATGCTCAATACAGTAGAATTACAACCTTGAATAGTTACTCCATTTCCTGTTTCTAAAGTTCAAACTCTTTTTGGAATTCCCCTTTTTTTCACCGTTTGAAGTTTCATCTTGAAATTTCCCCTTTACATTTGCCTGAACTGCAATTCAGTGTTCACTGATGCAACTGATGTACTGCCTGCACCAACTGGCCTCTCATTTTCCACTAAACCTAACTGTTTCATTATTAAATCTGTAATGTTTGCTTTCTTAGTTTGCTCTGGCAACTTTTTTTTTCCAGTCTGGTGGCTAAATCTGCTAGTTTACATTTAGTTGTACCCTGGAACCACACCAAAGAAACTTCTGATATGTTCAAAAACTCTTCAACAGTTTCCAGTGCCATCTTAGTTTCACAAGGTCAATTCCTGGAATGGCGGGATTACCTTGCACTGAAAGACTGAAGCGACTGGGCTTGTATACCCTTGAGTTTAGAAGACTGAGCGGGGATCTGATTGAGACGTATAAGATTATGAAAGGATTGGACACTCTGGCAGCAGGAAACATGTTTCCGCTGATGGGTGAGTGCCGAACCAGAGGACATAGCTTAAAAATACGGGGTAGACCATTTAGGACAGAGATGAGGAGAAACGTCTTCACCCAGACAGTGGTGGCTGTGTGGAATGCTCTGCCCCAGAGGGCAGTGGAGGCCCAGTCTCTGGATTCATTTAAGAAAGAGTTGGATAGAGCTCTCAAAGATAGTGGAATTAAGGGTTATGGAGATAAGGCAAGAACAGGATACTGATTAGGAATGATCAGCCATGATCATATTGAATGGCGGTGCAGGCTCGAAGGGCTGAATGGCCTACTCCTGCACCTATTGTCTATTGTCTATTGTCTAGGCCTGAATAAAAACCTGGTGTCTGATTACACATTCTAAGTTCCAAAATCTAATTCCAGACATACATTCTCTGCATTTTAAGATCCCAGACGAGCCCCAATTATATTACATAATGGAGTCAGACGACTGAACCAAATCAACCTTTCTACCTTTGTACATGCGATGGTGTAGAATTAAAACTATTGAAGTTACTGCAATGGTTCCAAAGCAGACTTTTGAATAACCAATCTTAGGCTTAGCAAATAATTAATTTATTCGATTTATAATAAGCTTAGCACAGAAAAAACCAAGGTAAACTAATTAATTTCTATACTTTAAATACATTTGTTTTCAGCCTCATGCACACAAAAGAACACAGAGAAATAACCATAGTTAAGGGATGAATAAAATAAAACAACAAATCTGGCTAGATTACTTAAATAGTTTTCACAATGTGTTATTTCACATGCATAGATGTGGACTGTTCCTGCACATCTGGACACATTGATCAAAGTACCTTTCCAGTTCATTCAGGTAAAGGTATTAATACTTCTTACTTAGCTTTCTATGCTCTGGACTTCCAAAAGCTGGTAAGGAAGGTTCGGTAAGGAGCTTTCAAAACCTTAACACTGTGCTACCAGTAGCCAAAACTCTTCTCCCCAGAAAAGTTAGTCGAAATAAACAATTCCAAGTCTGGTCCTAACCTAACAGTCAGATCGTAGTTTCTCGAGGCCTCAATTACCATTCAACATCTACCATCTGCTTGTCTCTCCTTGATTTTCCAGAACCAGTTCCCAGGTACTTACCTCAATAATAGACAACTTCAGCTATCTGTTTAAACACAATGTTTTTTCCCAGGGTCACTGTACCTGCAAGAATCATTTTAATCGAGACTCCGCCTGCAATTAACATCCAGGCCTGGCATCACAAAGACGCAAAAGCTTGTTTGGTCTGTTACCACGAGCTGGTTCCCAATGTTCAAAGGCAATCTTCAGCTCACAGTACCCAGCTCCCAGTTCCAATCCAAAATTGATAAAAGAATAAAAATAAAGCTAATAAAAAATCATTGAGGGTTCTAACAATACATTTGTGGCATACATTGTATTTGAAGTCTATTCTATTTATCTACTACTTTATGGAAATTTCAGAAGTGTGGGAATGATTTTCTCTTAAATCTGTGAGAAAGCTTGACTTTTAACTTTAGACTTGTAATTACTGTTTATTTGGAGCAATCCTGTAAAATCAGACATTTAACCTACATGTTCATATATTATTGAAGAGGTAGTCAGTTATTCTTTATTGAGTCATGAGGGGTATTTCTAATCTTTGCTTTCCATAGTATCTTAATTTAAACATGTGAAATCATAATCTTCACCTGAATAATACCTTCAAAATGTGAAGAGTCTGGACCATGTCCCATTGCAGTTCTCATGAATGAAAATTAGTTCTGTTCTTTGAATCTCTTCTCAGAGCCATGAGACTGAATTCTGAATTGTGGTGAGTGTTTTTTAGGGATTTTTTATTGTCCTGTCTTATCAAACTCACGTCATCAATTTCCGACCATGCTCCCATGGTGTGCCTAATGTCTGGTTTCTATCCCATCTTTGCACACACCATTCCCAAAACCAATTGCCACTCACCAGATATCCAACCAAAGACTGGATTCACTGACCTCATCTTCAAAGTGCCACTGTGCACCTGGCTGAGCACTGGCATTCTGAAGCTGCCCTGTTCTTTGAAGGACATGGTTGAGATGGGGAAGATGGCACCGCCTTTTTCTAGCAGGGACCTGAATGTCCTCATGGACAGGCTGGAGCACTGAAGAGGAGACTTCTTCCTGGAAGGCCACAAGAGGATGCTGTGCCAGATTCTGCCAGTCTGTTCTCAGATCACTGCCTAGAACAGTGCCATCTCCAGAGTACAAAGGGACAGCCAGAAATCCAGAAAGGATCTGCTCAGCTCTGCCAGGACTGTGCACTTTGCAATCAATCTATCAGGGCCAATGCACAATCCTCCCATCAAGACTCATGACCATTCTGTCCATCAAAGAACAGGGCAGCTTCAGAATGCCTGCAGCTCATTCCCTCACTTGTTCTTCTTCCTCAAACTCCTACGCCATTTACAATGCATATCATCTGCAATGCCTCCTCAGTAAGTATCTTATTGTGTTTCCCTCACATGCAGCAGGACTAACAACCATGTTACCTACTGACCAGATAACGTAAGGTCAGGTGCATCCAGACCACTGACCAATGCACATCTCCCCGATCCATGAGCCTTACCCTCAGGTCTTGCCACTATGGAGGCATCAGTCAGACTATGACCCACTCCCTGCACTGTAGGAGTGGCTGTCCCTGGCCTAATTGATGGAAACTTCACTGACGTCATTGAGGCCTGGGAGCCACATATCCTGTGTGTCCTCTGCATATGTTGCACTTGGTACAGGTGTGTGTTTGATGTACAGTGTTTTACATTAAGATGTGCACCTCTAGAATGAAGACTGCTGAGCAGTAAGGCAAGCTGCCTGTTTGTGTGTCTGCGCTAACTGGTTTGGCAAGGCAAAGCAGGGATGCTGTCAGCTAGCAGCTACGGGTTAAGTTAGCAAGCATTAAGTGAACAAGCAAACTCTGAAATGCAGCCTAATCCACCCTGCAAGCTGTGTCTGTTCCTGAATGAACAGTGTCCCCACTGTACCCTATCAGTGAACCTGCAATGCTGAGCTTCCAGATTGCACTGCCAGTGCAAAGTAGAGGTGCAGAGTGATCATGACTCTTGATAAGTTGTCAGCTGCAAACGTCTACAGAGGAAATGTGCACTCAGCTGGTACCTGAGGCACGTGCCCCTGAGATGATGTTAATCAGTGACCAAACTTTGAGGGGCATTTAAACAGTAATGTGAACTGGTACACAGTAAAGGGATACAGACCATTTCCAGGCAGATGGGATTGGTTTAAAATGACATCATGGTTGGCAGAAAGGCCTGTTCCTCTGCTGGACCATGTCCTATGTTCGATGGTGATATTTCAGAGGAAGCAGCAAGCAAAATCCACTGGGCTTCCTAGTTAAGTTTTCCCAATGTCTAGCTTGTTCAACTTGTTAGTAAGATTAATCAGGAGAGTTGTGGTGTTAGCAAATTGTTTTGCAATGATTGTCAATTGACATCTCATCATTACATTGCAAGAATCTTGCCACATTGCTTTTGAAAAGTACGGAAGAAAGAGCTAGATGATTTTGACGTCAAAATGGACCTAATTCTTCCACAAGCCTCACCATAACACACATAGTTGAGACCATGCAATCCCACCTACAGTTTCTGAATTCATCCTTGTAACTCCTCAGAATGTCGCCTTACTTCAGTCAGTATCTCTGAAAGCTTGCTCTAGGATTTAAAGACATAATTTAAGCTCGAAGTCACACAACACTAGGTTACAGTCCAACAGCTTTCGGAGCGCTGCCCCTTTGTCAGGTGAAGCCACTTGCAACTCTTCACATATTGATGCAGTCCATGTTCATATGCAACTGGATCCAGGCTTGGGCTGAGGTTGTAAGCAGCATTTGCACCACACAAATGTCAAACTATGGCCATCTTCCATAAGAGACAATCTAACCACTACTCCTTGACGTTCAATAGTGTTACCTTCATTGAATCCTTCATTGTCAAAATACTGGGGGTTTGCATTGACCAGAAACTCAATTGAGCTCATCACAAATACTCGTGGCTACAACAGCAGGTCAGAGGCTTGAAATACTGCAGCGAGTAACGCACCTCCTGACTCCTAAAAGCCTGTCCATCATGTACAAGGCACACATCAGGAGTATGATGGAACACTTCTCAAATGCCTGGATGGCTGCAGCTCCAATAACACTCAAAAGTTTGACACCACCCAGAACACTACATTGGTTGGCACCAAGTTCACAAGCATCCTCTACCTCCATCCACTTCATTCACTGTAAACATTCACCAAAGATGCTTAAACAGCACTAAGACAAGGGCGGCAGATGTATGGGAGTGTGACCAGCTGTCAATTCATATAGAGTCATCCACTACCCTGACTTGGAAATATATCATTGTCACTGGATCAAAATCCTGGAATTCCCTCCCTCAGGGCATTGTGGGTCAACCAAAATACATGTGGACTACAGCAGTTCAAGAAGGCAGCTCACCACCACCTTCTCAAGGGAAACTAGAATCAGGCAATAAATACAGGCCAACCATTGATATCCAAGTCTCATAAGTGCATAAAAAATAACTTGGTATCTTAATTTATGACACACCTCTGGGCAGATGGGACTTAAAACCAGAACTTCAGGTCCCACTGTTCAAATGTATCCCATTTGTAAAGCTTTGGGACCTTAAACTGCCCTATATCTTTCACGTTCACCAGCCTGACAATGTTCTGCCCACATTACTTGATGCCATTTGTGCATCATCTTTCTTTGGAGGGCCTGGCTTTCTTTGATTTGATTTATTATAGTCACGTGTACCTAAGTACAATGAAAAGCTTAGTTTGCGAGCAGTGCAGGCAGATTATACCAAGGACATACAGATCATAGGGTGCTTCAAAAGCTTGAGGCAGACAGGTCACACTGCACTGGAGGTGCCTGAACCAAGATCAATATTAACAAGATCAACATTATTTGAAGTTAGAGGGTCCATTCATCAGTCTAATAATGGCAGGGAAGAAACTGTTCTTGAATCTGTTGGTGCATGTTTTCAAGCTTCTGTGTCTTCTGTCTGACGGAAGAGGTTGGAGGAGAACATTACCGGGGTGCGATGGGTCTTTGATGACGTTGGAAGCCTTTCCGCAGCAACGGGAAGTGTAAATGGAGTCCATGGATGGAAGATTGGCTTCCGTGATCATCTGGATTGTGCACACAACCTTCTGTAGTTTCTTATGGTCCTGGGCAAGGCAGTTGCTGTAGCAAGCTGTTATGCACACAGATAGTATGCTTTCTATGGTGCATCAATAAAAGTCAGCGAGAGTCCTTATGGACACAAAAATGACACAAAGTTGGATGGAGGAACAGGTAGAGTTGAGGAGGGGTGACTTGGCAGAAGGATTAGACATTTAAAGGGAGCAAAGAAGTGGCAGATGGAATACAATGTGGGAAAATGTGAGATTATGCACTTTGGTAGGATGGATAGAGATGCAGACTATTTTCTGAATGGGGAAGGACTTCAGAAATCTGGAGCACAAAGGGATTTAGGAGTCCTAGTTCAGGATTCACTTGAGGTTAACTCGCAGAGGAGATGGCATAGATACATATAAAATTATGAAAGGGATAGATAAATTAGAGGTAGGCAAGTTGTTTCTGCTGATGGGTGAGATGAGGACTTGGGGCCACGGCCTCAAGATTAGGGGGGTAGATGTAGGACAGAGATGAGAAGGAACTGCTTTTCCCAAAGAGTGGTAAATCTATTTAATTCTCTGCCCAAAGAGCAGTCGGGGCAGTTTCATTAAATGCATTGAAGTCACAGTTGGATGGCTTTTGCATGGTAGGGGAATTAAGGGTTATGGGGATAATGCAGGTTGAAGGAGCTGAGAGGATGGATAGATCAGCAATGATCTTAATGAATGGTGGAGCAGGCTCGACGACCCAAATGACCTACTCTTGCTTCTATTTCTATTACTATGAATTAGTACAACCACCTGATGAAGGAGCAGCACTGCAACAGCTCGTGTTTCCAAATAAACCTGTTGGACTATAACCTGATGCTCTGTGATTTTTAACTTTGCCCACCCCAGTCCAACACCACCACCTCCTCCATATGATGAAACTATGAATAAGGTTTAATTGGCAGTTAGCAAGGCAAATGCAATGTTATCATTCACTTCAAGAGGGGAAAATACAAGAACAAGTATGTTTTGCTGAGGCTGTATAAGGCTCTGATTAGGCAACATTTGAAATATTATGAGTATTTTTGGGTCCCATATCCAAGGAAGGATGTGCTGGCATTGGAGGGGCTCCAGAGGAGCTTTACAAGAATGATCTTGGGATAAAGGACCTGTTATATGAGGAGTGGTTGAGGCCTCTGGGACTTTAGTCTGGGACTGAAGTTTAGAAGGATGAGGTGTGATTCTCATTGAAACTTACAAAATACTAAAAGGCATGGATAGAGTAGATATGGAGACAATGTTTCTAACTGGAGAAGAAGGGATGACTTGTAGAACTGAGATGAGGAGGATTTCTTCAGCCAGATGTTGGTGAATCTATGGAACTCATTGCCACAGAAGGCTGTGGAGGCCAAGTCATTGAGACATTTATGACGTAGATAATAGCTCCTGATTGGTAAGGGATCAAATGTTACAGGGAAAAAACATGTAAATGAGGTTGTGAAATGTATCAGCCATGATCGAATGGCAGAGCAGGCTCGATGGGCTGATTGACCTAATTCTGCTCATGTATGATCTCGTCTCTGGCCACTAAAAATTTCCCCAGCTCAGTCTGTTCCTGTAAGAACTCCCACGTCCCCCAAATGTTTGACCAAGTTTTGGTTCTTCTCTGGCTTGATACTTAACTTTTTTATCTTCTGTGAAGCATCTTGGAATATTTTGAAGAAATAATTAAATTTAAAGATGCAACTTGTTTTTTTATGTTAAAGATTACATTAAGGCTTTTCATTAATAGACCTTTTTTTTTACCCTGAGCCAATTTACATCATTTTTGTTGCACTATCAACTGTTGAAATAACCTTCAAGAGATTGGTTTCCTATAAATTTGTTCTCAGCTCTACCTAATGACATTTCACTGCATAAAAAAGTCAAGGGTGAGTAAAGGCCGTTTTACTGATCTAAGCTCAACCCTCTGGCAACTCTCATATTATATCAGGTTGTACTTTAAATGCCTTGACAGATTATTGCATACACTTCAAGCGGAGAAGTTCTTTCAAAGCAAAGTTAATGATTTTATGACATGGATTTGTGTAGTGCTTTACCTTCACTTGCAATGAACATCATGAATGCAATGACTTTGATGTGCATGACGAGTATGTAGATATTTACATTCAGCAAACGCTCACATATCTGTTGTACCAGACAGGCTGCTTGATTATCATAATGATAAGCCTTGTCTTGAAGCCAATCTGCCCCAAATGTCAGGTGAATTGAACCTACACTGTTGGCATCACTCTGCACCACAAACCAGCCATCTCATCAGTTGAGTCATTTCACTTCATCAATGGTCCCTCACAGACAGGGATGACTCTTCCACTCTCAGGGTGAGTCTGTTGGTGGCTGTACAAACCGATATGGCTACCAGCAAGCTCTGTTCCACTTGTAGCAGGTGATGGCCATGGAAAGGGTGGTGTAGTATTAGAGTGGTTGCATACTCTTTACGTTGTTTTTATCTGACTTCCATTTCTTCCCAATGGCAAGTCTTGAGGTGCTCGAGACCTTCGTGGATGCTGCTCCTTGGATGTTCTTGGGTCAGTGATTCCCAGGTGTGGGTGGAAATGTCACTCTTTGCCAGTGAGGTCTTGAGGGTATTACTGAAGCGCCTCCTCTGTCTGCCTGGGACTCACCTGTCATTTTGACGCTGGGAGTGGAGCACCTGCTTGGGGAGTCTCTTGTCGGTCAAGCAGACAACGTGCCCAGCCCATTGTAGCCGATCAAAGGTGGTCAGTGCTGGGGATGATGGACCTGGTCAAGGACACTGGTGTTGATGCGTCTTTCTTCCAATGGATTCGCAGGAGTTGAATATACTCAGTTCTCAGTTGTATATACAATTGAAGGACTCACCTTCTCAATCTCTTCCCTTGTTTGAAGTGTGGTGGTCCACAGAATAAACCACCCACCACCAGTCGTCCGTTGTCCGGTGGCACAGTGGGCAGCACGGTGGCACAGTGGTTAGCACTGCTGCCTCACAGCGCCAGAGACCCAGGTTCATTCCCACCTCAGGGGACTGACTGTGTGGAGTTTGCACATTCTCCCCGTGTCTGCTTGGGTTTCCTCCGGGTGCTCCGGTTTCCTCCCACAGTCCAAAGATGTGCAGGTCAGGTGAATTGGCCATGCTAAATTGCCCGTAGTGTTAGGTGAAGGGGTAAATGTAGGGGTATGGGTGGATTGCGCTTCGGCGGGTTGGTGTGGACTTGTTGGGCTGAAGGGCCTGTTTCCTCACTGTAAGTAATCTAATCTAATCTAATGAGAGAGCAGTCTTACATTCCGGTAAGACTATGGCAATTTTACCTTTTCATTGTTATGGACATAGAGTGTGAAGGTACCACCAAGAAATACACCTTACAATCCATCCATGGCATGCAGTACATAGAATTTATTTTGTTAAAGCTTGCATAAAATTAGGATTGGTCATCAGAGCCATTTGCAATTTCTGAAGAAAGGTATAGGAGCAAATGAATAGGTATGGTCTCTATGGAGCATATCTCTCTCTGGCTGGGTTTGGAACTACAGAGAAACCTTCAGGCTGACTAATAACACCTGGTAATAGTGATGTTCAAGTTATACAAATCTTTTATCAAACCTAAGGCCTATCATTAAACATGGGCCATGACATCATTGATTCCATTTAAACCCCTGATGTCATCTTTGTTGTGAGGCAGTTGTCAATTTAAATAGAAAGGAATTTACCATGGTTACCAAGAAGTAACCAAAAACCTTGAGCTTCTTCTTTAGAGAAATCCTTATAATTAAATTCAAAGCTACAAAGATTAAACGTAAGAAATATGGATACAGTGTAGAGAGGTGGGAGTCCCCTTGGCAGTATCACTACATTATCATGAACTATGACGGTGCACTAACAGAATTTACTATAAAATTAGATCAAGGGAGAGTTAAGGGATGGGTTCCCTCTATGAACATTCTGCAGCCTAATTGTTGATGAATGATATATGAAAATTACAGCAAGGAATCAGCGAATGAAGCCAACCCATTCATGTCAGAATTTAAGCTACATGCATGTATACAGTCCTAATCACATTCAACATTCTGTTCCATGTCCCTTCAATCCTATTTCCTTCAGCCAATCTCAGCTTAACTGTTGACATGATTTTTCTTCAATCACTAACCATGAAAATAAATTTCACTACCTTGGATCTACCGCCTGTATATAATGGCCTCAGGACATTGCAAAGCACTTTACAATCAATGCTGTACTTTTGAACTATTGTCACTGATCTCATGTCAGAATTTTGTCTTGCCCTCTGTTAGAAACTATTTTCATTAAATTGTAGTTCGAAATTTAAAGCTGGGTCACCCAGGTTTGATATCAGGAAGCACTTCATCACACAAAAAGGACATGAAATCTGGAATTCCATTCCCAAACAGCTTTTGAGCTTAAGAGTCAATTCGAAATTTCAAAACTGAGACTAACAGATTTTTGTCAGGCAAAGGTATTGATTGTTAGGGAATCAGGAAGATAAATGCAGTTACAATTCTGATTATCCATGGTCTAATTGAATAGTCTGATAGGCTCCTGGGGGCTGAATACAAACATGTCAATTAGGAGCATTTTTAAGGCACTTGGCCCCTTGAGTCTGCTCCATTGTTAATTATAGATCCACATACCCATCCACCCCCACACCATATACTTTTATTGTCTTTCTCAGAAAGGATCCATTTACCACTGCTATAAAAATATTCAGCTGCTCTATCTGCACCATCTTCTGAGGCAGAGAGTTCCAATATGTCACAACCCTCTGGGAGAAAAAAAAATCTCCTAATCGCTGTCTTAAAGAAGAAACATAATGACATGCTATCCTTTATTGCAAGAGAAATTGAACATAAAATTAATGATCTAATGCTTCATAGAGCATTGGTGAGATCATATCTCAAAAAGTGTGTTTGATTTTGATTTTCATATTAAAGAAAGGTCATAAACACTTGTAAATGATGGAGGTAGTTCAGGTGGGGGTTACTAGATTGATAGCTGGAATGGGCTCAGGAAAGATTTACAAGGATTGCCAGGTTTGAAGGATTTGAGCCATAGGAAGAGGCTGAATAGGCTGGGGCTGTTTTTCATGTACCGTTGGAGGTTGGAGGGTGACCTTATGGAGGTTTATAAAATCATGAGGGGCATGGTTAGAATAAATAGACAAAGTCTTTTTCCCTGGGATGGGGGTGTCCAGAACTAGAGATTTAGAGTGAGAGGAAAAAGATATAAAAGGGAACTTTTCACGCAGAAGGTGGTGCATGTAGGAATGAGCTGCCAGAAGGCATGGTGCAAGTTGGTACAATTACAGCATTTAACAGGTATCTGGGCAGATAAATGAATATAGGAAGGGTTGGAGAGATATGGGTCAAGTACTGGCAAATGTGACTAGATTTGGTTGGGATATCTGCTCGGCATAGACAGTTGGACCGAAGGGTCTGTTTCTGTGCTGTACATCTCTATGACTCTATTAAAAAGGGCCCCCTCATTCTGCAAGAGGAAACATCCTTTTCAAGTCCACCTTTAGGATCATATATAATTCAATCAAATCACACCTCACTCTCTTCTAAGCTACAGTTAATAAAAGGCTGACCTGTCCAACCTTTCCTCATAACATGCTCATTCCAGCTATCGATCTAGTAAACACCACATGAACGACTTCTATCATTTAAAAGTATTTATACAAAAGAACAAAGAGAACAAAGAAAATTAACAGTCCAGGAACAAGCCCTTCGGCCCTCCAAGCCGATCCAAATCCACTGTCTAAGCCTGTCACCCAATTTCTAAGCATCTGTATCCCGCTGCTCCCCACCTACTCATGCATCTGTCTAGACGCATCTTAAATGAATCTACTGTGCCTGCCTCTACTACCTCTGCTGGCAATGCATTCCAGGAATCTACCACCCTTTGTGTAAAGTACTTGCTGCATGTATCCCTTATGACCTTACTTTAATATGAAAATCAAAATTAAACACAATTCTTGAGATATGATTTAAAATTGCAACCTCCATATATACTCTTCACAACATACGTCCCTGCCTTTCTTTGTGTCATCTGCTGTCATTTGGTCAGTTGTCTTTCAACCTAGAGCTGCTATCGATCCCCTTCTTTCCCTCTTTCCCTGTGCTTGTGACAATAATCAGTCAGCAAAAAGCATATGGACTACAGCAGTTCAAGAATTAAGACAATATAGAAGATACTTATAAAAATGTTCACGGGGTTGAGAAATTTCAATCATGAAGATAAATTGAAGAAGTTGGGACAGTACCCATTGGAGAGAAGAAGGCTAAGAGGAGATCTGATAGAATTTTTCACAGTTTTTTAGAGCACTATATAGGGTAGACAGGAACATACTGTTTCTGATTATAAAATAGTTAAGAACTGGAGGGCACAGGTTAAAGGGATTTGCAAAAAAAAATAAATGCAAAGTGAATAAAATATTTTCACACAGTGAGTCATTTGGGTATGAAATAGACTGCCTGGATGGGTGGTGGTAGCAGGTATAATTGAAGCATTTGAGAGAGTATTGAATGATTACTTAGATAGAAATACTGTGCAAGGGTATGGAGCAAAAGCAGGAGATTGGTATTGAGTAATGAAGAGCTGGTGCATACCAAATGAGCTGAAAGTCTTCCTCCTGTGCTGTAATACTTCTGTACTTTTGTGAAGTGGCTCACCAATACAATCTCAAGGTCACTTAAGATGGGCACTCAATGTTGGCTTTGCGACTGATGCTCATAATGCGAGAATCTATTTTTTAAATTATTTTCTGATGCTTCCTTTGGCTTTAATGCCATAAATAAGAAATATTTGGCTACATGCCTTCACAAAGTACAGAATGCAGCAGTGAAACTGAAGAGAATTGGTTTTACTGAGGAACATGATAATAGAACAACAAGGATCATGTTGCAATGGCTGAAACTAATGGAATTTTGGCAGCGTTTCAATACAAAAGAATGGAGAACATTGTGGATAAGAATCAGACAGTAAACACAGTTGTAAGAGCCTTTCAATTGGGCTGTCCTTTAGAAGATGACTTCATTAGCAAGTGTACCGCAGTGTGAAATAGTCTATAACACATCTATTTTAGTGATATGGTGCAAAGAAATTTTCTTCTGTTCTCCACTCAGCTAATAAGTTTCCTTTAAAAAGAATGATTTAGTAGGAAAAGTTGAAAAGGTCGATGGATGCAACATGGTTTGCCTTCACTGCTTTATAGAGTACAATATTATCTTTGCTCAGCTTCCAACGTCAATTGTTTTCAAACCAGCTTTCCTAACCTTAAATATTGATTATATTAGATTCCCTACAGTATGGAATCAGGCCATTTGGCCCAGCAAGTCCACACCGACCCTACGAAGAGTAACCCACCCAGACCCATTCCTCTACCCCTACCCTATATTTACCCCTGACTCATGCACCTAACACTATGGGCAGTTTAGCATGGCCAGTTCACCTGACTTGCACATCTTTGGATTGTGGGAGGAAACCAGAGCACCCACACAGACATAGGGCGAATGTGCAAACTCCACATAGACAGTCACCCAAGGCAGGGATTGAACCTGGGCACCTGGTGTTGTGAGGTAGCAGTGCTAACCACTGAGCCACTTGTTGTCACTTTAATTTAAGGGTACTCACTTGAAGGTTTGTGGTATTTTATCACTAAATTCAAATGCATGCTCCAATTAATTTGCATAGGTCTCTATTTGCTGATACTAATAGGTCAAATGCTTTGATTTCAAAGTCACCCACTTCCAAATAGCCCTTTACAAATCCATTCAGTAAGAAATCAACATGTAAATCAACTTGCATGTTGTTCATGAGTTGGATTGATGCAATCCAGGATTCTATAGGTGATGGGCAAAGTTAGCAGCTTGAAGTTCCAGGACCAGAAAAGGTCATGTGAGATTATTTATTTTCTTACTAAGTCTTGAGGAGCAAGAATAATGCTGCAGTCCTCACAGGGCAAGAAAAAATCTCTCTTTGCCTGGGTTGTAGTTTTGGCAACACTGCTCCATTGTACAAGAGACCAGGTCATAGTCGGGTGGAATGTCTGATGAAGGAACAGCGCTCCAAATTTCAAATAAACCTGTTGGACTATAATCTGGTGTATTGTGACTTCTGACTTTGTCCACCTCAGTCCAACACCGGCATGTCTACATCAGTGCACAAGAGAGGCAAAGAAATAATTAACCAAGAATGAGTATCACATTCAATATATGTTTTTAAAAAAATTTCCATTTGTAAGAAGCTTAATAAAAGCAATCTACTTAAACAAGCAGGCCAATGGGAAAACTGCTTCAGTAGGTGTGCGAATCCTTTTGTCATTTTTTTTCAAACCGTTTTCTTGACTGAATTTGTAAGCAGAAAGATTGTCTAATATTGCTCAATGGAACATTTTTTTAAAGGTTAGCACTATATATCATACTTTATTTGTCTTGTTCTACAAAGGGCAATGATTTGTGCCTTTTAAAAATAAACTGCCTTTTAGATTCCAGGAAGAAACTAATCTCTGTTAATTAGCCAAAGGCCTTACTGTCCTAAATAGTTGAAATGGCAGAAATAAAAATGTTTGTCAGGCAGATGATTAATTAAGAAATAAACAAATTCTGGTGCAGTGATATTTGTTACTATAATCTATCCTGGGTCAAACAAATCAGAAAGTTCCATTATTTTTAGTTTTAATTTTACAATGGGATAGCCATTTTACAGTTTTATCTGCACCCAAAATTCATTAATAAAAAGTATTTTCTTCCCTGACAGCATTTTAAATCTATATTTGCAACTTCATAACCCTGAAGAACGTACAATACTTTCAGTGTCCCAGCCTTCCTTAACTTTGAAACATACCTGAATCAAAACATCTGGCAAATGAAACAGCATCTGTTCATCTCTTTTTCTTTATAGATAAATGATTATAAAATTCATGTGATAAATTAATGGATGTGTAGGCTCTTAGGTGTGGGTTTGTGTCAGTCCTTCTCCAGCTCTAAACACAGTCTCATCATACAATGATAGGATTAATTAGAGCCGAGGTATAGACTCAGTAGGTGAAACATATAATCATGGAACCAATCGGCAGAGAAGGACATTCAGCTTGACATACCTGTTCCTGTAATATTGTCAATTCTTTATTCTCAAGCACCTGTGCATTTTCCTTTAAAAAAAATCATGGATTCAACTTGTGTCACCTTTTCACAGAGCGTGTTCTAAATCATGACAATTCCCTGGATGAGAGAAATTCTCCAGATCTGTTGGCAATGCTTTTTTAATTTCTGATCTAAGATTTTTGGCTCACTCGTCAGCAAGATTTTTTCTTTACCTATAATGTCAAATCTTTTCAAACCTCTTGTGACCAGATGTGAAGACGCAAACTCTTTTCCCATTCCTTGTTTGATTACAACATATTTTTGAATTTTTAAAAAGATGCAGTATTGCCACTTCAATAAGTATTTGGTTGTGTGCAGATTTGAATAAGCATTATCTTTATTGCTAAAACCCATTCAGATTGAAAACATTAAAATTATTTAAAATATAAATACAACCTACTTTCTAAACTTTGAAATTTCTACAAATTTGGAATTATGTTCATTGGAATCCAGCTCATGAACACGCATTAAAAAAATAAACCTATTAGTGGCAACATGTTTATAAAAGGCAGAATTTATACATTGTTTTTGATGATACCAGGCAACAGTTCAAGGAATTCACCAAATGGAGAGGCAGAGGCCCAGGCCATGTGGGTAGACCAGCATGAGCTGCTGTTGAGTGAGGGATGGCAGGTCTCCTTTGCAATACCCCTGCACCTATTGAAGCACCCCCACAAGGTCACAATTCCACCTTCATCCTACCTTCAGCTGCTCAAGCTGGCCCACCCACCCCTAACCTCTCCCTGACCAGGGCCTGCTTCAACCCAGCAAATTCCCAATGTTTTGGACATCCTGTATTCATGAAAAATACAATTTAAAGACAAGTCTTGTTTTTCATTATGAACCTCATGATGCCCACCTTAAATCTATTTTTCTTGCTAAATATTAAGCTTTAGTTTCCAAATTTCTGTTTTGTTTTAATTCCTTTCTTATAATAAAATCTTATGTAAAAGATCTATAATATCTATTAAAATCTACAATGTAACTCGTTCTCCCACTGATTCCTTTCACATTTAATGCACTTTGACCAAGGCTTTAGTGATTTCCTCCAACTTGGTTTTCTGCTACCCTCAAAGACACTATATAAATACAAGATGTAATTATGTGTCATTCGAGAGATCTGTCTTGCACATCAAAGGTAAGCCGCCGGATGAGCAGGAAGGAGTAAGCCATGTTTCACTTTTTTCTCATCTCAAAATGAAAGCTGTTTCCCATTACAGGATGTTTTATTAAACACAGAGCTGAGCATTGACAAAACCTAAAACCAACCAAGGAATGTAGATTCAAGGGTGAAGCAGGCCTTTCCTTTTAATAGGTTGGGAAAGCTGGCATTACTCTTACTCGAGAAATGGAGTTGCTTGCGCTGGTGGCTGTTAAGTAATTGCAAATTTACTGCACAAAGGTCTCAATTGGTGTAGGCCTCCCCATCTAGAACTTAACTCCCCTGGTAGTGGTAAGCTCTGAAGCCAACCAGCCTGATCATTAACCCCTCCCATCACCTTCCCTGAAACTTTTCTGGATGGGATAATTCTATCCTTGAAGTCCCTCAAATGATGCAACAACATTTTGTAACATGAAAACAGGAGTAGATCGTTCTCCCCTAATCCATTATGCTATTAAATCATGGTTGTATATTATCTCAGCCCTATTTCCCTGTCTTTGCTCCATATCTCTGGATACCCTACCGAAAAGTTTTGATTATAGTCTTGAATTTTCACTTGTTCCCAAGGCCTCCACAGCTCTTTTTTTAGAAAAGTGTACCGCAAATTATCAGTAACCTTTGTGTAATCAGTATTGCTTTCTGATGTCGCTCCTGCCTGGTCTAATTCTAACTTATTGCCTTCTGTGCTAGTGGCCCAACTAGAAGAATGAGTTATGTGAACTCTGATGGATTGTTTTATCATTTTAAATTTCTCAACTAAAACATCATTCACTCCTCTTACTGAAGGAAATACAAGCCAAATTTGTGGAGATATGGGTGTAATGATAATGCAACTAGACTAGCAATCCAGGCTTTAGGTTTGATTCCCATCATTGTTTATGGTGAAACTTGAATTCAGTAAAAATCTGGAATATCTAATGGTAACCTTGCCAGCACTGGCAATTGTTATAAAACCCATATGGTGCACTAATGTCCTTTGGGGAAGAAAATCTGATTTCCTAACATGTTCTTGTCAACATATGATTCCTTACTCACAGAAATGTGATTGACTTTTAACTGCCTTCTGGGAAATGAGGGCAGTAAATGTTGGCCTAGCCAGTGATGACCCCATCCCATGCAGATAAAATGAAATTGATCCTTGTAATTTAACCCTTTAAGCCCGATTAACATCAAAGTAAATAAGCCCTGCATCCCCTCTTCCTGAATCATATAAATCAGAATTGAACTAAAAGCAGATGGGGGCCAAGATGAGAGGGGTGATGGAAATGCACAGCAGGTCAGGCAGCATCCGAGGAGCAGGAAAATCGATGTTTCGGGCAGGAGCCCTTCATCAGGAAGGGTGAGCCCTTCATTCTTGATGAAGGGCTCCTGCCCAAAGCATCGATTTTCCTGCACCTCGGATGCTGCCTAACCTGCTGTGCATTTCCAGCACCACTCTCATCTTGACTCTAATCTCCAGCATCTGCAGTCCTCAGTTTCGCCTGAAAACAGATGGGGTCTAACTGCCGCTTCGAACAACTGAAAATCAATTCTTTTCTTTGAATACCAATTCACTGGAGATAGAAGCTAATGTTTCATTAACCTTTTGAATTGCCTTTTTTCTATTTGTTTTTAATGATTTCTCTGCAGGGACACAATCTTTTTTTTTGCTGGTCCATAGTGTCTAGTTTTTTACTATTTAGAAAATGCTTCTGTCATTGATAGAAAGCCAAATTTTAACTGTCACTAAAATCACAAAAAAGTAAAATAAACACCACATCAAGGTTGTTTTCTGACTTCCCCCACAAGTAATTTTCGAATGAAATTTCCCTGCCTGGGAGGGGTATGATTGAGAACATCTGCATGATTATAGAAATCATGCTTTGCAGGTTCTTATTTGTTTTCAAACACACGCTCACAATGTCTCAAATTGAATGATTTATTGTCACTTGTATTTAACAAATAAATACAGTGAAAAATGTAATATGTTGCTACGCTTCAGTGCCATTTTGAGTTACAGAAGATATTAAGATATAACTAAAATATGCTCTGCTCAACATTGATGGTTGAGGGTGTGGGAACAGATGCAGTATCACCACCACCACCTTGAGTCCTGCACTGGCGTGCTGATCAGCATTGAAGTTGCCACATTCCAGTACCACCTGTCACCGCTGTGCCCACGCTCACTGCCATCACAAACTCTCTTGGAACCTAAGTGCATTGTTCTGCACTTAACCATATATAACCTTTGCCACCTTCTTGCCCATTCATCTTATATAAACTGACATGAAATGCTGTGCCCTGGATTATTAAATTTCCATTCTGAGTGAGAAGGATCTGGAGTGGTGAAGCTGAATCGGACATGGCACGTCCATGCTAAGTCATGCCGCCTCATATCCTCCTCCCAGTCTGCCATGTACTGTTATTTTAAACATAGAATCCAAGAATACCATAAGCACTAGTTCTAGACTTCCCAATAAGTGAAAACGTCACCACTTAAATAATCCCCTTATTTTCTGCTTTTCGCACTGAAGTATATAACTTGCCATTCAGCCATGATGTACTATATCAGCCTTGTGTTTGCCCACTCACTGTTAATCACCATTGAATTCATTTCACAAATTACAATGCTACCTTGTTTGTGTCATCAACAATGGAAATGTTGCATTTGGTTCCCTCATCCAGGTTATATACATATTATATGAATAACTAGACCTAAAGCACTAAGCTTTGTGGTACCCCACTAGTCTCTGCCCGCCACTCCGAAAAAGACCCATTTATTACCACTTGGCACAGTGGTGCGCCCTGTTGCCTCACAGCACCAATCACTTTAGTTCAATTCCAACCTTGCATGACGGTCTGTGTAAAGATTCTCCCTGTGTCTCTATGTGTTTCTGATGGGTGTTTCAGTTAACTCCCATTGTCCAAAGATGTGCAGATTAGGTGGAGTAGCCATGTCGAATGCGGGGTTATCAGATTTCTTGTCTGTCAACCAATTTTCAATTTGTGCCAAAATATTGCCCCCAATCCCATGTGCTTTAACTTTGCCCACTAACTTCTTAAGAGACATCTTATTAAATGTATTCTGAAAATCCAATACATCATGACCAATGGTTCTCTATTGTATATTCTACAAGTTACATCCTCAAAAATCTCCAGTACATTTGATTTGATTTAATTTCAGATTTGATTTCTGATAGTCAACATTGTTTCGTCAAGGGCAGGTTGTGTCTCACAAACCTCACTGAGTTTTTTGAGAAGGTGACCAAGCACGTAGATGAGGGCAGGGCAGTTGACATGGTGCACATGGACTTCAGTAAAGCCTTTGATAAGGTTCCACATGGTAGGTTGTTGGAGAAAATGCAGAGGCATGGGATTGAAATTGGCTTTCTGAAAGAAGACAGCGAGTGGTGGTTGATGGAAAATATTTAGCGTGGAGTCTGGTTACTAGTGGTATGCCACAAGGATCTGTTTTGGGACCACTGCTGTTTGTCATTTTTACAAATGACTTACTCGCAAGCATAGGTGGATGGATTAGTAAATTTGCAGACGGCACTAAAGTCGGTGAAGTAGTGGACAGTTTGGAAGAATGTTACAGGCTGCGGGGGACTTAGATAAACTGCAGAATTGGGCAGAGAGGTGGCAAATGGATTTCACTGCAGCTAAATGTGAGGTGATGCACTTTGGGAAGAATAACAGGAAGGCAGAGTACTGGGTCAATGGAAAGATTCTTGGTAGTGTGAATGTGCAGAGGGATCTTGGAGTCCATGTACATAGATCCCTGAAAGTTGCCACCCAGGTTGATAGTGCTGTTAAGAAGGCACACGGTGTGTTAGGTTTCATTGGTAGAGGGATTGAGTTCCGGAGCCTCAATATCATGCCGCAACTATACAAAATGCTAGTGCAGCCGCACTTGGAATATTGTGTACAGTTCTAGTCACCATATTTCGGGAAAAATGTGGAAGCATTGGAAAAGGTACAGAGGAGATTTACCAGGATGTTGCCTGGTCTGGAGGGAAGCTGTATGGGGAAAGGCTGAGAAACTTGAGTCTGTTCTCATTGGAAAGAAAAAGGCTTAAGAGGGGATTTGACAGAGACATACAAGATGATCAGAGGATTAGATGGGGTAGACAGTGAAAGTCTTTTTCCTAGGATGATTACGTCAGGTTGTACGAGGGGGTATAACTACAAATTGAGGGGTGATAGATTTAAGACAGATACCAGAGGCAGGTTCTTTACTCAGAGAGTGATAAGGGCGTGAAATGCCCTACATGCCAATGTAGTTAACTCAGCCACATTAGGGAGATTTAAACAATCCTTGGATAAGCACATAGATGATGTTGGGATAATGTAGGGGGACGAACTGAGAGTAGTTCACAGGTCAGTGCAACATCAAGGGCCAAAAGGCCTGTTCTGTGCTGTATCGTTCTACGTTCTACGTTCTATTTATTAACCACGATTGATCTTTAATAAACTCATTCTGGGTGTTGCGCAATCCAAATATTGTTATCTTTTATAATAGGCTATCACTGGTGATGTTAGGTGAACTGGTCACTGCTTTTTCACTCTATTTCATTTTAAATAGTGGGGTTATATGTGCCACCCTCTAATCTGTAAGAACTGCTCCCACATTTTTAGAATTTCGGAATATGACCACCAATGCATCCAGTATTTCCACTTCCTTTAAAACTTTGGGATGTATGTTATCAAGCCCTGGTGATTTGTTAATCTTTAACCACACTAATTTCTTCAGCACCATTTTATAATACTGATTGCTTTCAATTTAGGCCTTTCACTGGATGTTTTGTTCTCGAACGTTTCTGATAGGTTAATTGCATTTTCTTCTGTGAAGGCAGAACCAAAATATGTGTTTGATTCTTCTACCATGTTATTGATCACCCATTAAAATCCCCTGGTTTCTGACTGGAAGAGACTTACATTAGTGTTTACTAACTTTTTTTTTCCTCTTTGTGTATTCACAGTAGCTTTTATGGTCAGTTTCTTTGTTGCCTGAAATTTTACTCTTATGCTCTATTTTCTCCCTCTTGATCAAACATTCTGTCCTCTTTTGCTGAATATGATGATAGGTTCTGAAGTCAGTCACGTACCAAAAATCCTATCAAATCCAAACACAAGAAAATTGTAAATGCTGATTTTTTTTTTCTCAACTGCACACTTTATTTAAATTTTAAAGCTACAAGATTTAAATGGCTTGACAACTTGACAGTTCCAAGAGGATCTCTGTGTCTTGATAGCTTTGAAGTTCCAGGGAGTTTATGTACTTTTTATGCACATTAGTGCCCACTTTTAACAATCTGTAGACAAAGAACAGCACAGCACAGGAACAGGCCCTTCAGCTCACCAAGCCTATGCTGACACATGATACTTTTCTAAACCACTTTGCCTCTACACAGTTTCTATCCCTTTGTTGCATGCGTATTCATTGAACATAGAACAGTACAGCGCAATACAGGCCCTTCAGCTCTCGTTGTTGTGCCAACATGTGGAACCGATCTGAAGCCCATCTAACCTACACTATCCCATTTTCATCCATATGTTTATCCAATAACCATTTAAATGCCCTTAAAGTTGGTGAATCTACTACTGTTGCAGGCAGTGCATTCTGAGTAAAAAAAACTACCTCTGACATCTATCCTATATCTATTACCCCTCAATTTAAAACTATTTCCCCTCATGGTAGCCATCACCATCCGAGGAAAAAGCTCTCACTGACCACCCTACCAAACCCACTGATTATCTTATATATCTGAACTAAGTCACCTCTCAACTTCTTCTCTCTAACAAAAACAGCCTCAACTCCATCAGTCTTTCCTCAGAAGACCTTCCCTCCGTACGAGGCAACATCCCAGTTGCCTGGTGCTCATGTATCTGTCAAGATGCCTCCTCAATTTTGCTTTGTATCTACTTCTACCATCTCCTTTGTCCACGCATTCCAGACACTCTGTGTAAAAACACTTGCCTCTCATGTCTCCTTTAAACTTTTTCAATATCCCTTTTTACCTTAAACCCATGTCCCACATAATTAACATTTGTACCCTGGGAAAAAGACATCAACTATGCATTCATCCATGCATCTCATAATTTTACAAACCTCTCAGGTTGCTGGGGCTAAATCAAAGACTCTAACCATTCCCATGAAAATTCAGGCCTTTGTCAAACCTGGATGTAAACTGTCAGTTCCTGACAAATAGCTTATGCTTGAAACGTCGATTCTCCTGCTCCTCAGACGCTGCTTGACCGGCTGTGCTTTTCCATCACCACACCTTTTGACTCTTAGTTCCTTCAGCCAAGTCATTGATGAATGTGATGAAAAGATAAGTACGGATCCCTCGGGAACATCATTTGTCACATCGCAGCAATGATTGAAACTTGAAAATAAACAGAGCTGATGACCTTAAATTGGTCTGCTCTCTACTTCAACAAAAGCAATCAGATCTAATATTAAAATAATTGTTTCCTTTTTAGAACCAGTATTTTACTATCATATCAATGGGCAACATGAATCCATTGTAACTTTCAGAGTCCAAATGGTTAAGATACAATACAGTTTTGTAATGCATGTTTGAATTAGAGACCTTCTGATAAGCTCTAGCTGAAGTAATATAATTTGTAAAAATAATTATTTGTTCTCAGATTTAATGCGTTTACGTAATTTGTTTGATTTTGTTTTACAAATGTTGGCATGTATTTTTTTGTTTATTAATGGGATGTGAGCATTGTTGACCGGATCAGCACTTCTTGTCCATTCCTATTTGCCTTTGGGAAGATGGCACTGACCTGCCTCTTGACCTGCTGCAGTCCATTTGGTGTAACCACACAACAATGCTGTTAGGGAGGGAACTCATGGATTTTGATCCAGTAAGACTGAAGGAACAACGATAGAATTCAATGTCAGAATGGTCAGTGTCTAGGAGAAAAAGTGCAGATGGTGGGGTTTGCATTGGTCTGCTGCCCTTGCCCTTCACCTGACAAAGGAGCAGCACTCTGAAAGCTTGTGATTTTAAATAAACCTGTTGCCTTTATTGGTTAAATTATTGAGTACAGGAGTTGGGAGGTCATGTTGCAGCTGTAGAGGTCATTGGTTAGGCCACTTTTGTAACATTGCATGCAATTCTGGTCTTCTTCCAATCGGAAGGATGTTGTGAAACTTGAAAAGGTTCAGAAAAGATTTACAAGGATGTTGCCAGCGTTGGAGGATTTGAGATACAGGGAGAGATATAGGTTTTGTCCAGAGGCTCACTGAAGATGTAACCTAATATGGTGATGAAATATCTGAAAATGAACCTTCCAGCTCATCAAGCAAACCTACATCCAGAAC
This sequence comes from Chiloscyllium plagiosum, assembly GCF_037043375.1. Taxonomy (NCBI): domain Eukaryota; kingdom Metazoa; phylum Chordata; class Chondrichthyes; order Orectolobiformes; family Hemiscylliidae; genus Chiloscyllium; species Chiloscyllium plagiosum. The sequence goes on from NW_028270139.1 coordinate 147,103,348, forward strand.
CTCAACCTGAGCTACAAATCTTCTCAAAACTCACTAATATATGGAGAGGTTGACTAGGCTGGGGCTGTGTTTCCTGGAGCGTCGGAGGCTGAGGGGTGACCTCATAGATGTTTATAAAATAATGAGGGGCATGGATAGGGTAAACAGACAAAGTCTTTTCCCTGGGGTGGGGGAAATTCTGAACTAGAGGGCATAGGTTTAGGGTGAGAGGGGAAAAATATAAAAGGGACCTAATGGGAAACTTTTTCACTCAGAGATTGTTACATGTATGGAATGGGCTGCCAGAGGAAGTGGGTGGTGGCTGGTACAGTTGCAACTTTTAAAAGGCATCTGGATGGGTATATGAATAGGAAGGGTTTAGAGAGATATGCAGCAAGTGCTGGCAAATGGAACTAGAGTAAGTTAGGATATCTGGTCGACATGAACGAATTGGTCCGATTGGTTTGTTTCTGTGCTGTACATCTGTATGACTCTATGACTATAAGCATGTTAAAAGAAAAGATCAACTATGATTGGATTTGTGAAGGAAAAATCAGGTAGGGGTGGAAAATTCCCCTTCTTAGATGACATAATGCAACTTGTTAGATTTTTGCAATAGTCAACAGACTTAAGACATTTGTTTTCTGGAACTAGTCCACAAATTATCCAATTTTTCAAATTCACTTTAACAACTTGTCATGACATTTAGATTACTTGCTACACTGCTGCATAATCAGCAGCTGACTATAGACAGCAACTAATATTGGCAAGGTGAGGCCATTAAACCTCGCAAACATGTCACCTTTCGATAATCTGATGTTTTTGTCATCTCAGCCTCACAATGCATGATATTTTTGCATTAGTTTTAATGACTCCATAAATTCACTTGAAAATAATGTACACTTCATTTACACTCTGCCAGAGACATAGATTTTGTAGCATATTCCTCATTAGGAATGTAAGAATTTTCTTTGAGCTTTGACATAAAACATGAGAAATAGGAACAAGAATAGGCCCTTTGACCTTTCGAGCCCACTTCATCGTGACTGAACTTCAACTGAACACCACCACTCTCCCTATACTCTTCAATTCACCTATTTTTCAAAGCTTCTGTTTGTTTTTATTCCTTCATAGGCTGGCAAAATCAGCATTTAGTGTGAGTTCTGTGGCTACAGAAACAGGTCAGAGGCTAGGAATTCTGTAGCAATTAACTCACCTTCTGTCTGCCAACTGTCACCATATCCATCACCATCATCATTCAGTCTTTTCATTACTGATGCATGGTGGCAGCAGTGTGTCCCATCAGCAAGATACATTCAATGACTTACAGAGGTACCTCTGACAGCACCTTCCAAAACCAAAACCACTATCATCTGGAAGGACAAGGGTAGCCCATATATGGAAGCTCCATGACTTGCAAGTTCCCCTAAACCACCTACTAGTCTTATTTGTAACAATATCTTTCCTTCACTATTGCTGAGTTAAAATACTGAGAAGTTCCCTGTTGCCATGGTCAGTGGCAGAACTTTGAAGTACTGTGGACATTTTTAGCCCTTAATTCCAAAATGATTTTTTTAAAACTATGGATGCCACATGCACAATAACTGCAGATAAAAAAAAAAATTTGGAATCATTGTCTGGAATCATTGGACTGGCTGCAATGTGATTCTCAGATTTACAGGCTAAATGTTGGGGAGGGCAGATTCATCATCAAGAAAACTTGCTAAATCACAAGACAACCATCTTGTTAAGAACTCCCCATTGAGCTTCTCTTTGGGTTGTAGGCCTTGACAAAGGAGCCCCCCCCACCTTGTCAGAAAGTGGCAACGAATCAGAGGCCAGAACTTCTGGGTCCTAAAGACCACCCTGAAGCAGATCCAAAAGAGTTATTTTTTTCATTTCTCACAAAATAGGGTGTTGTGAATAGAGGGGTTCCGGGGGTTGGAATCAATGCATTTGACTTTCAGTTAGCTTTTACTCAACCACATTAAGGCCTTAAAAGCCAAAGAGTCAAGGAAGTCCCCAGTGCACAGCACTTAGTTAATGAGGAGCCAAGAAAAGGCCGAATCGGCCTCCAGGACCAAATCATCCAACTATTCCACTTCTTACCACCTCTGTCACCACCTCCAGGGAGAAAAGATTCCACCTGAACATTTTAAAATAATTTTCTCACGAAGAAAGTGTGATCACTTTCCCTGATTGCGCAGAACAGACTGATTTAATCAAAATTATTACTGTCTTTAGGTCCAACGCTAGTTCAAATCAGACTAATTATCTCTCCCTCTCTCTTTTGTCAATGTAATAAACATAAACTCTGCAATCTGTTACACTGAACACCTTCAATAACATGAGCAAGTTTCAAGTGCACCATAGCTGTTGTGCATTAACCAAGTAAATAGGCAAGAAAATTAATGGCCCTGAATAAATCAGCTATTAAATTCATCTATCCAACTGGAATGAATGGTGTAATGATTTCTTTGTTTCTCTACAACACATTATCATTCTTCAGTTAAAAGAAACATGCATTTTCCTGCATGAACATGCTTTTTCTGAATAGTTTTCTGCTCACAAGTACCCTGGTAGTATTCCACAATAATTAATGAAAAGTTCAGAGCTGTGTAACATGGTGGCTAATAATTGTGGCAATGACTGGAGACATTGAGCTGGAAGTTTGTGTTCGAGGCAGACAGCTCGAGTTAGGAAATTACCCGTCTTGCAGCACCCAGCCTGGGGAAGCATGTGGTTAGTGCAGGGAACTAACAGTTCTAGAAACGTAGTCACTCTCTCCTGACCCTGGAATCCTGCTGTCTTATCCTTATTTGAGCCAAGGCTGTAAAGAGATGAGGAGCTGAATGACCCTGGTGGAACCCAAACTGAATGTCATTGCTAAGCAAGTATTGATGACTTGATGACTGTTCTGTCATGTTTCTGATGATAAAGTATAGACTGATGGAGCAGTAATTAGGCAGGTTGGATTCATCCTGCTTTTTGTATGCAGAATATACTTGAGCAATTTTCCACTTTGCTGTGTAGATTCCAGTATTGTAGCTGTACTGGAACAATCTGGCTACTGGTGCAACAAACTCGGTGTCCAGTGTTGTTGTCAGAATGTTATGAGGGCCCTTAGTATTCGTGATATTCAGTGCCTTCACCTGTTTCTTGAGATCACGTAGTATGCTGTGAATTGGCTGAACACTAACATCTGAGATGCCAAGAACCTATTGAGGAGGCTGAGATTGATCATCCACTCAGCACTTCAACCTTACCTTTAACAGTACTTACCAGTAATTAGCAACTTGTTTAGTTTGGAGGTAATCAAGCTCCATTTGATGTTTGATTTTTAAGTTTTTTCTGTGTTGGTACTGAGTTCTAGAATCTGTGCAGTGCCTCAAGATGGTATTCATAAGGGTATTGGATGATTATTTGAATATAAGTTATGTGCAAGGGTAATTCAGTAAAAGCAGCTGATTGGTACTCAGTATTGATGCTCATTTGAAGAGCCAAATGGACTGTAATAATTCTGTGCTCTCTTTACTGAAAGAAATTTTGAGTGGTTCCCTGGCTTACTGATGGGACTCAGTTACAGATTTTGGTATCATTTGTAGATCAATAATCTCTAAATGGTCAATAACTGTTTGATTCTGTTGGAGTTAAGGGTCTCCTTTTCCTCTTGATAGCTTTTCAGTGGCATTTTGCAATAGTTGTGAAATTTCTCAGTGAAACAAGCAGATAAACTGACTTCATTCTTACCTGTTTAAAGAAAGGGTTTGAGTCCTCAAAACAGGCAGCAGAGACTTTATCATCATCATTAGAATCAAAAAAGGATAGCAAGGTACCTCTTCATCCATCAGATTGTGTAACTTTAACATTTGTTTTCCCTGAAAGAAAATATTAAAGTCTAAAACTTCATCTGGCAGATGGTCACAATTATCCTTGACACATCATGCTCCTGCTTCCTCTAACCTCTCTTCTAAGTAAAGTGGAAATTCTGCATCCTCCTCGTGTGGTCCAGGGAATGCTGATCCATTAATACAGTCTGGCTTACTGGGTAATAAATCAACTTCAATCTCAGCTGCTGCTGGTGCGTAAAGAAAGTTCAAAACTGTATATGCAGACCTGTTTAATAAATAACAATGCGAATGACATCGAGGGATAAGTAATCTCTGCAATTGCTTCCTGCTTTTATTGTGATTCCACCTGTATCTTGAAGAAAGATGGCTTAAGAAAGGCTTATCATAACATCGAATATGAAAGACTGCACTTGCCTCTATATCCAATTTAAAATTGGTGTTCTTGCCATTAACCTTGATATCTGCATGCCAGAAAGTGTTTTGTGGGTCCACTATTTCACCCACAAAGAATGTAATTATTTCCCAGGAGTACTTATACTTATATATATACTTCATCTGGACCGTCTCAGACTCCTCCCTCCCCTTCTGAGACCTTTCCATTTCTATCTCGGGCGACCGAATCAACACGGACATTTACTATAAACCGACCGACTCCCACAGCTACCTAGACTACACCTCCTCCCACCCTGCCCCCTGTAAAAACACCATCCCATATTCCCAATTCCTTCGTCTCCGCTGCATCTGCTCCCAGGAGGACCAGTTCCAATACCGTACAACCCAGATGGCCTCCTTCTTCAAAGACCGCAATTTCCCCCCAGACGTGGTCGACGATGCCCTCCATCGCATCTCCTCCACTTCCCGCTCCTCCGCCCTTGAGCCCCACCCCTCCAACTGCCACTAGGACTGAACCCCACTGGTCCTCACCTACCACCCACCAACCTCCATACATAGCGAATCATCCGCCGTCATTTCCACCACCAGGGATATATTTCCCTCCCCTCCCCTATCAGTGTTCCGGAAAGATCACTCCCTCCGTGACTCCCTCGTCAGATCCACACCCCCCACCAACCCAACCTCCACTCCCGGCACCTTCCCCTGCAACCGCAAGAAATGCAAAACTTGCGCCCACAACTCCCCCTTTACTTCCCTCCAAGGCCCCAAGGGATCCTTCCATATATGCCACAAATTCACCTGCACCTCCACACACATCATTTATTGCATCCGCTGCACCCGATGTGGCCTCCTCTATATTGGGGAGACAGGCCGCCGACTTGCGGAACGTTTCAAAGAACACCTCTGGGACACCCGGACCAACCAACTCAACCACCCCGTAGCCCAACACTTCAACACCCCCTCCCACTCCTCCAAGGACATGCAGGTCCTTGGACTCCTCCATCGCCAGACCATAGCAATATGATGATTGGAGGAAGAGTGCCTCATCTTCTGCCTAGGAATCCTCCAACCACAAGGGATGAACTCGAATTTCTCCAGTTTCCTCATTTCCCCTCCCCCCACCTTGTCTCAGTCAAATCCCTTGAACTCAGCACCGCCTTCCTAACCTGCAATCATCTTCCTGACCTCTCCGCCCCCACCCCACTCTGGCCTATCACCCTCACCTTGACCTCCTTCCATCTATCGCATTTCCAATGCCCCTCCCCCAAGTCCCTCCTCCCTACCTTTTATCTTAGCCTGCTGGACACACTTTCCTCATTCCTGAAGAAGGGCTTATGCCCGAAACGTCGATTCTCCTGTTCCCTGGATGCTGCCTGACCTGCTGCGCTTTTCCAGCAACACATTTTCAGCTCTGATCTCCAGCATCTGCAGTCCTCACTTTCTCCTACTTATACTTTTTAGGCAGCTAAGGACTGAAGTGATCTGTTTTTAAATTTCCATGCCACATTTGGAAAGCACATATTGCTTGCTACCTCAGGAACAACTTTGAAAATAGCTTTCCTTTTGGCAGGTGAGGGTGCTTTTTTATAATGTACGGTCTTCTTTAGGCTGCAGTAAGATAATTTCTACAGTCAGGTGAGTGGACATTAACAGACTTTATTGAACATTTTTATATACAAGGGATAAAACAAAGAACTGGGGATCCTGGCGATCTGAAACAAAAACAAATCACTGGAGAAACTCAGCAGGTCTTACAGTGTCTGTGGAGAGAAAACAGAATTAATGGTTCAAATCTTCATCAGAATTGATAGGAGCTGGGAGAAAAATTGGTATTTTGCTGAAGGTGAGCTTGTGGGAGGAGCTGGGGCACGACAGGGGGTTAGGGAAGAGGTGAATGGATAGGTGGAAATGGAGCCCAAAGAGAGAGAGAGAGAGAGAGAGATAGGAAAGGGATAGGTAAACAAGGGGATTATGGATGGCAGACTAGGACAGACAATTTGCTGAATAATTGACAATGAGAGTTGAAAGTGGCAGAAATTGCACAAGGAGCACTTCCCACACATTGGCTGCTACTTTCATTATCATTTGTTCAACTTCTGTTTTGCACTAGTCTGCCATACTTAATCCCCTTGTTGACCTACCCATTTTATATGCCTATCTCGTTCTGGCTCCATCTGCGTCTATCTGCTCACCTCCCCCTTACCCCCACTGCACACCCACCTATCTCCATATCATTTTCAGCATAAATACCATTTTTTTTTCCCAGCTGCTATTCAGTTCTGATGAAGAGTCACAGGCCTCAAAACATTAACTCTGCTTTCTTCCCACAGATGCTGCCAGACCTACTGAGTTGCTCTCTGGCAAATCCTATTTTATATACATGGGATGACAAACGGTGACATCTCTTTTACCCTGTAGACTCGGGTCCCAGTCCATGTTGTCTGACATCAGTAAATTAATACAATATGGAGTTAATGCAATAAATATAGAGACTTGTATTATAAGGGCCAGCAGTTTGCACAGAATTCAATAGGTACACATATTCACCTTTGCATCTCAGTTTAATGGTTGGCTGAGTCTTTTGACCTATGTGAGCTAGTTGACACAGTTGCCTGTAAAATACTACTGCAGAAAATTAAATGGTTTATTTTTCAGCCTTAGGTCAGTGACTTGGCTTAAATCATAGTTATCAAAGCACAGTTTTAAAAAGGTACATAGGTTTTGTGTGAGATGCTGACTGGTACTCCTCAAAAGATCAACATTACATCCTTTGTTTATTCTGTTCATTTAATGATGACTGGCTGGAGGTGTGCTGTCAAGTGAGAATGTGTGTACCAATAAAACTACAATTTATATCAATCTTCTGCAATTGTTGACATCTTGAAAGCTTGGTCAGAGGAGCTGATGGTAATTAAACAAATAGGCTGATAGAATTCATTTACTGCAGGGGGGATGTAAGACCATCCTGATTGTTTCCCTTGAAGAAATGTGTGGAGAATAGGATCACATGAAATGTGTAAACGATTTAACTGCCAACTTTGAAAACTTAGTGGAAATATATCTGAGGACTTATGTTGAATCCTAGCACATTATGCTTCAACTCAACAAGATTTAAATGGAAAAAGCTTAGTATAAACTCTCAATCAGAATATTATACTCTTTCTTCTCCCTGCTTTCTTTTAACATTTTTCTGAAGCCACCAAACCTGTGTTGTGGTAAGCTAAAGGTTATGTAATACATTGAATTCATGATTGTCACCCACTTGACAAATGCATCTAGCCACCCAAGCTCCCCCGCCCCATCCTCACTCCCATCATCCTTAGGGTGATGTGAGATTTGGAGAAAATGGAAAAGGTCACATCGTTGGGCAGATCATCGGGTGGTCAGCACTTGAAGAGGAGGCGGGATTTGCTCTGTGATCTTACCAGGAGATGGCAACAAAGGAGAAACTGGGAGGTGTTTTTTTTCAGGATGACAGTGGACCTTCATTCCTGCATAGCCCGTTCAGACTGCCAGCAGATCTAGGCCTTCAGTCATGCCACAGAGAGGTGGTCACTGTTGAAATAGTAAGGAAGATAAGAGGGTAGGTGCCTTCAATTTTAAGGCACTCTCAGAAGAGTCAACATTAAATCTTTTTTTTTATGTTGGCTATGTCCACAGAACAGAGGGGAAACCTATCCAGCTGCACTGTTGGAATCACAGGATAATGATTAGCACAAGGCACCTTTATCATGGAGCCTCTGGTTCTGGTTTGCCCACACACTTCTGGGAAACTACCTTCAATTTACCTGGCAAACCTTCCCCATCCCACAAGACAGGAGGCCACTCCAACACTGGCAAAATGCTCGCAGATGAAAAATTCATTCTTAATTGATGCATCAATTTTGCAAGCTTCTTATTATTAGGAAGAGGAAAACGAGCCAGTTTCCATTCTCCAGGTTGCTATCCAGCAGCTTCTCTTTGAAGTGCATGGGTGTAAATGCAACTCGAGAGCAGCATCAAAGTCAGCTGAAGTATGCACCATGAAGCAATCATTGGCTATATACTCAGTCTTGTGAAGAATGAGCATTCCGACAATGAACTGGAAGGTTTCTGGACTCTGTAAACCCATAACCCAACAAAGAAGGAATCAGTATCTAATAAAAATTTTAAAAAGGTAACCTGTACGAAAGAAATGTAACAACTTTTTGATCTTCTTATTCCTTTTTAATCATAAATCTAATTGTTAACGCTGCCTTGATATGGACAGCTCTAGAGATATTGAAACATCAGCACATCAATCATCACTCGGCACTCCCTGTAGAAACAGTTATGAGACAAGTACGCGGCCTTCAAGTGTTGGAAAGTCCATCAAAACAAGGTCATTTGGAAATAAGACCACCAATAAATTACATTACTGGGAATAAAATTTAAATAACTTCACAACATAAAAGTGACTGAATTTGGAAAGGGATATTTTACGTTTATCTAATGTGACAGCTGAGGGCTGATTTACAATCAAAACTCCTTTGCCCAAGTTCAGAAAGGTCATAGCTCACGTATCTAATTTCACATCAACCAATCTCAGTTGAATGCCAGCATTTTGGAGGCAGACATTTTTATTATTTTGAGGTAGTAGCATCTGTTCATAATAGATTGAGCTGGGTTTGATATCTAAAGCAGTAAATATTTAACAGGTTTGTTGTGTTTGCAATAAACATTTGTTCGGCATGGAGCAGCCTGAGTAAAGGTAAGGGAGACTTTTTAGTCTCATTTAGCTCATGCCTATTTGCAATCCGTTACACCTCCACCTAATTTCCTCTGGACTGATTCAAATGTTGTTCCCTCTTTCAGATTTTAAAACACAGAATTCGTAATTTAATCTATCACATCACTTCTGTACAGCAATTCAAATCCCACCACACCACTTTATCCCCTTCTCCTGTATCCCTTAACTTCAAGTATTTCTTAATATTTTGTTGTAAAAAGAGCTTTTCACGCTCCAATAACTGTCTGCATAATAAACAATTCTGCTAATCAGTCTGTTCTCTCCTTGTGTCAGCTGTAAATTGATGATACCTTGTCACTCATTTTTTGACTGGAGGAAATTGTCATTCCTTATTCAGTCTATCAAAATCATTTTTTATTTTAAAAACCTGTATTACATACATTCTCTGCCCTTTGCTGCAGTGGGATTTCAAATAGTATTTCTGGTATTTTTCCTTAAGTTGCCCTGGCATTATCCTGGTAAATCCATGTAAGGTCTGAAGAGGGGTAATGCACTTTCTATTCATTATAGAAAATGCAAACAAAAAGTGTGGTGTAACTGTGGCCTAACCAAATTCTACTTTAAACTTATCATTAATCCTGTACTCTTCTTGTTCCTTATACTTTGTTTTTAAGAACAAGATAAAGAATGTTCTTTTGTATATACACAATCATATTAGTAATTTCAAGAGAAGAGCTGAGGTGAAGTGAGAGTGACATCCTTGATATCAAGGCCGCATTTCACCATGTATAGCATCAAGGAATCAATGGGTATTAGGGGAAAATTTGCTGTAGTTGGCGCCATACCTGGCAATAGGAAGATGGTTGTAGTTGGAGGTTAGTCATCTCGGTCTCCGGACATCTCTGTAGGAGTTCCTCAGAGTAGTTTCAGAAGAGAGCAGAAGAGAGAAGACGATGAGGAAGGCAGAGAGGAGACAGGTGCAAGAGACCGCAGGGGAAGTACCTGTGGAACAAGTTGAATCTTTTGGAAACAGTAGAGACAGATGACACTGCCAGTCCGCGAGGCAGTCAGGTCTGTCAAGCAAAGGTTGACGTGGAGGCAGAGCCGAGGAGTCAGACATCGCACAGAGCCATGGGGATAGGGGACTCCATAGTGAGAGGAACTGAACAGGGTTTCTGTGGCAACAGGCGGGATTTAAGGACAACGCAGACAGAGTGCAGGAAATCCTCAAGGACGAAGGTGAAGAGCCAGAGGTGGTGGTACATGTCGGCACAAATGATGTCAGGAATAAAAGGAGGAACATACTACAGCGGGACTTCGGAGAACTAGGAAGAAGGCTGAAAAGCAGGACATCCAGAGTGGTTATCTCCGGTTTGCTTCCAGTTCCTCAGGCTGGAGAGGCCAGGAACAGGGAGATAATGGACTTGAATGTGTGGCTGGGGAACTGGTGCAGGAAGCAAGGATTTAAATTCTTGGATCACTGGGGTATGATTTGTGGTAAGCATAAATTATACAAAAGAGACGGTTTGCACCTTAATAAGTTGGGGACCAGCATTCTGGCAGGCAGCTTTGCTACTGCAACACAGCTGCGTTTAAACAAAATAGCGGGGGGAGGGGGACAAAATGGAAGTTTAAGAAAGAAATTGAAGGGAAAGTTAGAACAAGGAAAGTCAAGAAAGACAACGGTATCAATGAAGCAGAAAACTTAAAAAGGGATCATGCCGTAAGGTTGAGTGAAATATGGGTTGATAAGAAGGGTGAAGGCAGTAACAAATTAAAAATACTATATGTAAATGCACAAAGTATTAGAAATAAGATGGATGAGCTTGAGGCTCTTTTGGAAATTGGCAGCTACAATATTGTGGGGATAACTGAGACGTGGCTTCAAGTGGACAGGGCCTGGAAAATGAATATTCAAGGCTATACGTGCTATCGTAAGGACAGACTGACGGGCAGAGGGGGTGGGGTGGCCTTGTTGGTAAGGAATGATATTCAGTCCCTTGCTCGGGGGGACCTAGAATCAGGGGATGTAGAGTCAGTATGGTGTAGAGTCAGAGCTAAGAAATACTAAGGGTAGAAAGACCCTCTTGGGAGTTATCTACAGGCCCCCAAACAGTAGTATGGATGTAGGGTGTAAGTTAAATAAGGAGCTGAAATTGGCCTGTCGGAAAGATGTTACTACAATTGTTATGGGGGATTTCAACATGCAAGTCGACTGGGAGAATCAGGATGGTATTGGACCTGAAGAAAGAATGCCTCCGAGATGGATTCTTAGAACAGCTGGTGCTGGAGCCTACCAGGGAGAAGGCAATTCTGGATCTGGTATTGTGCAACGAACCAGAATTGGTCAGGGACTGCGAAGTGAAGGAGCCATTGGGAAGTAGTGACCATAATACAATAAGCTTCAGTCTGCAATTTGAAAGGGAGAGGGTACAATTGGTAGTGACAATATTTCAGTTGAATAAAGGGAACTATGGAGCTATGAGGGAGGAGCTGGCCAAAGTTCAATGGTGCGATACCTTAGCAGGGATGACAGTGGAGGAACAATGGCAGATATTTCTGGATATAATGCAGAAGATGCAGGATCAGTTCATTCCAAAAAGGAAGAAAGATCCTATTAGGAGGCAGGGGTGGCCGTGGCTGACGAGGGAAGTTAAGAGACAAATAAAGTCAAAAGAGAAAATGTATAACATAGCAAAGATGCGTGGGAAAACAGAGGACTGGGAAGCTTTTAAAGAACAACAGAGGATTATTAAGAAGGAAATATGCAGCTTCAATTATCTGAAAATTCCATAAATAATGTAAATATGAAAGCAGTGGAGATTCCCTGGTACATCTGAGCCTTATAAACAGGGCATACATTATGTATACACTTACATCGTTCTCTGCCCATGTAAGATAAATACAGATTAGCTTTTAAGTGTAATAAGCTTCGAACATGTTATCAGTTTCAAAGCCAATTATCTACATTTATCCTTCTAATTTTCAATCAAAAATGTTATTTATTTGTAACATAAAAGCTATAGTCCAAATGTAAGTTATGAGCACAATATTCTTGGCAGTAGTTAAGAGTCAACCATTCTGCTGGAATTAGGAATCAGACATAGGTTAGACCAAGAACTGCAGATTTAACTCCCTTTATGACACTTGTAATCTAATTTATTTCTGATCAAATCTGCTAGTTTCATAGTCACCATTAGTTATGTTAGCCTGTGACGATTCAAACCGATTTTTGCCAGTTGCATTGGCTCCCAAATTAGAAGCTGGCTGACCTCTAAGTAATCAGGGTACCCACGTATAACTGTCATTGAATGTCAGGAATATAACAATCAATGTCCAAAAGCTGATTTTAGGATCTGGTGCAAATTTGGTGATTAAATGAGTGAAGCACCTCTGCCCAGTTACTCTTGGTTTTCAGCAGCTTAGTCTATTGCTTGCTGAGAATGCCAAAAAAGAGGAAACAATAATTTTATTTCCTCCCTGCCTTCCAAAACATTCAACATCCATGCTTGTCCAGCTTTCCGAAAGTCACCACCTCCCATGATCTACCTGAGAGCTGTCTGGGCATTGGATTGGCCAAAACCTTCAGAGTGCTGCATCACGGTAGCCCATTTATGTTTGAAGTTTGCTTGTTTTATATAGCCATGATGTGGAGGGGCTGGTGTTGGTCTGGGGTGGACAACTTTACCTGGCAAAGGAGCAGCACTCCAAAAGCGTGTGATTCAAATAAAACTGTTGGACTATATCCGGGTATCATGTGACTTCTGACTTTGTTTTATGTAGGTTCACATTGAGGCCTTGTTTCAAATGGCACTCAGGTGCTTGATTTTACATCAAAAAAAGCTCCTTATGCATCTCGATCTACTCTGTCCCATAGTGGCTGAGTTGATTTACAGGAAGGTGAATGCAACTATAATACTCGTTAGAAACAGACTTAATAAATTCCTCTTGAGACCTCTGGTAACTGACTTTCGCACCTAAGACACCACTACTCCTTCACTATTAAAATTGAATGGAGGATTGTAATGTATTTGCATTTCCATCCCAACCGTCAGTCACTATCTCCCCATCCGAACTTAGAACAATATTCCAAAAGAAAATAATAACAGTATCATATTACATATTTCATTTGGTGGTGACACTTTCTTGGATTTCATAGAACATAGAACAGTATGGCACAGTACAGGCCTTTCGGCCCACGATGTTGCGCCGAGCGTATATCTGAATCTAAGGTCAACCTAACCGACACACCCCTCAATTTACTGCCATCCATGTGTTTGTCCAGCAGTCTCTTAAATGTCCCTAATATCTCTAACTTTACTACCAACCCTGGGAGTGCATTCCAAGCACCCACCACTTCCTGCGTAAAGATATTACCTCTGACATTTCCCCATACCTTCCTCCAATCACCTTGAAATTATGACCCCCTCATGACAGCCATTTCTGCCCTGGGGAAAAGTCTCTGTCTATCTCTGCCTATCTTTGCCTCTCATTACCTTGTACAAAATGAATCACTTTGCATATAGAACATAGAAGAATACAGCGCAGTACAGGCCCTTTGGCCCTCGATGTTGCGCCGTTCCAAGCCCACCTAACCTACACTAGCCCACTATCCTCCATATGCCTATCCAATGCACGTTTAAATGCCCATAATGAAGGAGAGTCCACCACTGCTACTGGCAGGGCATTCCATGAACTCACGACTCGCTGAGTAAAGAATCTACCCCTAACATCTGTCCTATACCTACCCCCCCTTAATTTAAAGCTATGCCCCCTTGTAATAGCTGACTCCATATGTGGAAAAAGATTCTCACTGTCGACCCTATCTAAACCCCTAATCATCTTGTACACCTCTATCAAGTCACCCCTAAACCTTCTTTTCTCCAATGAAAACAGCCCCAAGTGCCTCAGCCTTTCCTCATACGATCTTCCTACCATACCAGGCAACATCCTGGTAAACCTCCTCTGCACCCGTTCCAGTGCCTCCACATCCTTCCTATAGTATGGGGACCAAAACTGCACACAATACTCCAGATGCGGCCGCACCAGAGTCTTATACAACTGCAACATTACCTCAGTACTCCGGAACTCAATTCCTCTACCAATAAAAGCCAGTACGCCATATGCCTTCTTCACCGCACTATTTACCTGGGTGGCAACTTTCAAAGATTTGTGTACATGGACACCAAGATCTTTCTGCTCATCCACACTACCAAGTATCCGACCGTTAGCCCAGTACCCATCTTTTTATTACTCTTACCAAAATGAATCACCTCACACTTAGCTACATTGAACTCCATTTGCCACCTTTCTGCCCAGTTCTGCAGCTTATCAATATCCCGCTGTAACCTGCCACATCCTTCCTCACTGTCTACCACTCCTCCGACTTTCGTATCATCCGCAAACTTGCTCACCCAACCTTCTAACCCCTCCTCCAGGTCATTTATAAAAATGACAAACAGCAATGGTCCCAAAACAGATCCTTGCGGAACACCGCTAGTAACTGCACTCCAAGATGAACCTTTGCCATCAACTACTACCCTCTGTCTTCTTCCAGCCAGCCAACTCCTAATCCAAACCTCCAACTCACCCAGGTTGAACTCCAACTGTCACTTTTCAGCCCAGCTCTGCATCCTGTCAATGTCTTGTTGTAGCCTGCAACAGTCCTCGACACTATCCACAACATCACTGGCCTTTATGTCACAGGCAAACATACTAACTCACCCTTCCACTTCTTCATCCAAGTCATTTACAAAAGCTACAAAGAGCAGAGGCCCAAGAACAATCCCTGCAGGGCACCACTGATCACTAACATACAGAAGAAATGCATTCTATCCACTACCATTTGCTGTCTTCTTTTGGCCAGCTAATTCTGCATCCAGACAGCCAAATTCCCCTGTATCCTATACCTCCTTATGTTCTGAATGATCCTATCATGGGGAACTTTATCAAATGTCTTAACAAAGAGACCTTGGAGTGCAGGTTCATAGCTCCTTGAAAGTGGAGTCGCAGGTAGATAGGATAGTGAAGAAGGCGTTTGGTATGCTTTCCTTTATTGGTCAGAGTATTGAGTACAGGAGTTGGGAGGTCATGTTGCGGCTGTACAGGACATTGGTTAGGCCACTGTTGGAATATTGTATGCAATTCTGGTCTCCTTCCTATCGGAAAAATGTTGTGAAACTTGAAAGGGTTCAGAAAAGATTTACAAAGATGTTGCCAGGGTTGGAGGATCTGAGATACAGGGAGAGGCTGAACAGGCTGGGGCTCTTTTCCCTGGAGCGTCGGAGGCTGAGGGGTGACCTTATAGAGGTTTACAAAATTATGAGGGGCATGGATAGGATAAATAGACAAAGTCTTTTCCTGGGGTCGGGGAGTCCAGAACTAGAGGGCACAGGTTTAGGGTGAGAGGGGAAAGATATAAAAGAGACCTAAGGGGCAACTTTTTCACGCAGAGGGTGGTACATGTATGGAATGAGCTGCCAGAGGAAGTAGTGGTGGCTGGTACAATTGCAACATTTAAGAGGCATTTGGATGGGTATATGAATAGGAAGAGTTTGGAGGGATATGGGCCAGGTGCTGGCAGGTGGGACTAGATTGGGTTGGGATATCTGGTCCGCATGGATGGGTTGACATAAGGGTCTGTTTCCATGCTGTACATCTCTATGACTCTATAACTCTAGATACACCACATCCGCTACTCGACCTTCATCAACTTGTCTCGTCATATCCTCAAAGAACTCAATAAGGCTTGTGAGGCATGACCTGCCCTTCATAAAACCATCTTTAATCAAACTATGTTTTTCCAAGTAGTCATAAATCCTATCTCGCAGAATCCTTTCCAGTACCTTGCTTACCACAGACGTAATACTGATTGGTCTGTAATTCCCAGGGATTTCCCCATTGCCTTTCTGGAACAGAAGAACAACGTTTGCCTCCCTCCAATCATGTGGTATTACTCCCGTGGAGAGTGAGCATACAAAGATCATCACCAGAGGCATAGCAATCTCATTCCTCGGTTCTCGTGGTAACCTTGGATATATCTGGTCTGGCCCTGGGACTTACCTATCATGATGCTTCCCAGAATTTCCAGCACATCCACTTTCTTAATACCAATCTGTTCAAATCAATTAACCTGGTTCATTTCATCCTGCAATTTTCATGAATGTTAGCATACGACATTCTTTTGAGTTTTCGGAGGCTTGATCTCCGTCTTTGCCTTTGGCTTGCATATAATTGACCTGACACATTGGTCTCTGTCATATAATGGTCTGTGCATTCACATGTGATTTTCTACCACAGCTGTAATCACAGGATATGCTGTTCAAGTGGATCGAAGTGGTTTTCTAACTGTGCTATTTACTTTGGCCCACTGAATATTTTGTGGCGATTCTATGTTTGTGTTCAATCTCTAAGTTAATAGGGGGAGAAAAACAAAGCTAGATAGAGGCTGAATAGAAACTTTCATTTTTGACCACCGAGTTTCTGTGATGTAGAGTAAAAACTTCAGAAAGCTTGATAGAAGCAGATTGCTGCAATCTCAGAAGACACCAAGAACCTTTAAAAGGTTCTTGAATTCCCAGTGACTCATTGGAAGGTTCACACAACAAAGTTGCTCGTTCTAAGACTCTCACAGCAAAACACAGATTAGAAACAACATTGACTAACCATTTTTTTGCAGATAAATTATCCTGTAAACCACAGAAAAGACTAGGTAAAACAATGACTGCAGGTGCTGGAAACCAGATTCTGAATTAGTGGTGCTGGAAGAGCACATCAGCACAGGACCAGTAACTCGGATGCTGCCTGAACTGCTGTGCTCTTCCAGCACCACTAATCCACAGAAAAGACTAGCCATGTGAATTTTCAGGCAACTGCCAATCCACTGCAATGGTTTTATTTCATGTTAAATCTTAAGTGGACACTTCATTCGTTTGGAACCAGTCCAAAGCTGTTCTTAGTAATGGTGAGATGGCCGGCTGCCTTCTTGGCTTTCCCAATTGGTAATTTGTAATCGCAGGGCTGACTTCCACAGTGTGATTCCTTCACTCCAACCCAGGTTTAATGAATCTTTCAGTCTCTTTTAGCTCTGCAAGAACTTAATACCGCATTCTGAGTGTGAGCTCCCAGCCCAGTTTCAGATGGTGAACAATGGGAACAGCATTCTTTTTTCTTTGGTGACAAATTGAGGTGTGTCTATCTCCCCTCTCTCTCTCTCTCTGTTAAGACCTTTAAAGAGGTTCTGGGATTTCTTTAGAAACCCTGCTATCCAATATTATGTTTGCTCACCTTTGATGTTTTGTTTCCCAATTCAATCTCCATATCAAGAGAATCCCAAGAGCTTTGTATTCAGGTAAAAATATCCTGAAGAATTCCCAATTTCAATCTAGCCTGGAATTAAACAAACAATTTAAAGTAAAACTGTTCATAAAACTTGAAATTTCTGTAACTTCCTGTGACATTTGCTTTTTTTTCTGCTCATCATTATCTTCACTTAAAAAAGGTACTTGATCTTCACTTGTTTCTGCAGATTGCCAGTATTATTACTTTGCAGAGTCAATATATTGTTTATAATTGATAAAAGAAACACTTTAGTATTACATATTATCTCCAAGCTGTAGTTCACAATTACAAAAACAGGAGTTACTACAGAAACTCAGCAGGTCCAGCAGTATCTGCGAAAGAAAGCCGAAGTAGCATAATGGGTCCAGTGACCCTTCTTCAGAACTGGATTTTGTGGGGATGAAGACTGTTAAGGACCAGACCCCCTCAAAATATTTTAAGAAGGTAGCCTAGACCCTAACGTTTCCTTATTTTAAAGGCTAATGCAATCTGTTGTATTCCTGATGCAATTCAACTGGTCAAACTGCTCAGCATTACGATAATTTATTCAAAAGATATAGTTAAAGTACATCAAAAGAAAGAAGAACTTGGAATAGCTTAACTCTATTGGAGAACTCAACAGAATAATAGCTACAGTAACTGTTACTAATTAACCATTCCAATTTAGCAACATCCTGTGAACACCCCTTGGCAAAAAGCAAAATCCAAAAATAGATTTGCTCACATGTAATGCCTGCAGTAGAAGAGGAACCCCAGCTTCTACCTGTAACCGAGAGAGGGGGAAGAATAGCTTCTGCTTCCTCAAAGATCCAGCAGGTTCTGCTGAATCTGAAGCTAAAAAAACTAGAAATTCTGGTCTGTGAGAGCTAGCCACACCCATCCAGGCTGCTTCTAATGTTTGAACTTTAATAAAAAATCCCAAAGTCAAAAGTTGTTTATGTTACCACAGACTGTTTGGTACCTCTCATTCAATCTTCTCTCTAAAGGAAAGTAGGACAAGACACATCCCTTGAAGCCACTGCATCGTCAAAAGTCCTAGTTCACTTTGAGGGTACCCTCCATCATGTTGTTAGGCACTACTTCCATTGTACTTGGAAGAGATATATCTTTTACACAAACAGCAGGAAATATCTAATGCAGCAAACCACTACTTTATTATTCTACTCTCAAACAATGGTAAGTGCTGTAAGGCATCATCAACAGATGTCAAGAAATGGCTGAACTCACTAGATATTGCAAAGTTTGAAGGCTCTTGAGCTGCTCATTACCATCTTCTCAAGAGTAGTTAGGGATGGGTAGCAAATGCCGTCTAGCTAGCAAAACCCACATCTCGTACACTGCACAAAATAACCTCACAAACATAGGTGGATTTGGTTGAGTCAAAATGTCAAACGTTTAAAGCTTTGGTAGCTGATTTTAGTATACCTCCAATGTGATAAATCCTGGTTTTACAGAGATCACTGCTAAGGTTGGGAATCAGTCAACTCGCAGAAGGCAGATAGGTTATTAAAGACTCCAATGAGGCTAGTAGTGTCTGTGCTGACACCTCTGCAATTTTTACTCTGCCTTTAAAGTAGTTGGCAGCTGAAAGGATGTGACAACAGCTTTGGGGAGGCATTAAGTTCTTCTTCTTGGCCCCCAAGCATCCTTCAACCCCTCTCTATCAGATCCTCCCTACTTATGTAATGCCCCCAGTACTGGACTGGATCCCATCTTCAATCCTCAATGATCGCACACTCCACAAACAACAGGCTACTTAACTGTGGCATCCACTTCTTTCAAATACTCCTGACTGACTTGTAACAGCAGGCATGCCTGTCAGTCAGGCTTTCTGTTAATTGATTTGGGCACCTATCAAAGCAAGCCCAGCTAAGTTATGGTTGTTAGTTCACCAAACTGGCTTGTTTCCCAACTCAAGCTCCACATTACCTCTATTAATGCTGCCTATCCCTGTCAAACTTCTCCATCCACATTATTTACCTCATTCATACTTGAACATTTTGAAAAGGCCACTTCTAAATTTTCTCTTATTCTCCCTGTGTCTGCATGGATTTCCTCCAGGTGCTTCAGTTTCCTGCCACAGTTGAAGGATGAGCAGGTAGATTAGGTGGATTAGCCATGTTAACTTGCCCATAGTGTTCAGGGATATGTAGGTTAGGTGGATTAGCCATGCTAAATTGCCCATAGTGTTCAGGGATATGTAGGTTAGGTGGATTAGCCATGCTAAATTGCCCATAGTGTTCAGGGATATGTAGGTTAGGTGGATTAGCCATGCTAAATTGCCCATAGTGTTCAGGGATATGTAGATTAGGTGGATTAGCCATGCTAAATTGCCCATAGTGTTCAGGGATATGTAGGTTAGGTGGATTAGCCATGCTAAATTGCCCATAGTGTTCAGGGATATGTAGGTTAGGTGGATTAGCCATGCTAAATTTCCCATAGTGTTCAGGAATATGTAGGTTAGGTGGATTAGCCATGCTAAATTGCCCATAGTGTTCAGGGATATGTAGGTTAGGTGGATTAGCCATGCTAAATTGCCATAGTGTTCAGGGATATATAGGTTAGGTGGATTAGCCATGCTCAAATTGCCCATAGTGTTCAGGGATATGTAGGTTAGGTGGATTAGCCATGCTAAATTGCCATAGTGTTCAGGGATATGTAGGTTAGGTGGATTAGCCATGCTAAATTGCCCATAGTGTTCAGGGATATGTAGGTTAGGTGGATTAGCCATGCTAAATTGCCCATAGTGTTCAGGGATATGTAGGTTAGGTGGATTAGCCATGCTAAATTGCCATAGTGTTCAGGGATATGTAGGTTAGGTGGATTAGCCATGCTAAATTGCCATAGTGTTCAGGGATATGTAGGTTAGGTGGATTAGCCATGCTAAATTGCCCATAGTGTTCAGGGATATGTAGGTTAGGTGGATTAGCCATGCTAAATTGCCCATAGTGTTCAGGGATATGTAGGTTAGGTGGATTAGCCATGCTAAATTGCCCATAGTGTTCAGGGATATGTAGGTTAGATGGATTAGCCATGCTAAATTGCCCATAGTGTTCAGGGATATGTAGGTTAGGTGGATTAGCCATGCTAAATTGCCCATAGTGTTCAGAGATATGTAGATTAGATAGATCAGCCATGATAAATGCTGGGTTATACGGTTGTAGGGTAGATTTGGGGGAAGTTCTTCAGAGAGTTGGTGTGGACTCAGTGGGTTAAATGGCCTGTTTCTACACTGTAGGATTCTATGATTCTAAGATTAGATTCCCTGCAGTGTGGAAACCGGCCCTTCAGCCCAACAAGTCCACACCGAGCCTCCCAAGAGTAACCCACCCAAGACCCATTTCCCTCTGACTAATGCACCTAACACTATGGGTAATTTAGCATGGCCGGTTCACCTGACCTGCACATCTTTGGACTATGGGAGGAAACCGGAGCACCTGGAGGAAACTCATGCAGACACAGGGAGAATGTGCAAATTCCACACAGACAGTCAACCAAGGCTGGAATTGAACCTGGGACCCTAGTGCTATGAGGCAACAGTGCTAACCATTGAGACACCATGCCATCCACTGAGCCACCCACTGAGCCACCGTGCCACATACCTGAGCCACTGTGCCACCCATACGAATGAAAGTAATCTGCATAGTCTCAAGAAACATATTGGCTTTGGTTTGCCAGCTCAACGTGAGAAGTATTTTGGTACTGCTGTGGTTCTGTTCGCCGAGCTGGGAATTTGTGTTGCAGATGTTTCGTCCCCTGTCTAGGTGACATCCTCAGTGCTTGGGAGCATCCTGTGAAGCGCTTCTGTGATCTTTCCTCCGGCATTTGTAGTGGTTTGAATCTGCCACTTCCGGTTGTCAGTTCCAGCTGTCCATTGCAGTGGTCGGTATATTGGGTCCAGATCGATGTGCTTATTGATTGATTCTGTGGATGAGTGCCATGCCTCTAGGAATTCCCTGGCTGTTCTCTGTTTGGCTTGTCCTATAATAGTAGTGTTGTCCCAGTCGAATTCATGTTGCTTGTCATCTGTGTGTGGGGCTACTAAGGATAGCTTTTCGTGTTGTTTCGTGGCTAGTTGGTGTTCATGGATGCGGATCGTTAGCTGTCTTCCTGGTTATCCTATGTAGTGTTTTGTACAGTCCTTGCATGGGATTTTGTACACTACATTGGTTTTGCTCATGCTGGGTATCGGGTCCTTCGTTCTGGTGAGTTGTTGTCTGAGAGTGGCTGTTGGTTTGTGTGTAGTTATGAGTCCTAGTGGTCGCAGTAGTCTGGCTGTCAGGACTCATAACAGCACACAAACCAACAGCCACTCTCAGACAACAACTCACCAGAACGAAGGACCCGATATCCAGCATGAGCAAAACCAATGTAGTGTACAAAATCCCATGCAAGGTCTGTATAAAACACTACATAGGACAAACAGGAAGACAGCTAATGATCCGCATCCATGAACACCAACTAGCCACGAAACGACACGACCAGCTATCCTTAGTAGCCACAAACACAGATGACAAGCAACATGAATTCGACTGGGACAACACTACTATTATAGGACAAGCCAAACCACAACAATGAGCACCCATGCTACAAATCTTCTCACAAATTTTGGTACTGCTTTGCGAAAAGCCAGATTGGAAATCAATTCATAGCTTTATCTTGCTCTGTTGGCGTGCTTCTTTTGGACAATTCATTTGTATGTGAGAGATGAATAAAGGAGGAGCAATGTCAGGTTAAGTTGTTTGGTATGGGCTATCTAACACATTTTTTGAATGTAGTTCATTCTTCATATACAAAGCTTTGCTTCTAAGAATTCTAAGTGTTTTTCTCTCTGTGTTTTTCTCCTTAATCTTTGTTCTTTTATCCTTTGTTCTTCTGTTTGCTTTGTTGTATAAACTCGGTTTCTTCTGCTGTCAGCACCATTAGAGACCCAAAGGCAATGTCGAAACATCATGCTCTCTGACAGGATGATCAGATAAACTCAGCTGGCTATCATAGGGAGCTAAGATATATGAAAGAGATAATTGCATTGTGATTTTTCCCATGTGGAATATAATTTAATTAGAAAAACCGAACAGGAAAAGTTGTAAAAGCAGCTCTGAGAGAATGAAAGTTATGTTTTCAAAATGGGTGAGCAATTTACAAAGCATCCATGAGTGCCTTTAAAAATATTCCAACAATCTCCATTTGCAAAGCTATACTTTTGGATTTTTACTGTGTATGTGAACATAGCAGCAATTTCTTTGTTCGAACAAGACCTTAATGAAATCCCAAAATAGCAGTGAGAGATATTACCCCGCTGAAGCCAGACGGCAACTCGAGGACACCTCCTCCTACCGCCCCCTTGACCATGAACACCCACCACCCCCATCACCAAACCATCATCTCCCAGACCATACAGAACCTCATCACCTCAGGAGATCTCCCACCCACAGCTTCTAACCTCATAGTCCAGGAACCCCGCACTGCCCGGTTCTACCTCCTTCCCAAAATCCACAAGCCTGACGACACTGCCGGA
Organism: Chiloscyllium plagiosum; assembly: GCF_037043375.1. Lineage (NCBI taxonomy): Eukaryota > Metazoa > Chordata > Chondrichthyes > Orectolobiformes > Hemiscylliidae > Chiloscyllium > Chiloscyllium plagiosum. The sequence continues at coordinate 147,126,137 of NW_028270139.1, forward strand.
CCCATTGTCTCAGCATGCTCCTGCCCCACTGAACTCATCTCTACCTACCTTGACACTGTCCTATCCCCCCCTAGTCCAGGAACTCCCCACATACGTTCGAGACACCACCCACGCCCTCCACCTCCTCCAAGACTTCCGTTTCCCTGAGCCCCAATGCCTCATCATCACCATGGATATCCAATCCCTCTACACCTCCATGCGCCATGACCAGGGCCTCCAAGCCCTCCGTTCCTTCCTCTCCCGACATCCCCAACAATACCCTTCCACAGACACTGTCATTCGTTTGGCCGAACTGGTCCTCACCCTTAACAATTTCTCCTTCGAATCCTCCCACTTCCTCCAGACCAAAGGGGTAGCCATTGGCACCCATATGGGCCCCAGCTATGCCTGTCACTTTGTTGGCTACATAGAACAGTCCATCTTCCATAATTACACCAGCACCACTCCCCACCTCTTCCTCAGCGACATTGATGACTGCATGGGTGCCACCTCGTGCTCCCGCGAGGAGGTTGAGCAATTCATCAACTTCACCAACACATTCCACCCTGATCTTAAATTTACCTGGACCATCTCTGACACCTCCCACCCCTTCCTGGACCTCTCCATCTCCATTAATGACGACCGACTTGACACCAACATTTTTTACAAATCCACCGACTCCCACAGCTACCTGGATGATACCTCTTCCCACCCTACCTCTTGCAAAAATGCCATCCCGTATTCCTCCGCCTCTGCCGTATCTGCTCCCAGGAGGACCAGTTCCACCACAGAACACACCAGATGGCCTCCTTCTTTAGAGACCGCAATTTCCCTTCCCACATGGTTAAAGATGCCCTCCAACGCTACACATCCCGCACCTCCACCCTCAGACCCCACCCCTCCAACCATAACATGGACAGAACGCCCCGGTGCTCACCTTCCACTCTACCAACATTCGCATAAACCAAATCATCCGCCGACATTTCCGCCACCTCCAAACGGACCTCACCACCAGGGATATATTTCCCTCCCCACCCTTGCCGCCTTCCGCAAAGACCGTTCCCTCCGTGACTACTTGGTCAGGTCCACGCGCCCCCTACAACCCACCCTCCCATCCTGGCACCTTTCCCTGCCACCGCAGGAATTGCAAAACCTGTGCCCACACCTCCTCCCTCACCTCCATCCAATGCCCTAAAGGAGCCTTCCACATCCATCAAAGTTTTACCTGCACATCCACCAATATCATTTATTGTATCTGTTGCTCCGATGTGGTCTCCTCTACATTAGGGAGACTCGACGCCTCCTAGCAGAGCGCTTTAGGGAACATCTCTGGGACACCCCCACCAATCAACCCCACTGCCCTGTGGCCCAACATTTCAACTCCCCCTCCCACTCTGCCGAGGACATGGAGGTCCTGGGTCTCGTTCACCGCCGCTCCCTCACCACCAGACGCCTGGAAGAAGAACGCCTCATCTTTCGCCTCGGCACACTTCAACCCCAGGGCATTAATATGGACTTCAACAGTTTCCTCATTTCCCCTTCCCCCACCTCACCCCAGTTCCAAACTTCCAGCTTAGCACTGTCCCCATGACTTGTCCTACCTGTCTATCTTCTTTTCCACCTATCCACTCCATCCCCCCGACCTATCACCTCCATCCCCTCCCCCACTCACGTATTGTATTCTATGCTACTTTCTCCCCACCCCCACCCTCCTCTCATTTATCTCTCCACCCTTCAGGCTCTCTGCCTGTATTCCTAATGAAGGGCTTTTGCCCGAAACGTCGATTTTACTGTTCCTCGGATGTTGCCTGAATTGCTGTGCTTTTCCAGCACCACTCTAATCTAGACTCTGGTTTCCAGCATCTGCAGTCATTGTTTTTACTTTACCAATTGGTCCACCTGGAGAGGGCAAGCAAAATTATCTGCTTCGTTCAAGTGCTTCCATGTATCCTTAACATCCATAAGGATCTCTGGAATTATCAGCCTGAACCAGGACTTAACATCTGCTCGAAAGATCACATCACTGGGACCACAAGACTCTTTCAATGTGGCATTAAAGTACCAGCTGATACTGCATGCTGAAGTCCTGAAGTGGAACTTGATTGTCCATCCTTTTGTCTTTGAAGATGAGTATGTTACAAGCTAAGCCAAAGTGACAAGCTAAGCTAAAGTTGATTTGAAACTCCTGAAACTGTTGAGCAATTGAGTTGGCCTCATTTTGCAATGATATAAAAATTCAAAGGACAGCAAATGGTGCGAACATCGAACATTGCAGCACAATACAGTCCCTCCGGCCGTCAATGTTGTGCCAATCTGTGAAACCAGTCTTAAGCTCATCTAACCTACACTATTCCATTACCACCCATATGTTTATCCAATGACCATGTAAATGCCCGTAATGTTGGCGAGTCCACTACTGTTGCAGGCAGGGCATTCCACACCCTTACTACTTTCTGAGTAAAGAGTCTACCTCTGACGTCTGTCCTAAATCTATCACCCTTCAATTTAAAGCTACGTCCCCTCATGCTAACCATCACCATCCAAAGAAAAAGGCTCTCACTGTCCACCCTATCTAATCCTCTGATCATCTTATATGTCTCTGAGGATGGCACAATAAGTCTGCAAATCAATATAGATTAAATGAGTGGGCAAAAACTTGCAGATTGAATATAATGTGGGAAAGTATGAGGTTATGCACTTTTACTGGAAGAACCTAAAAACAATATATTATTTAAATAGAAAAAGACTGCAAAAGCTGCAGAACGGGGATATGGGGCTCCTTCTGCCTGAATCACAAAAACTAACATACGGTGCAAATGTTACCAGCAACATCCCGCTCCTAATCCATTTTCAGAATGGCTGAATTGGAGACAAAACAGCTACTCTTCCACAAGTAGCTGGTGACTGTTTAAAGTAATTAAAAGAGTAAAGAGGCTCAGTGATCACAGGTACACTGGCATCACCAGGAGGTGCCATTCAGCTGAAAGACTCAAGGACCAGTGCTCCAAGAAGAATTTGATGCATCCCCACCTAATTGACCCCAGCTGCAATGGACAGCCGCCCTTAATTGCCAGGAGAAAGTGAGGACTGCAGATGCTGGAGATCAGAGTCAAAGAGTGTGGTGCTGGAAAAGCACAGCCAGTCAGGTAGCATCTGAGGAGCAGGAGAATCAACATTTCAGGCAGAAGCCCTTCACCAGGAATCCTGATAAAGAGCTTATGCCCAAAACATTGATTCTCTTGCTGCTCCGAGGCTGCCTGACCAGCTATGCTTTTCCAGTACCATATCTTTGACCTTTAACTGCCAGGCTCTATTTAAATTATAAAACAGGCAGATTCACTCTAATTGGTTACAACATTGACCTCAGAACTGCACCAGCCAATAACTTTCACCTCTTTTATTGGGCGTAGTGCATGTACATGGTATTTCTCTTTGCAAAATACATGTATCAATATATGTAAATATGTTTATGTAATCATTTACTTCTAGTCTTTTTTCAGCAGAACCAAGCATGTACTACTTCTGGGCTTCCTTCAAACTCTTTCCAAGCTACAATAAACTTCCTCCATGTTTCAGAGCCACCATTCCTTGAACTCCAAGGTTTCTGAGGACTCTAAATCCCAACTGCCTGGAATCACTTCTTCTGCTTCCTTGATATCCCAGCTCCAAGCTGCAACCATTCCTTTTCCAGATAACACACATATAAATTAAAATGTGAGAATCTGCTTAAACTCCACCCATCTTCATAATGATTTGATCTGCTCTAAGCTGTCAGTAGTCTGACTTTGAGGCTAAGTGTCCCCCCTCATTTGCAATGTCTTTGATCTGGTGAAGAAAATCAGTATTTTATAGTCTTTTAGTATTCATTGGATGCTTTTAACTAATTTAGCTTTAACTCACGATGCAACCTCTCTGAACTGATAGCAGTGCAAGCACTGTACACACCATATCTCCAGCTCAGCAAGTCCATCTGTTGTTTCTGATCCAAATTTCTTACTTGTTAACCTGTTAAAGCAATATGACTCCAATCTTTAAGTGCATTTGGCACAAAGGTGCTTCAGTTACATGTATTCTATTTTCTACTTCCATTTCATTTAACTTTCTGTTAAACTTTCATTCCTAAAGCTGAAAGTAATACATTAAAACATAAGATCCATGAGATTGATTTTCACAACACAGCTTAAGCCAAAATACTTGATATGTTTTCTATAAATACATGGAGGTAGTGAGGACTGCAGGTGCCGGAAAGTCAGAGTCGTTAAATGTGGAGCTGGAAACAGCGCAGCAGGACAAGCAGCATCAGACGAGCAGGAGAGTCGATGTTTCGGGTCATGGTGAAGGGTCCTACTCGAAACATCGACTCTACTGCTTCTCTGATGCTGCTTGACTTGCTGTGCCCCTTGATCAGCTCTTCTATGAATTCATGCAATGTGGGTGTCATTGGCTTTTGTTGCCCATCCACAACTGTCCTTGAGAAGGTGTGGTGAGCTAACTGATGAAGGAGCAGCACTCAGAAGCCTGTACTTCCAAACAGACCTGCTGGACTATAATCTGGTGTTATGTCATCTTTAACTTTGTCCATTCCAGTCCAACACCACCATCAATACATCATTACTGAACCACTGCAGCCATTTGGTTTAGGAAGACCCACAGTGTTGTGAGGGAGGGAGTTCCAGAATTTTGATTCAACAACACTGAAGAAACAGTAATATATTTCCAAATCGGGATAGTGAGTGGCGTGGAGGGGAATTTGTTGATTTAATGGTCATGGGTTTGGAAGATACTGTCTAAGGACCCCAGGTGAATTTCTGCAATGCACCTTATAAATGGTGCATGTAAGCTGCTGCTCTGCCTTATCGGTGGAGAAAGTACATGGTGCATATCAAACTTCTCCAGTGTTATTGGAGATGCACTCATCCAAGAAAATGAAGAGTATTCTGACCAGTTCCTTACCATTAAGTATAGATGGAATGGACAAGTTGAGGAATTTCTTGAGATTTCCAGGATTCCTACTTGGTAGTATTTCAAGGAACAAAGTGAGGAAATATAGGGGTTAAAACTAACCCGTATTCCTTCCCTTACTTTGTTTTCACTGTGCTGCTGGTGTTTTTTTCCCCTCAAATAAGTGTTATTTGGTCAATGTTTCATGCCATTTTCAAATGCCGTTTGCACTGCATTTATATGTAGTTTTCTCCTGGAACTGTTGATTTAGTGACCATTGGTGCTTCATATTGCAACATATGATACATTTTTTAGGCTCCTTTTGCCTTTTCTACTTGGAATTTTATTGATTCTTTCAGCAATACCAGCTCATCTTCTGTAATTCTGTCAAGTTGTTTCACCTCCTCCTCCTTTCAATTTCACTGACACGCTTCTGAGAAAATCAAGACAAAGTAGTCATTTTGAATATCTGTCAGACCTTCATCCTCCCGCAGAAGATATTTCTCATTTATATCTGACTAGACCATACTTTCTTTCCCTTTATATGTGTCGATAAAATATTTTACTATTCCCCTTTACATTCCATGAAAAACATCTTTCAAAGCCTTTCTTGTATTTGTTACTTCATCTCTATATTCTGCTTGCTTTTCTTTTGTATTAGTTGCCCAGGAATTTTTATATGATTCTATATTCATTCTCAATTTATCTTTCCTGCTTATCATTCAAACTACACCCTTTGCCATACTTGCTTTGCCTTGCCTGAGAATGTGTCTCATTTGTACCTGAATTATTTTCTGTTTGAAAGATTCCCTTTGATGTTTCACTATCAGCTTAACCATCTGCTTTCCGATTTGTCCTGTTCTGTTTTAGAACAAAAGAATAAAAGAGAAGTACAGCACAGGAAAAGGCCCTTCGGCCCTCCAAACCTGTGTGTCAATCATCATGCCCTTACTAAACTAACAAACAAACATTCTACTTTTATTTGGTCCATAATCCCTCTGTTCCCTCCCTATTCGTGTAACCATTCAGATGTCTTTTAAATGTTGCCAACATGCCTGCTTCCATCATCTCTTTTGACAGTGCATTTCAGGCTCCTACCACTCTCTCTGTGAAAAGCTTCCCTTGCACATCTCCTTTAAACTTTCCCCTCTCACCTTGAACCTGTACCTCCTTGTAATTGAAACTTCAACCCTGAGAAAACAACGTCTGACTATCCACCCTATCTATGCCTCTCATAATTTTGTAGCCCTCCATTAGGTCTCCTCAGCGGTCGTCCTTCCAGCGAAAACAATCCTAGTCTAATTAACTTTTCCTCATAGCCAATGCCCTTGAGACCAGGCAACATCCTGGTGAACCTTCTCTGCAAAGCTTTCATATCCTTCTAGTAGTGGTGACCAAAACTGCACGCAATACTCCAAAAGCAGCCTAACGAGGGCTTTATATAGCTGCAACATGGTTTGCCAACTCTTGTACTTCATGCCTTGGCTGATGAAGGCAAGCATGCCATGTGCCTTCTTGATCATCTTGACTACCTCTTTTGCCACTTCCAGGCAACTGTGAGCCTGCACGCCCAGATCCATCTGTATGTTAACATTCCTAAGGGTTCCGCCATTTATACTATCATTTGATCCTCCAAAATGCATCACCTCACATTTATCTGGATTAAACTCCATCTGCCATTTCTGTGTCCAAGTAGCCAAACTACCTAGGATTTATGGGCGGCACAGTGGTTAGCACTGCTGCCTCGCAGCGCCTGAGACCCGGGTTCAATTTCCGCCTCAGGCGACTGACTGTGTGGAGTTTGCACGTTCTCCCCGTGTCTGCGTGGGTTTCCTCCGGGTGCTCCGGTTTCCTCCCACTGTCCAAAGATGTGCAGGGCCAGGTGAATTGGCCATGCTAAATTGTCCGTAGTGTTAGGTAAGGGGTAAATGTAGGGGTATGGGTGGGTTGCGCTTCGGCGGGTCGGTGTGGACTTGTTGGGCCGAAGGGCCTGTTTCCACACTGTAATCTAATCTAATCTAATCTAATCTAATCTAATCTAATCTAATCTATCTATATCCTGTTGTATCCTTTCACAATCTTTGGCACTATCAGCAACTCCACAAAGCTTCGTGTCATCTTCAAACTTGCTGATCAGACCACCCATATTTTCCTCCAGACCATTCATAAATTACATACATCAGAGGACCTAAGACTGATCCCTGTGGAACACCACTAGTTACTGGTCTCCATTCTGCAAAACACCCTTGCACTGCTACCCTCTGTCTTCTATGACCAAACCAGTTTTGTACCAATCTAGCCAGGCCACCCCAAATCCCATGTGATTTTAGATTTTGAATCAATCTGCCATGTGGGACTTTATCAAACATCTTACTAAAGTCCATGTAAACTATATCCACAGCTTTTCCCTCATGAATTATCTTTGTCACGTCTTCAAAAAAATTCAATCAGCTTGGTGAAACATAACCTTCCCCATACAAAACCATGCTGTCTGTCACTAACTAGTCAATTTTCTAAGTGGAAATTTAAAAGTCTTAATTAATAAATGAAAGACAGTAGGGATTTGTCAAAAGCCATTCTATTTTGACTAATTTGATTGAGTTATTTGATGAGGGAAAAGATAGAGTTGATCTGGGTCACCTTGGTTGATGCAGTGTATCTGATTTTTTTCAAAAAGCTTTTAATAAAGCATTGCATAATAGACTTCGTAGCAAAATTAAAACCCATGGGATTAAAGGGATTGCGACTGCGTAGGTGCAAAATTGGTGTAGACATAATGCTGAGAGTAGGGTTAAATTATTGTCTTTTTCAGATTCAAAGGAAATATACAGGATTCAGTATTGGGGTCACTGCTCTTTTTGATTTGCATTAATGATCTAGACTTAAAGCATAATTTCACTGTTTACAGATAACAGTAAAACTTGGAAATTTCGCAAACAATGTGACGATTAGTAACAAACATAAGCAGACATAGACGGATTGGTGATACGGGCAGAGATATAACACCTGAAATTTCATGCCAGGGAAAGATAGCTGATTCAGTTTTGGTGGATAGAATGAGGAGAAGCAATTCAAACAAAATGGGGCTTACACTCGTTGGTGTTTAGAAGAATGAGAATTTAACTTACTGAATTGTGTGCCATCTTGAGGGGGCTTTACAAGGTAGAGGTTGTTTGCCCTTGTGGGAGACTCTAGGACCAGAGGGTATAACATTTGAGTTATGTGTCACCCATTTAAGACGGAATGGGGGGGTGGTGGTGGTGCTGGGAAGAAGATAGCGAAGGGTACAATAGGTGAATGGGGGTGGGGATGGAGGTGATAGGTCGGAGAGGAGGGTGGATAGGTAGGAAGGGAGATTGGTAAATAGGACAGGTCATAAGGACAGTGCTCTGTTGGAAGGTTGGAACTGAAGTAAGGTGGGGGGAAGGGAAATGAGGAAACTGGTGAAGTCCATATTGATGCCCTGGGGTTGAAGTGTTCTGAGGCAGAATATGAGGTGTTCTTTCTCCAGGCGTCAGGTGGTGAGGGAGCGGTGGTGAAGGCAGCAAAGAACTTGCATGGCCTCAGCAGAGTGGGAGGGGGAGTTGAAATGTTGGGACACAGGGCGGTGGGGTTGATTGGTGCAGGTGTCCCGGAGATGTTCCCTAAAGCGCTCTGCGAGGAGGCGTCCAGTCTCCCCAGTGTAGAGGAGATCGCACCGGGAGCAACGGATACAAGAAATAACATTGGTGGATGTGCAGGTGAAACTTTGATGAATGTGGAAGGCACCTTTGGGGCCTTGGATGGTGGTGAGGGAGGAGGTGTGGGCGCAGGGTTTGCAATTCCTGCGGTGACAGGGGATGGTGCCAGGACAGGAGGGTGGGTTGTTGGGCGTGGACCTGACCAGGTAGTCACGGAGGGAATGGTCTTTATGGAAAGGGGAAAGGGGTGGGGAGGGAAATATATGGTGGTGGGTCCGTTTGGAGGTGGCGGAAATGTCGGCGGATGATATGGTTAATCCAAAGGTTGGTAGGGTGGAAAGTGAGGACCGGGGGGGGGGGGGGGGGTTCTGTCCTTGTTTCGGTTGGAGGAGTGGGGTTTGAGGGAGGGCGTTGGAGGGCATCTTCAACTGTGTGAGAAGGGAAAATGCGATCTCTAAAGAAGGAGGCTATCTGGTGTATTCTGTGGTGGAACTGGTCCTCCTGGGAGCAGATACAGCAGAGGCAGAGGAATTGGGAATATGGGATGGCATTTTTGCAGGAGGTAGGGTGGGAAGAGGTGTAATCCAGGTAGCTGTGGGAGTTGGTGGATTTGTAAAATATCTCAGTGTCAAGTCATTCATCGTTAAGGGAGATGGAGAGGTCCAGGGAGGGGAGAGAGGTGTCAGAGATGGTCCAGGTGAATTTAAGGTCGGGGTGGTATGTGTTAGTGAAGTTGATGAACTGCTCAACCTCCTCGTGGGAGCACGAGGTGGTGCCGATGCAGTTAACAATGTAGCAGAGGAAGAGATGGGGAGTGGTGCAGGTGTAACTACGGAAGATGGACTGTTCTACGTAGCCGACAAAGAGACAGGCATAGCTGGGGCCCATACGGGTGCCAATGGCTACCCCTTTGGTCTGGAGGAAGTGGGAGGATTCGAAGGAGAAATTGTTAAGGGTGAGGACCAGTTCGGCCAAACGAGTGACAGTGTCTGTGGAAGGGTATTGTTGGGGACGTCAGGAGAGGAAGGAAAGGAGGGCTTGGAGGCCCTGGTCATGGCGCATGGAGGTGTAGAGGGACTGGATATCCATGGTGAAGATGAGGCATTGGGGCCCAGGGAAACGGAAGTCTTGGAGGAGGTGGAGGGCATGGATGGTGTCTCGAACTGATGTGGGGAGTTCCTGGACTAGTGGGGATCGGACAGTATCGAGGTAGGTGGAGATGAGTTCAGTGGAACAGGAACAGGCTGAGGCAATGGGTTGGCTGGGCTGGTCAGGCTTGTGGATTTTGGGAAGGAGGTAGAATCGGGTGGAGCTGGGTTTCCAGACTACGAGGTTGGAAGATGTGGGTGGGAGATCTCCTGAGGTGATGAGTTTCTGTATGGTCCAAGGGTTATCAATCTTTATCGCAGAGAGCTCTTGAGGCTGGCCCATGGAATATATTTAATCAGTAAAGGAATCAAAGAGTATGAGAAAAAGGCAGGGAAGTGGAGTTGAGGATTATCAGATCAACCATGATCTCATTGAATGGCTGAGCAGACCCAATAAGCTGTGTGGTCTACTTCTGCTCCCAAATCCTTTGGTTTTATGGAAAGTTTGGTCGATAGTGATCTTCAAAATATGAAGATTTTTCACAGACAAAACAACAGAATCAGTTTACAGAAGTTCAAGGGTCACTAAACAATGGACTCTGAGTAAAGATACTTGATAAAAGGACCAGAAGTAACACAAGTCAAAGAAAACATTTGTTCATATACTTGTGCCTTTAAATGCATTCCCTAAAAAGGTGCAAGAAGCAGGTTGTAAAATAACTTTCAAAAGGCAAAAAAAATGCTGCAGTGAGAAGGTAATGGATCATGTTGGATAGCTCGCATAAAACTGCTTAGCCACAATGGCTTGAATGACTACTTTCTGTGCTGTATCATTCACTAATCCTGTGATCCAGTGAAATCCTTAATGTTGTCAGCTTCCCCCTCCTCCTCTTCATGGTTTCCTTCTCAATTTCTCCTGAAAAATTGAGACTGAAAATACTTAACTCCCAGATTTGCTCTCAGCCAAGCTGTGCCTTTGTCAAACTTATTGTACCATGGAGATTTCTGTTTCCTGCTTGCTGATTATAAAGAGACTATTTGTGTATTTATTATATGCCCAGAAACATAGGATCGTAGGGCCATGAGAAGCCATTCAGCCCTTCGAGCTTTCTTGCCATTCTAAATCATGAATGATAATCTATTTCCCATACAATCCACATATGATTTAATAAATGCACTAGAACTAGGAGCAGGAGTAAGTAATTCAGTCTTTCCGGCCTGTTCCACTATTCAGTATGATCATGGCTGATCTCACCTCATCCTCAACTCTGTTTTCCTGCCTGCTCTCCATAATCCTTCAACCTAATGCTGATTAAAAATCTGTCTATCTGTTCCTTACATTTATTCAGTGACCTGGCTCCATTGCACTCTGAGGTAGGAGAAAGTGAGGACTGCAGATGCTGGAGAGTCAGTTGAAAAGTGTGGCACAGCAGGTCAGGCAGCATCCGAGGAGCAGGAGCAATGACATTTCGAGCATAAACCCTTCATCAAGAATGTGGAGGGGGTAGAGGCTTAGAGATAAATAGAGGGGAGGTGGGTGGGGCTGAGGGAGGGTAAGTGGGAAGGTGAAGGTGGATGCAGGTGTAGGTTAATATTGGTAAGTCGGTAGAGAGTGTCGAGCTGGTAGGTGGGAAAGAAGATGGACAGGTAGGATAGGTCAAGAGAGTGGCGCTAAATTGGAAGGTTAGATTTGGGATGAGGTGGGAGGAGGGGAGATTTAGGAACTAGTGAAGTCAATGTTGATGCCGTGTGGTTGGAAGATCCAACCTTTCAACTTGGCACCACCCTCTTGAACTGTCCTACCTGTCCATCTTATTTCCCACTTATTGGCTCCACCCTCCCCACCAACCTATCACAATTACCTGCACCTGCGTCCACCTATCACCTTCCCACATACTTTGCCCCCAGCCCCACCTCCAGTTGTCTGTTTTTCTCTCAGCCCTCTTCCCCCTGCACATTCCTGATGAAAGTTTATACCCGAAACATCAACTCTCCTGCTCTTCTCCTGACTGACCTGTTGTGCTTTTCCAGCGCCACACTTTTCGACTCTGCACTCTGAGGCAGTGAATTCCACAGATTTGAAAGAAGTAATTTCTCCTCAGCTCTGTTTTAAATCCACTGCTCCTTATCCTAAAACTATGAACTCTTGTTCAAGATTGCCCCACATGAGGAAACATAATTTTTATGTCTATTTTGTCAGTCCCCATGAGCATTTTATTTTCCTCAACTAGATTAGTCTCATTCTTCTAAAGTCCAGAGACTATAGCCCTAAACTGCTCTAGCCTCATAAGACAGACCCCTCACTTTTGGAATCAATTAGTGAACCTCCCCAAACCGCCTCCAATGTAACTACATTCCTCTTCAAGTAAAGGGCAAATGCTACTTTTGTTGCCATTAGTATCTGGAAAACTATTCATCTCTATATTGAACATACTTATCTTACTATCTTAATGACTAACCACCATATTCCACTGGGATAGAGAATTCCAAAGATTCACTCCTGTCTGAGTGAAGAAATTCCTCCTCATCGCAGTCCTAAATGGTTTGCCTCTTATTCTAAGAATATGTCCATTGGCCTTGATCTCTAAGCCAGAGGAATATGTTTTCTGTACCTACTCTGGCTTGCCCTTTATGAATTTGGAAGCTTCAATGAGATGAACGCTCAAGATTCTAAATGCTAAAGAATTCATATCATATCTATTCATCTGTTCTGGTAAGTCAGTCACGCCATCCCAGGAATTAGTCTGGTGAACTGCCTCTGCAGTTTGTCTTCCATTTTTCGAGGTAAGGGGTTCAAAACTGCATATAGGGTTCTGTACAATTGAAGCAAGATTCCTTTACTCCTGTACCCTAATTCTCTTATGATAAATGCCAACATACCATTTATTGAATACTTCACCAGCATGTGGCCTATGAAAACAATACACAGGCATTGATTCTTAGAAAACAGATCTTGTTTCTGTCTCTTTGGTGATTTTATTTTTCTGATTCATGTTCATTTATTGTTCTTTTTTTCTATCGAGATTTGTTTATAGCCCTCCTCATGGCACTCATGAAAGAAAGAGCTTACATTTCCACAACCTCAGGATGTTCCAAAATACTTTACAGCCAATCATGTAATTGCATTTATATAGCATCCTTGCAGAATCTCAAGCTATCTCAAACTGTTTTATATCCAATTAAGTACCATGAGTTGTAGCCAATGTTGTAATCTAGGAAATGCACGACTCTTCCAGTGGTGTTAATACTGTTCAGTTGCTGCTATATGAATGTTGAATAATTCACCTTCTGTTTACCTCATTTTTACCAAGTTGAGAAGGGAAAGATGAACTTCCTCTTGAACACTTGACAGTATGTGCTGTGGCTGATAATATGTATGTACACATACATGCATACATATACTTGCTAACTCACACACACTCAGATGTACACACACACTCACACACACATGCACACACATACTCACTCACATATGCACTCAATCACTCACATACACTCACTCACACATTCATTCACACATACACTCACTCACTCACACATACATGCACACACTCACTCACACTCACACATTTGCCCTCTCTCTCTCTCTCTCTCTCTCTCTGTATCACACACTCTCATCTGCACACATGCATATGTTACAGAGCGGGAGTGTAGATTATTTTAAGGCCTAGTGAAGGTTATGGATAAACAAACACAGGGAATGCTAGAAAAGTTTGACAGCTCTGACAGTATCTTTGGAGAGAGGAACAGAGATAACTTTTTCAAACTTCTTCAGAACTGAAAGAATTTCGGAAAGAACTTAAAGTTAAAGGTACATGGTTCTTAAAAATTAATGACTTGGCTCAGAGTGAACTCAATGGTCCTTCTGGGTTCACCATTGAGGCAATGAAATTATTGATGGTAAATGCATGTTTCACTATAAATGTATAATTCATACCAAATAGAATCACCCAAATCCAGACTTAAGAACACCCAACCAGCTTCACTCTCTTCCTCCAAGGAAGCTGTTCCTTTAATCATAGTGAAAAGAGAAACACTATCATAAGAAATTATCACTAAAATGTCTGTAATCCTTGTAAATTACTCGTAAGATATAAATTAATATACTTTATAGTCCAGTGAGCCTTACTTCAGTTGTTGGTAAAGTATTGAAAGGTTATAAGAGATAGGATTTATAATCATCTAGAAAAGAATAATTTTATTAGGGATAGTCAGCATGGTTTTGTGAAGGGTAGGTCGTGCCTCACAAACCTTATTGAGTTCTTTGAGAAGGTGACCAAACAGGTAGATGAGAGTAAGTCAGTTGATGTGGTGTATATGGATTTCAGCAAGGCATTCGATAAGGTTCCCCACAGTAGGCTATTGTACAAAATGCAGAGGAATGGGATTGTGGGAAATATGGCAGTTTGGATCAGTAATTGGCTTGCTGAAAGAAGACAGAGGGTGGTGGTTGATGGGAAATGTTCATCCTGGAGTCCAGTTACCAGTAGTGTACCGCAAGGATCGGTGTTGGGTCCACTGCTGTTTGTCATTTTTATAATCGACCTGGATGAGGGCATAGAAGGATGGGTTAGTAAATTTGCGGATGACACTAAGGTCGGTCGAGTTGTGGATTGTGACGAAGGATGTTGTAGATTACAGAGAGACATAGATAAGCTGCAGAGCTGGGCTGAGAGGTGGCAAATGGATGCGGGCAAGTGTGAGGTGATTCACTTTGGTCGGAGTACTGGGCAAAGTACTGGGCCAATGGTAAGATTCTTGGGAGTGCAGATGAGCAGAGAGATCTCGGTGTCCATGTACACAGATTCTTGAAAGTTGCCACCCAGGTTAACAGGCTTGTTAAGAAGGCATACAGTGTTTTAGCTATTATTAATAGAGGGATCGAGTTCCGGAGCCATGAGGTCATGCTGCAGCTGTACAAAACTCTGGTGCGGCCGCACTTGGAATATTGTGTACAGTTCTGGTCACCGCATTATAAGAAGGATGTGGAAGCTTTGGAAAGGGTGCAAAGGAGATTTACTAGGTTGTTGCCTGGTATGGAGGGAAGGTCTTACGAGGAAAGGCTGAGGGACTTGTTTTCGTTGGAGAGAAGAAGGTTGAGAGGTGACTTAATAGAGACATATAAGTTAATCAGAGGGTTATATGGGGTGGACAGGGAGAACCTTTTTCCAAGTATGGTGATGGCGAGCACGAGGGGGCATAGCTTTAAATTGAGGGGTGATAGATATAGGACAGATGTCAGAGGTAGTTTCTTTACTCAGAGAGTAGTAAGGGTATGGAATGCTTTGCCTGCAATGGTAGTAGATTCGCCAACTTTAAGTACATTTAAGTCGTCATTGGACAAGCATATGGACGTGCAAGGAATAGTGTAGGTGGGATGGGCTTCAGTTTGGTATGACAGGTCGGTGCAACATCATGGGCCGAAGAGTCTGTACTGCACTGGAATGTTCTATGTTCTATACTTTTATATTTATGCCTTCTGTATTACTTGTTTTTAGTGTTTTACTTCAAGAGCTAACCTCATCCCACATTGTTCCAGAGGTGTCAGTCCGTAATTCCAAATATGCAGAATGAAGGTTTAAAGCCTTTGTGAAGTCTTATTTCCAGCCTTTCTTCTGTCTTCCTGCAGTATTCTAGGGCTGAAAACTACTTTGCATTAAAACTGCACGTGTGATGTAAATGCACCTTAGTCATCCTTCCAAAAATAGCAGCAAAGAGCTTCAGGTGAATTTGTTAACTATTTGTTTACAAAATTTTCAAGGTGTAATTTAACGACTTCACTCTATACAGACTGCAGATTATTTTCCTCTGCACAAACGAA
This sequence comes from Chiloscyllium plagiosum, assembly GCF_037043375.1. Taxonomy (NCBI): domain Eukaryota; kingdom Metazoa; phylum Chordata; class Chondrichthyes; order Orectolobiformes; family Hemiscylliidae; genus Chiloscyllium; species Chiloscyllium plagiosum. The sequence goes on from NW_028270139.1 coordinate 147,141,646, forward strand.
CTTCAAAATTACGTAAAAAGGCAGCAAATCTGCAGAATTAACATTTAAATGAATTTTGTTAAATCAACTGTGTACCCTCTACAGTAATGCAGCACAATGAATAAGTTGTAAATCCACTACAATGGAAGTGTCAATGTGGGAATGTAGGAACCACATTAGAAATGAAGAGCCAGACTTAGCTTACTGCGATCTCAGGTAGTGAAGCAGCCAAGTAAACAACACAGTTGCATAGAACTTATAAAGCTCTGTTATCATATTTACATTGTTTCAAGAACCCCGACACTTAAATTTCTTTGTCTGTTCTCGGACTTTGCTTCTTATTTCCTTACTTCTTAACATATTAATTCATCTGCAAACCCATCCACAAATTGCAGGATTTATGATGATTAAGTGAACAAAATGCATCATGTGCTTTCCTGACAGTCATCCCCATAAACCTGGACTCCTTTGTTGATCAAAAATCCATCCAGTTTCACCAAGTATATGTAACCACTGTACTGCACAGTGTATTGCACAAATGAATTAACTTCTGACAGAAACACAGTTCTCCTCATTGCAGCAATGATACCCAGCTTTTAAACTATGTTCCCCTGTACTAGAACCACCACTGCCCCCTCCCCCCCCCCCACACACACCCCAATTCTATGGGGAGACATACTTCCAGCATTTAGGATCTTAATATCTTCACTCATTCTTCTAAATTTCAGTAGATGAAGGCGCAACCTGTGTAACTACTCTTCATAAGATAACTGAAACAAAAGTTTCTGGGAAAACTCAGCAGGTCTGGCAGCATGTGTGGAGAGAAAACAGAGTTAACATTTTGGGACCTTCTTCAGAACTGATAAGATAACCTTTTCATCTTGTTGAGATATTTGTATCATCGATAGCCATAGGTGAGATACCTGAAGATGGAAGGTTGGCTAACATGGTGCCACTATTTAAGAACGGTGGTAAGGAAAGGCCAGGGAATAATGGACCAGTGAGCCTGACATCGGTGGTGGGCAATGTTGGAAGGAATCCTGAGGTACAAGATGTATATATATTTGGAAAGGCAAGGACTGATTAGGGATAGTTGACATAACATTGTGTGTGGGAAATCACATCTTACGAACTTGGTTGAGTTCTTTGAAGAAGTAACAAAGAGGATTGATGAGGGCTGAGCTGTGGTTATGGTCGACATGGACTTCATTAAGGTGTTCAACAAGGCTTCTCATGGAAGACTGGTTAGCAAGGTTAGATCAGACAGAATAGAGGGAGAACGAGCTATTTGGATATAGAACTGACTCAAAAGAAGAAGACAGAGGGTGTTGGAGGAGGGTTGCTTTTTAGACTGGAGGCCTGTGACCCATGGTATGCCACAAGGATCAGTGCTGGATTCATTGCTTTTATCATTAATATAAATGATTTGGATATGAATTTAAGAGGTACAGTAAGTAAGTTTGCAGGTGACACCAAAATTGGAGATGTAGTCCTCAGCAAAGAAAGTTACTTTAGAATACAATGGGACCTTGACCAGATGGGCCAGTGGGCCGAGAGGTGGTAAATGGAGTTTAATTTAAATAAATTTGAGATGCTGCATTTTAGAAAGGTAAATCAGGGAAGGACTTACACACTTAATGGTAAGGTCCTGGAGAGCATTGCTGAACAAAGAGACATTGGAGTGCAGGTTTATAGTTCCTTGAAAGTGAAGTCACAGCTGGTTAGAATAGTGAAGAAGATGATTGGTATGCTTGCCTTTATTGGTCAGTGTATTGAGTATAGGAATTGGGAGGTCATATTGCAGCTGTACAGGACATTAGTTAGGCCACTTTTGGAACATTGTGTGCAATTCTGGTCTCCCTGCTTTTGGAAGAATAATGTGAAACTTGATAGAGTTCAGAAAAGATTTACAAGGATATTGCCTTGGGAGAGGCTGAATAGGCTGGGGCTATTTTCCCTGGGGCATCGGAGGCTGAGGGGTGACTTGATAAAGGTTTATGCAATCATGAGTGACATGGATTGGGTAAATAGACAAGGTCATTTCCCAATATAAGGGAGTCCAAAACTAAAGGCTGTAGGTTTAAGGTGAGAGGGGAAAGATTTTAAAGGGATCTAAGGATCAACTTTTTCACACAGAGGGTGGTGCATGTATTAATGAATTGCCAGAGGAAGTGGTGGAGGATGGTACAGTTACAACATTTAGAAGGCATCTAGATGAGTGTATGAATAGGGAAGGTTCCGAGGGATATGGGCCACATGATGGCAAAGGGGACTAGATTTATTTTTAATATCTGATTTATTTTTAATATGTATAGGTTGGACTGTTTCTGTGCTCTACAACTCCACGACTCTATCTCAAGAATCAGGGCAGGACTTAAACACTTAATAGAAAGAAAATTCTCTGGATTGTCCATTGCATTTACATCCACACATAAATTTTGTAAGGAAATTGCGGAAATGAGAAAGCTATTTAAGCAGGACTAAGTATCAAATTGTTTTATTGACATTTAATGACATTACTATCACTGACCACCTGCCATTGACAAGAAACTTTCCTGACCAGCTACAAATGCAGTTTAGAGGTTGGAAATTTTGCAGTGATTAATTCACCTTATGACTCCCCGTCTGCCATCTACAAAGCCCAATTCAGAGGGGAATGGAATACTGCTGAAAATGTGTTGCTGGAAAAGCGCAGCAGGTCAGGCAGCATCCAGGGAACAGGAGAATCGACGTTTCGGGCATAAGCCCTTCTTCACCCGAAACGTCGATTCTCCTGTTCCCTGGATGCTGCCTGACCTGCTGCGCTTTTCCAGCAACACATTTTCAGCTCTGATCTCCAGCATCTGCAGACCTCACTTTCTCCTCCGGAATGGAATACTCCACACTTTGAATCAGTGCAGCTCCAACAAAACTTAAGAAGCTTGACTCGATCTTGGGCATAGGAGCCCACTTAAATGGCATCTAATTCACCACCTTAAACATTCAATCGCCTCCACTAGAGTGACAACTGTGAAATGCAGTTCAGCAACTCTCATCAAACTTTTTTCAACAGCACCTTCCAAGCCTGCAGCCTCTACCACTTAGAAGGACAAGGGCAGCAGATGCATGTGATCACCTCTGCTGTCTTAATGTGGAGCAATATCACTGTTCTTTCATTTCTACTGGTGATTGGATATTATATGTCACCAGCAGATGCATTTGGTGTAAGGATGGGTGGATCCGAAGAATGTTCTTACTTAACCCCGAGTTCATAGCCATAATATAGAGAATGAGCATATGACAAAATCTGGAGCTTGCCCACCAGATATAAATGAACAATTAAGCATCAATTGAACTTATGATTGACCCCAATATTACACAGCCCATGACAGATTATGGTTGGAATAGGTGATCAGGCATGAATGGGTTTCACAGTTCTCTTTTGAAGTGCCTAAAATAATGGGATGGAAGGTGCTGTATGCTCTTTGGGGGTACACCTGACAAGATCTCATCCCCCTTCCTTGCCAAATGTATTCTGTAAAATACACCATTCCACAACCACCCCACCCCATCCCTCCCCATTCCAGAGTTGCCAAAACATCCCAATCGAAAGCCCTCTGATCTACTTGGATTCAAAGTCCATGGGGTCCCTCTGTGCTCCTGCTTCCATTCTGGCAGCACCATTACAGAGCACCAGAGTCACTGGCCATTCAGACCCTCTCCCAGTGAGGGGTTGAGATCTCATTAAGAGCTCACTTCACCCACCTATCATGTTTTGTGGCCAAAGAGCAGACTTCTAACTAAGCAATTGGCTGCCCCAATGACTTCTCCTCCGGGTGGGAACAAATCAGCCACATTCCTGGAATTTTCCATCCAGGGCCTCTGGATTCTGAGAAAGAAACAGAAAGAAAACAACAAAAATCTGAAAGTATGGAACTTCTCATTTGAAAATGCCAGGCCAGGGAGTTTGTTTGGCCATTTTGTTAAAACCTGCCAGGGCATTAATATTTTAATTTTCCTGTGTGTTTAGTGTTTAGTTTTCCTGTCAACTTAGTACAGCGACTTTACATGGATGTGCTTCAGTGCTGAATATTATTGTCATGATTTGGAATATTATTGTGTAATTGAGAACTTTGGATGGAAAGGGCAACTTACACAATAACTTAAATAAAAGCAAAATACTGCAGAGGATGGAAATCTGAAATGAATTCTATAGATGAATTGTAATGGACTCAAAACATTAACTTTGTCTCTCCCGCCACAGATGCTCCTGGGGCTGCAGAGTTCTCCAACATTTTCTATATTTATTGGACAATAACTTCCTGATTTCCATCCGAAATGCATGAGAAGCCACCAGAACCTTCTACTCAATTTACTCTTTTGAAAAGTGAGTGCTGTCAGCCTCACTGACAACTTGTATTGTGAAATGCAGGTTATTATCTTTATGATAAGCAGGTTAAACCTGCAAAAGTATATGTCATATTAGTGATGACTAGTCTGTTTTATTCTCTTGTGTTCCTGTAGTTGGGGGAGCATGACTCAACTGCTATGTTTGACACATAGAGACCTTGCCTGTTGGGACTGGCTTTTTCACTTCAGTGTACTTAGCACAGAAGTTTTGTTTTCTATCAGCTGATCAATAAGGGAAAGAGTGATGACATATGCCTCCAAAAAATCTTTTCAACATTCAACAACTGGACATTATCTTAATTGGGCAATGACAATAAAGTATTTGTTATTCGGAGCAATTTTCCTCAGTTTTACCCTCTTTATTCTCCATCCGTCCATCATACAGAACTGCTTTGGCCATTATTTCCTACTTCGTTGAATTACTTTTGTGCTGAGCAGATCAATAGTGTAGCTTTTCTGTCATAAATACTGTACTAATTGGCTTGCATGCCGAGTTATCATTTTATGAGTGTGTTGCAAGAGAAAAGGGGCAAATGAGAACTAGCAGCATCTGATCCAAGGTAAAAAAAAAATCATCATTTATGCAATCTTCTCCCCCTCTTTCCTCCATCTCGACCATTATCTGATAAATTAATGTAGAGCTCAACTATTGCAGCATTCATGATTGAGAAAGCCTCTTGATTATAAAAGTGAGCTTTTAAAACAATTATCCTCTGATATGGGCAATCATTTCAAGGCTATATTTTATTGATTGTCTCTAATTGGTTGGTGAAGCTGGCAGTGGACCTTCTAACACGATTGTCTAATATTTGAGTAATCACTGTGTCTCTAAGTTCTGTTAATCTGTAAATATAAAGTCATATGATCAACTGTTTAACTTTTTGCCTTTAACAAGAAATGATGTACAAATGGCCTCATTTATGTTTCTCCTAAATGTAGGCACTTGAGTTTGTAATACTTCCTGCAAAGTCGATATTAATATTAATAATAGGTGATCCAGAGAGTAATTCATCAGGGACTCTGCTATATAAGGCTTCCCAGTTGATTGACAATTCACCTTCAAATACTTACACATGAAAAATAAAATCCTGACGTATCTTATCTATCTCTTTAATGTCTCTATTTTGAGCTTTGTTGTTAAAAAACAGTTTGGGATGCTAATACCATATATTAGTGAGTAATTTTACATTTTCAGTACCATGTCAGGTTTAATGCAACAGTGTAAAACAGTCCAAGTAACATAACTTTATCAACATTATAAGTGCTATGTATTGTGAGACTTCGCTCATTTAATGAGAGACTTACATGCATTATTGGAGGCAGTTTATTCCCCATTTACTCTTTGTTTGGAATTTGCATTGGTGGCAAGATCAAGTTTTGTTGCCCAATCCAAATTGTCCCTTGAACTGAATGACTTGGTTGTGGTGTCACATGAAGCCAGACTTGGTAAAGGCAGCAGATTTCCTTACCTAAACGACATTAGCAAACCAGATTTTTTTGTTAATAAGACTCTGTACTAGTTTCAGAATCACCATTACTGAGACCTTTTTTTTGTTACTGAACTATTGACATAAACTAAATTCCTCCAGCAATTCCTTAGTGGAATTTAAATTGATGTTCCCAGAACATTAGCCTGGGCCTGTGGATTGCTCATCCAATAATATCATCTCTATATCTTCTCCAAAAGTGCTTTACTTTTAGAACACTTATGGGATGAAGTTTTGACTTATGAGGGAAAAGAGAACAAGACTGACCAATCCTCATTGGAGTTTAGTAGAATTATAGGCGATCTTATTTTAACATACAATATTTTGAGGAGATGTAACAGGGTAGATACTGAGAGGTTATTTCCACTTATGGGGAATGAAGAATGAGAGAGCACAGTTTCTTAGGGATGTCCCATTTAAGATGGATATAAATCCATTTAGGATTTGACTTTGTCAGAGAGTTTCAGTGATAAAGAAAGTTTAGACAGACTGAGGTTGTTTTCCGTAGAGCAGAAGAGAATGACAAGGGAGATTATTGAGATCTATAAAATTTAAGGTTATAAGGGGCGTAGATATGGGAGACAGGGAGAAACTATTCCCTTGATGGAGGAACCATTGACTGGGGACATAGATTTAAGATAAAGGGCAGAAGGTTTAAAGGAAAAGCTGTTTACTTAGAAGGTGATAAGAATCTGGATCTCACTGCCTGTAGAGTTGGTGGATGTAGGAACCTTTATAACAGTTAAGAAGTATTTAGATGTGCACTTGCAATGCCAAGGCATACAGGGTAATTAACCTGGTGCTGGAAAATAGGATTGAAATAGTTATGTAGATGTATTTTACTGGTATGAACATAGATCTTTATGAAGGAATTTCCTCTCTCAGAGGATTCTCTCCTCCAGAAAGCATTGGAGACTTAGTCATTGAATTGAGACCAAATTAGACACTTTTCTGATTGGCAAGGAAGTCAAAGTTACAGAGAACAAGAAAGTAAATGGAGAAAAGGCCACATTAGATCTACCATGATCATACTGGTAAACAGGCTCAAGAGGTCCAATGGGTATCTCATGCTCCTTTTTCTTATGTTCTTACTCCTCAGTTTAGCTTTTTACTCATTCATTGAATGCGGACATTGTTGGTAAGGTCGACATTTATTGCCTGTCCCCAATAACCTTGGAGATTATCCTGTATGAGGGGCACTTTATTGATAAACTATGAATAGTTTTGCTTTGTACTGTGGATTGTAAGCTCTGATAACTGAATAGAGACTAAATTGCTACATTTGGTTAGACAGAAACTAATTTGGTCGAGACAGGACAAAAGTCGAGGCCTTAAGGGAAAAGACAACATACGAACTGGCTACATCGCACTTTATTTTTCAACTAATTTTTTTTTAAAGCAGAGACAGATAGAATACCAAAGAAATGAAAGTTTATCAAGGATATGCAGGAATGCAGAGTTAAAGTTAAAATCAGATCTACCATGATCTCAGTGAATGGCAGAGCAGGCTCGAAGTGTTCCTTGTCCATATGACGCTAACCCAGGGGGATCAGAACAATCAAAATAAGTAATACTAGCAACTGTACATAATGGTGGTACTGCAGCACCATTTTTAAATATACAGTGAATAATTAAAGATTGAAAGTGAAATCCTTCACTCAGGGTGATGTCTCTTTTCTGGAGGACCCTGGTTCATTGCTTATTGGCTATTAGATGGAATAATGGTTTTAAAAAGGTGTGCAGTGGAAAAGTGCACCATGAAGTTTTCGGAAAGCAGTACCAATTTAGCTGAGCATTGAGGACATATTTGTGATTTCGATTGCCTTTGGAGCCGTATTGAAGGTAGTATTTGCTGACACCAGATGCTGACTTGGCCAATCCTAATTGCCCACAGGCCAGTTAAATGTCAGCCACATTGCTGTAAGTCTGGAGTTACGGGCAGGACAAACCAGTTCAAAATGGCAGATTTCCTATCCTAAAGGACATTAGTCAACCATTTATTTTATGACTCAAGCTTTTTTCATGTTAGCATTGCATTCATTAAACTCAAATGCCACTACCTACCATGGTGAAATTCAAACCCTTGTCCCCAGAACATTACTGGGACATTTAGATTATAAATCCAGTGACACCGTGATGTAACTCGAACTCAGATACATATGAGGAGAAGGCTGGGAAGGTAAGAAAGGCTACATAGGTGTATCTTTCCCAAAGTATATTTATCTATTCTTGGCTAATCTTCACTGCTCACCTCAGAATGCCTGAGTTGAGTTTCTCCTAAATTCCTCCTCAGCGCTTCTGTGTTAACTCCTCAATAAGTCCACATCATTGATTTGTTTTAATGGGTCACAGAAATTTCTGATCATGATGTTCTTAGAGTCATACAGTAATTGGCTTATGCAAAATGGAAAACACCCCTTAGCCCATTCGGTCTGTGCCATCCTATCTACACTCATCCCACTTTCCCATACTTGGCTCACAGACTTGAATGTTATAACTTAGTTACCTTAAGGGAGGACCCGACTGAGGTGTAAAAGATTATGAGGGGCATGGGCAGGGTGGATAGGAAATCACTGTTCCCTTTTGTCTTGTCATTCATTTCCACACAAATTAACCCAATGTATTCCTTAGCTGAGGCTGATGTTTGATAGGAATGGGATTAGACTAGTTAAGTGGTTGCTTTTGACCAGTGTGGATGCAATCCCGAAGGGCCTATTTATGTGCTGTGTGTTTCTCTAACTCTGAGTCCTCTTATTACATTCTTAATTTCTCCACATGCCCTGAAGCCATTGACACCTTTTTGGGGTGTCAGAAGTACGAAGAACAAAGAACAAAGAAAATTTACAGCCCAGGAACAGGCCCTTTGGCCCTCCAAGCCTGAGCCGATCCAAATGTACTGTCTAAACCTGTCGGTCGATTCTTAAGCATCTGTATCCCTCTGCTCCCCACCTACTCATGCATCTGTCCGGACGCATTTTAAATGAATCTACGGTGCCTGCCTCTACCGCCTCTGCTGGCAACGCATTCTAGATGCCCACCACCCTCTGTGTGAAGTACTTGCTGCATGTGTCCCCCTTAAACTTTCCACCTCTCACTTTGAAAGTGTGACCTCTCGTTATTGAATCCTTCACCTTGGGAAAAAAGCTTATCTCTATTCACCCTGTCTATACCCTTCATGATTTTGTAAACCTCAATCAGGTCCCCCCTCAATCTCCTTTTTTCTAGTGAAAATAAACCTAACCTACTCAACCTCTGTGAGTAGATTTGTAGCTCGGGTGCTCGATGTGGTGGTTTTGTTCGCTGAGCTAGGAATTTGTGTTGCAGACGTTTCGTCCCCTGTCTAGGTGACATCCTCAGTACTTGGGAGCCTCCTATGAAGTACTTCAAACCCTTGTCCCCAGAACATTATAGTGGTTTGTATCTGCTGCTTCCAGTTGTCACTTCCAGCTGTCCGTTGCAGTGGTCGATATATTGGGTCCAGGTCGATGTGCTTATTGATTGAATCTGTGGATGAGTTGAAACTTTATTGCTGGAACAGCACAGCAGGTCAGGCAGCATCCAGGGAACAGGAGATTCGACGTTTCGGGCACAGGCCCTTCTTCCTGAAGAAGGGCCTGTGCCCGAAACGTCGAATCTCCTGTTCCCTGGATGCTGCCTGACCTGCTGTGCTGTTCCAGCAATAAAGTTTCAACTTTGATCTCCAGCATCTGCAGACCTCACTTTCTCCTCTGTGGATGAGTGCCATGCCTCAAGGAGTTCCCTGACTGTTCTCTTTGGCTTGTCCTATAATAGTAGTGTTGTCCCAGTCGAACTCATGTTGCTTGTCATCTGCGTGTTTGGCTACTAAGGATAGCTGGTCATGTCGTTTAGTGGCTAGTTGGTGTTCATGGATGCGGATGACAAGCAACATGAGTTCGACTGGGACAACACTACTATTATAGGACAAGCCAAACAGAGAACAGCCAGGGAATTCCTAGAGACATGGCACTCATCCACAGATTCAATCAATAAGCACATCGACCTGGACCTAATATACCGGCCATTGCAGCGGACAGCTAGAACTGACAACCGGAAGCGGCAGATACAAATCACTATAAATGCCGGAGGAAACATCACAGAAGCGCTTCACAGGAGGCTCCTAAGCACTGAGGATGTCACCTAGACAGGGGATGAAATGTCTGCAACGCAAATTCTCAGCTCGGCGAACAGAACCACAACTACTCAACCTCTCTTCATAGCTAGCACCTTCCATACCAGGCAACATCCTCGTAAACCTTCGCTGCACCCTCTCCAAAGCGTCCACATCCTTTTGGTAATGTGGCGACCAGAACTGTACACTGTATGCTAAGTGCAGCCGAACCAATGCCTTGTACAATTTTAACATAACTTGCCAGCTTTTATACTCAATACCCCGTCCGATGAAGGCAAGCATACTATATGCCTTCTTGACCACTCTATCCACCTGTGCATCAACCATCAGGGTACAATGGACCTGCATTCCCAGATCTCTCTGCCCATCAACTTTTCCCAAGGCTGTTCCATTAATTGTATAATTCGCTCTAAATACATCACCTCACATTTGTCTGGATTGAAAGCCATCTGCCACTTTTCTGCCCAACTCTCCAGTCTATGTATATCCTCCTGTATTCTCTGACAGTCTCATATGCATTCTGCCACTCTACCAATCTTTGTGTCATTTGCAACTTGCTGATCATACCAACAGTGCCCTCTTCTAGATCATTTTTGTATATTACAAACAATAGTGGCCCCAATACTGACCCCTGTGGAACACCGCTGCTCACCTTTCTCCATTTTGAGAAACTCCCTTCAACTACTACTCTGTCTCCCGTTGCTCAACCAGTTCTTTATCCACCTAGCTAGAACACCCTGCACACCATGTGACTTCACTTTCTCATTAGCCTATAATGGGGAACCTTATCAAACGCCTTACTAAAGTCCATGTATATGACATCAACAGCCCTTCCTTCATCTAACAACTTGATCACTTCCTCAAAGAACAAGTTGGTAAGGCACGATCTCCCCCACACAAAACCACGTTGCCCATTACTGATAAGCTCATTCCTTTCCAAATATAAATAGATCCTATCTCTCAGTATCTTCTCCAGCAACTTTCCCACCACCGACGTCAGGCTCACTGGTCTGTAGTTACCCGGAATATCCCTACTAGCCTTCTTGTACAGAGGGACAACATGAGCAACCTTCCAGTCCTCCTGCACCTCACCTGTATTGTGTTGTGATTTCTTATCCAAGTGCTCGCTGATGTGTAAAACTGCATATTGCACACTAAAGGGTAACTTTTGGTGTGAGGTATCACAGTTGAGCCCTACCCTATTTTACCTAATTGTCTGGGACTTTTTTTTCACTGGAGCACAGGAGGTTGAGAGGTGACCTGACAGAAGTTTATGAAATAATGAAAGGTACAGATAGAGTTGATGGTCATTGTCTTTTCCCTAAGATATTTCAAGACGAGGGGACACTTTTTTAAGGTGAGAGGAGAGAGATTTTAAAAAGACATGAAGCAATTTTTGTTACACAGAGGATGGTTCGAGTGTGCAATGAACTTCCTGAGGAAATGGTGGATACGGATACAATTACAGTGTTTAAAAGACATTTGGATGGATACATGAATAGGAAAGGTTTGGAAGGATATGGGCTCGGAGCAGGCAGGCGGACTAATTTACTTTGGGATTATGTTCAGCTTGGACTGGTTGGCAAGACGGGTCTGTTTCTGTTTCGTATGACTCTATAACAATATCTACATGAGAATATTTTCAACAGAAAACTGTGATTCCAAAGCATTTTTATTGCGTTTACTCTCTCCTTTCCCCAAAATGTTCTGGTCATTATATCTCCTGATTCATCAGAGAAGCTCAAATGATTCCTTTTAACCTTTCAACATTGCACTAAAGCAACATTATTATTCAGCTGGATATTTCTGAGCCTACTAAATGTTTTAATGCTCAAATATCTTGACCTTATTCTCATCAGTGGTTTAATGGGCTGTAGCTGAAAGTTTCTTATGGTTAACAATAAGTGGTGAGCCCCTTTAACAAGCAATGTCACTGTTTCAGATCTTCATGAAAGTCAAAGGTTAATGGTAGGTGGGAAAAGAGAGTAATCAGATCAGCCCAGATCTTATTGAATAGTGAAGTAGACTTGAGGATTTGAGTTGCCTACTCCTGCTTCTAATTCATATTTGTTATTTGATTTACTCATCCTGTTATCAATCAGTAACTCTGGAGCACCTTCTCTGTTCAAGATACAATGCAAACACATCTAACATATGGACCAAATCTGTTCTTGGTATTGCAGGTGTTGTCTCACAGGAAAAAGCAGATGCAAATGTGGAAAGAATTGCAGATTCATGTACCACATATCATTGCAGTAAGATCAAAGTGTCTTCCACATAATTTGCTTCATATGCATGTTAATTTTATTCCTCCTTTGCAGAAGATGTCCGTATCTTTCTGAAGCAAAGGGGAGGCGATAGCCTGGGGTTTTTTTTTATTCATCCATGGAATGAGAATGTCATTGACTAAGCCAGCATTTATTGCCCATCCCGAATTTTCCAGAGGGCAGTTAAGAGTCAACCACATTGCTTTGGGTGTGGAGTCACATGTAGGCCAGACTAGGTAAGGATGGCAGTTTGCTTCCTGAAGAGCATTAATGAACCAGGTGGGTTTTTTCAGACAATCGACTCATGGTCAATGTTAGACTCTTAATTCCAGATTTTTGTTAAATTCACATTCTACAATCTACCCACTACCTGGGTCTCTGGATTAACAGTCTAGCAATCCAACCCCTGCTAGCAATCACCTCCCTCACTAGGCTATTGCCTCAACTGGACTAATAATTGAGGGAACCAGGTAGTGTTCTGGGGGACTTGTGTAGAATTTGAATTCAATAAAAATCTGAAATAAAATGTTTAAGATGATCATGAAACCATTGTCAATTGTCAGGAAAAGCCCATCTGATTCACTAATGTCCTTTCAGGAAAGAAATCTACTATCCTTACCTGGTCTGGACCAGCATGTGACTTCAGACCCACAGAAAAATGGTTGATTCTTAACTGCCCTCTTAGTAATTAGAGATAGGCAATAATTGCTGGCTGAGCTAGTGACGCCCACATCCCATGCGTGAATATAAAAAAAAGCCTATGTACTAAAAGCAACACTGCATTTCCAACCATAGTAGTGCACCCACTGAAAATTCTTTCAGTAAAATAGCACATGCTGAGCCCATGGCCCAGACTTTCAAAGCATGATACATAGGCCCAAATTGTGAAGACCCACCCCAAATTGGCACCCCACATTTTCACCAGGGTTGGGCTGGAGAAATGGGAGCAGATTGTACTTTGCATATCTATGTTTCATGGGGGCAACTATGCATATTAAAATGCATTTCATTCATCAATGACCTTTCCTCCATCATAAGGTTAGAAATGGGATGTTCATTGATGATTGCACAGTGTTCAGCATCATTTGCGACTCTTCATAGTCTGAAGAGCCTTTGCTATACGATGTATCCAAACTCTGAAAGATTTGGAAAGTGTCTAGGTTTGAGCTGACAATGGTACGCCACAAAGGTATGAGGAAATAACCATCCCCAACAAGAGAAAATCTAACAATCACCCCTTGACATGCAACATAGCTATGATCGCAGAATCCCCATGATCACACTCTGGGTGGGGGGTGGGTGGGGGGGTTGGTGATGATTTGCCACAGCAAATTCGCCGCTGATGATTAGCCACTGCCAGTTCTCCACCAACGTTTCTCCACTGGGGTCGTTTGACCTCTAGAGACTATTTGCCACCAGAAATATATATATGTACTGATTGTTTTCCCTCCTGCCTATTCTTTCATACTTCTCATTCTCCTTTATTTATACAACTCCATACTACATATTGATTTAAAAAAAGGGGTAAAATAAATATCATTTTATTGGTTTATATATAAAAATGAGTTACAAACTTTAACTAGAAAAAGGAAATATATTTTTAAAATCTTTATAATGGCAGTAAACTCTCACATTAATATTAAGCAATGAAATTTTAGTTCATTTGATAATTATGCGCTATTCCTCTGAGATATTCCAAACAATCTCTTTCACCGTATTCAAGAACAATTTTTTGTATTCTATTGTTTGCGTCTCCTATCATTCCTTTTTCGTCGAATTATTTTCTTCACGCTGCTTGTTGTCGGTAAAGATGTTAGGACTGACTGAGGGACATCAGCTACACATTCGTTAATAAGAACACTAGAAGAACACAATAAGAATGATCACATCGCCAAACCTTAATACTTGAATCACTCTTTTGAACAGTTTATCAAAAACATATACAAAACCATTGTGGTAAAACTTCTTATTTCCATGTTTACTAATAATTTAAACTTATTTGCGGTGGCGAATCGTCTTCAGTGGCCAATGAGTGGTGGCTAAGCGTCCTCGGTGGTCAAAGGGCAGTGGCAAATCGTCATCGGTGAATCTGCTGTGGCGGATGGTCCCATCCCACTGTGGGGGTGCAAATTAACCAAATATTGAACTGGACTAGCCATACAATACTGTGGTTACCAAAGCAGGTCAGAGGCGAGGAATCTTCCAGTAAGTAACTCATCTGCTGGTTTCCCAAAGCCTGTCCACCATCGCCATGGCACAAGTCAGGAGTGAGATGGAATACTGCTCACTTTCTTGAACAATTCCAATAACACTCAAGAAACGTGACACCATCAAAGACAAAGCAGTTACTTGATTGGCAGCATATTCACAAATGAACACTGCCTCCCCTCTGATGCTCAGTAGCATCAGTGTATACCATCTGCAAAATGCACTGCAGAAACTCATGAAGGTTCCTTGAACAGCACTTTCCAAACCCATGGCCACTGCCATCTAGAAGGGCAAGGGCAGCTGATACCTGGGCAAACCACCACCTGCAAGTTTATCTCCACTCTCTAACCAGATATGGAAATATATCAGCATCCCTCGGTGCTAAATCCTGGGACTCCCTTCCTACCAGCACTGTAGTTGTACTGCAGTAGTTGTACTGCAACGGTTCAAGAAGGCAGCTCACTATACCCTCAAGGACAATTACAAATGAGCAAGAAATGCTGATCCAGCCAGCGAAGTCCATGACTGAATAAATAAAACAAATGTGGTGAATGGGTTTATATCAATTTGATTCATTATTTTACCTCAGCCTGAGTGATGAGGTATGCCTCAGTTATTACATATGTTTTGAGGGAAAATGAAATGAGCGGGCATCAGATGTTAGCATGAATCATAGAATCCCTACAGTGTAGAAGTAGATCATTTGGCCCATTGAGTCAACACCAAACCTCTGAAGAGCATTTCACCCAGACCCACCCCCCACACTACCCCATCTCTTGTAACACTATTTCCCATGGTCAGTCCACCTAAATTGCACATCTTTGGATTGTGAGAGAAAACCAGAACATTCGGAGGAAACCCATACAGACATGGCAAGAATGTGCAAACTCCACACACAGTTGCCTGAGACTGGAATCAACCCCAGGTTTGTTGAGAGGTAGCAATGCTAATCACTGAGCAACCCCAAACTGCTAGAAAACCGTACACTTGAGATGCAGTGAAACCCATGAGTGTGCCGTGACTTGGATGTTAACCTTCTGATTAGTGGTGCTGAAAAAGCACAGCAGTTCAGGCAGCATCCGAGAAGCAGTAAGATCAACGTTTCGGGCTTCATCAGGAATACAGGCAGAGTGCCTGAAGGGTGGAGAGATAAATGTTAACCTTCTGATCTGGAGTTGAATGTGCTACCATTATACCACAAGTCCACTTCATGAGTTGACACAAAATTGACACAGTAGTGAAATGCTAAGTGGGATGAATGTGGTAGACCTGCATAGGTTGGCATTAAAGGAGTTAGGCGCCATAGAGTTGGTACCTGAGGTGGCATGGGGTGTAGGTGACGGTGTGTGGGACCAGAACGATATTTTATATTTTATTATTATTCTTTTAACACCTGTAATGAAGTTCTGGAACACCAAGGCAACCCTTTCCCACAATCTGCCTCCATACTGTGCCTGCCTATAAACTCTCCTACGGATGGCCAGCATGACTCCCATTATACTCCACTCCTCAGAACAAAAATCAGAATATCTTGGACAAATAAGACCTCTAACTTGTACATACACAGCAATGAGTTCTCCTGATTCTCTTGGACCAGAGACAATAATTCAGACCCATGATTGCCATGACTGAGCACAAATCTCTTTCGATCTTCCTGCCTGCTTTTGGAATGTGTTGGAAACATTTTCACGATGATAATTGGTACTGTTATGAAGACATCTGCCCCCACCATCAATTCCTGGAGTGACAATCAAACCCAGAGCTTCCGACTCAACCTCATTTGTTACGACACGGGGTAAACTGCCCCTGCTAATTTAAACCTGCAATACAGAAATGATTTAACCCGTGATGTTAAAATTCGAGAGGCCAAGAACTATTCCAAAAGCCACTAGTTAAAGTACATAAAATTTAAGAACTTTATTCTTTAAGTCTAATGTATAATGTTAACTAACAACTATTTACAACTCCTTTCCCTAACCTACTTTTTCTTTCCCTTCTACAATACTGGTCCGATAAAACCCCTCGATTAAGATTTATTGAAAATTCAAATTTCAAAACCAGCCAGCTGTTGAATCTTCTCTTCATATCTTTCTCTATAGATTTGCTCTCCAGGTCAGTGTTGATGTTTTTTCTCTGTGCAAACTCCTTCTCTCGACAAGTACCTCTCAGAGAGTTCTCACTAGCGGCCTACAGTTGTTGTCTTTTGGCAGTTCTCCTCCAACTGTTCAATTTTATTTTGGTTTTATACCCCAAAGCACCAGATTGTTTTATTGGCATTAATATTGTCAAAATACTAAATTCAAACTTCATTGGAGTTTGGTAATTTGGGGCATAACTTAAACTGATTGGCCAAATTTGAGTCTTTTTTTCATTTGCAGGGTCCTTGTGCTCTCAGCAGCCAGGCTGCTGGCTAAAGGGAAAACATAAATCTTGGCAGTGCACCTATGCAGATGAAGCTCCCAGACCTGTTTGTCATGATTCTATTGCCAAATTAGTAGCAGCAGGCAATGAAGATGTAGCAAAAATGCAGCTCAGCCCAATCCAATTGCTACGATTAGCTGTTCTTTCCTCGTGAACCCCTGATATTATCTTTGAAAATGGACATGTGTATCTGTAAAAGAAAAAGAAATGCTCCCACAGATTTATGCATGATTCCTGCAATGTTAACTACATTTCACAAAACTCTTATTCAACAAACAGGCTCATCAACTTTCTTAAGAAGCAGTAAACTCTGAACCAACAAAATTTCCTGTCCATTGATACCATTTGAAACAATGTTCAAATGCTAAACAAGAAGTTTCACCAGGATAATGTTCTTCACTCATCACTGGGCTTCTACTTAGAATTATTTTTTCTTCCAGTACCTTTCAAAAATTGTACCCTTTCTATTAGTGAGAGCTATCAATGTATTTAGCCTAAATTACAGATACTTCATTACTTATGCACTGAGAAGAAATTGTAACATTTGAACATTCAAATAGCCTTAGTGTAAATAAAATGATATTTGTCGTAAGAGGTAAGCCATATGTTCATGTTCCATTTCAATAAGGTTTACTCTATTTAGTCTTCACCTGGTTTACATATGCCAATTTAATCTTAACAAAAATAACGGTGATATTTTCCCAAAGACAATGATAAAAATAAGATATTTTTGAGCTGCAGAGCCAGAAGGTGACTGAGAGGCATGAGCTGTGTACCTTGGGGTTATTCATTTTTAACAAAATAGTAAATAGTTTGTTTTTCCCATTGCTCTCCAAATTTTCTGGTGTTGCCCCTTTCCCTGTCCTGTCCTGGAAGCAGTGGCTCATTGCAAGTTTTAGCACCAGGGGCACCATCTGCTCCCACTGCATTGCCTAAGCAGGAGCAATTCTATTCTTGTCGGGACTGACTCTGACAAGTATCATAAAATCATTGAATTATACAGTGCAGAAAGATGCCAATGACCATGTTGTGCTTATAACACCTCTTGAAAAGAGGCAACCAGTTAGTCACACACCCCAGTGCTATCCTGTTTGGTTATTTGTTTTCTTTTCAAGTATACATTCAATTCCTTTTCAGCACTATTATTGAATGCCCTTCGATCCATTTGGGCAGTGTTTATAAAATCAAAACAATTCACAGCTTTAAAAGAATATCCTGACATCGACTTTTGTTCTCTTGCCAATCACCTTCAACCATGCCTTGTCATTTCTGACCCATCTGCTACTGGAAACAGTTCCTCCTTGTTTACTCTCTCAAGTTTGATTCATTCCACTGTCTCCACACAAACAGAAGTCAAAATGAAAAGAGTATGCAAACAAAATATTAAAAATCTATTTCTATCTTATCCATGCCAAAAATCAGAATAATCCATGGGGAATACAGGATTTATGTCGCACTGAGAGGGACAGCACCGACCAAACTCCTCCAAACATCTGTCATTTTTTCGCCTGCATTCCCTCATGGGATCAATTCCACGTTCACTGACTCACTCGATATTCTTCATGTCCATTGTAGCACAACAAATATACCCCCTGGGCTTTCCTAAATGTTTCGCAAATACAGGGTTTGTATTCTGAACCATGGCAAAGAATTGCTTTTCTAATTAATGTAACCTACATGTGTAAATTAAGCCTAACTAGACTACTTCCTTTATAGCATTGTCTGTCCACATAATGATTATACATTCACTGTCTCTTAGAAGTAAGATTTTGACCACTCTACCTGGCTCAAGGACACTATTACTATTAGCCCTATGGGAATTGGACAACAGAAAGATTAGCATAGATATGACTTCCGGTGTTGCAAATGGCAATAGGGCAAGCATCCCATGTGCAAGTCATATTGTAACGCCTGTTGACATCATTGATTTACTGACCATCCAGATCACTTAAATAAATATTTTTAAAAATTAAACATAACATGGTCAAGTGACATCCATTACCCCTGACTCATTCCCCTCTCCCAAACTTCCAGACATTAAGTGAGTTGAGGGTTTTGGTAAGGGCTTCAGGACCCTGGAGTAACCCAGTGGTGGTCTCATGGATCTGCGTATTACTGAGCATAAAGAGCACTGTGTGCATGGAATTAGAATATAAAATTAGACCGTACTCTCTGGAACGTATGGACATAGAGACATGATGAAAATAGTTAGTTTTTATCTGATATAAGACCAGATCCTGGTATATCTCCTGTATTGCAGTATTTAGTATTAATGTATAATAAGTTGATCTAATTTTAAGTCTTAGTTTGAAGACCATTCTTGACTTTGCCTTTTCATTCACCAGCCTTTCTTTCAAGCTAAATTCAAGCATAAACACTCACTTTTCACTATCTATCTCTCTCTGCTGAAGACTTAGTGGAAGAACTGTATTGGTAGAAGAGTTTAGAGAAGTTATTTTATGAAATGAGACTGCGCTGGACAGTTGAAAAGTGTGGTGTGGTATTGAGAGTGATCACTTGCTGGTAACCATCGGAGTATAGCTGCAGTTTCTCATTAGAAAATGGAGCATAAGCAGCTGAGAGAACTGTATCTGTATATGGCACACCATTGCTCCCGTGATGATGGAGGAAGTGAATGTTAAGGTGGTGGGAGAATTGCTAGTGTTACAATGGTGTACCTCCATTTTATGAGCCTTATATGTCCAAGGAGATTTATTCAATGAAAAGCAAAATAACTCTGAAGCAAAATAACGCCTCAAACTAATTCTGGTATATGCATCAAGCATAAAGCTTAATGAAGTACCTTGCCTCTTACAGTGTACTGTATTAATACTGTCATGTTTTACCCAATCCCCATGCCACCACAAACAAATATTTTTTTTTCCCAAAAGGGCTATTAGCCTATATTACACAGGTAAGCTATTTGCATTTGAGACAAATCTAATCATGAATGCACACAGTCTGATTTTTAGTACAGTGGTTGTAAACCTAACCTTAAGGAACCGATACTCATTACTCAAAATTACTGTGTAGCAGTGTTGAAAGCAGACTGACTTGCATCCATCTCCTAGATTGCTCATAGTCTCCTGTGTGAATAGAGGAAATAATTTGACTGGTATATTTCCTCATCCTTAGTCATTTGATGATATGTAAGTATTGGCGTATGTCAGTGGCCCTGTTACAGCCATTCTGATTTGTTTGCTGTAAATAATGTTATAGATATGCCTTGCTAGCCTGGTCACATTTTTTTTTACTTTCCACCTTCATCTTCTTAACACTTTTAATTCCATATTTATGTCTGTATTGCCTATTACCTTACAGTTAGAAGCAAATTTTCTAACCATACTTCCACTTTTGCGCATATTGAAAAATAGATATGTCCTTTAGCCCTCTTATTGATGGTCTCTTAAAATAGCAGTGACTGCACCATTAAAAGAAGCAATTTTCTGAGACATTTATTGAGAGTGCTGTACAAATTAAAATCTTTTAATTGATAGCTTTAAAAAACAAATTATTTGATCTGGGATCAAAAACAACATTGAACATTAAAACCAAGGAAATAAACCTTTTTGGTTTGTTGACAGTTGTGCATGGTGGGGAGGAGTGGGAAAAACAGATAAACAAATTATTGACTTCAAGTATTTTTTCCCTTCTGAATCAAAAGTGTTAACTCATTTCTGAATGCATTATGCTGAAACCTGATTTTGACTCTACCTGAGTGAAAATTGGATGAAGACACCATAAGAAAGGATTTGGGTTTTAAAAAAACTGCATTTTGAGTCAAACTGGAGAAAATGTTTGTTTGATTTGATTTGATTGATTTATGATCAGGTGTATTTTGTTACAAAATTCAGTGAAAAGTAGTGTATAGTGTCGCCATTGTCACAAATATGACTAGGACTATTCCAAATAGGGTGCAAATGATCAATTGACAGATTTGCCTGAACCGATCTATTCTTTCATCAAGTATGAGTCAACAACTAATAGTCATTTTGTGAAAGTCAACATAGAAACCTGGAACAGCAGTAGTGTCTGTAAATGAGCTCCGTAGACAGGGGAAGAATGTAGAATTGCAGCTGCAGTTTTTATGCTTGTGACATTAAAACAGAGACCCAGAGCCTATCATCCCAATGCATAGATTCATTTGAGTATCACATTCAAATGAATATCCCCAAGTTCCTTCAAGCTACCAGCACTAACGTATGAAGCACAGTGACATAAAATTGGCTAAAATATACTGAAGAACAAAAATCCCTTCTTAACATTCAGGGCTATACTATAATTTGATATTATACTCTTTCCCTTTAATGGTGCAACAATGAAGACACTTTGCTCAAAGCATCTGTTCAATAGCAGCCAGTACATAACCTCATTTGCAACATTGCAAATGCTGCCTTCTTTGCTGATTACCAAAGTCTGGGTAATACTTGGATCATATTTTAAGCATTTTAAGCCATTCAAATGTGAGCATAAATCCATATTTTTCAAAGTAAACTAATGGTATGCTATATTTTATTCATCATAAGTATGTGTGCAATGCTCGTACTGGAACTGTACTCTTGACTGGCGTGGATTCTGTTGCTACAGCCAACAACAAATGCAATGCATGGAATAATTTCACTTTATTTACAACTGTGTTTTGTTTTATTTTGATTATGAAATTCTACTCCCTGTCAGAAATAACTGTGTTTGTATATCTACAAACCTGTGAAAACATTCAGAAAGTTCGAGACATTATTAGTGTAATGGTACTGAAATACTGTATTTCAGCAGGTGTGCTTCATATTCTTGCATGGTAATACATAGCTTCTTTATGTGACAATTTTGTTTTCCTGATTAAAAATCAACAGAGCAAGAATATGACTCATCTAGCATGTCAAGGTTTGATATCCCAGTTAGCTGAACTGATGCTACAAATTGTATGTAAAGATTGTTCAATGGTTATATTACTTTCCTATCATACCTGCTACCATGCAAACAAATATTGAATCAAGTATGAGTGCAACAGTTCATAGCATCTTGTCCAGAACCCTCCCCATCACATTCCTATCCCCAAACCCCAAATTTACCATGGCTAATCTAGCCTGCGCATCCCTGGACACTACAGAAAATTTAGCATTCCAATCCACCTAACCTGCGCATAGAGTCATACAGCATGGAAACAGACCCTATAGTCCAACAAGTCCACACCAATCATCTTCCCAAACTAAACTATTCCCACCTGCCTGTGTTTGGTCATATCCCTCCAAACCTTTCCTTTCATATTCTTATCCAAATGTCTTTTAAACATTTGACTGCACCTGCATTCACCACTTTCTCTGGAAGTTGATTCCACACACTAACCACTCTCTATGTAAAAAAGTTACCATTCATTTCCTTTTTAAATCTTCTTCCTCTCACCTTGAAAATATACCTGCTAGAACTCCTCCCAGCTTTGGGAGAAGATGTTTGCTATTCACTTTATCTGTGCCCTTCATGATTTTATAAACCTCGATAAGGTCACCCCTCAACCTTCTCTGCTGCAGTGAAAAACACCACAGCCTATACAGTCTATTTTTATAACTCAACCTCTCCATTCCAGGCAACAACCTGATAAATCTTTTATAAACCCTCTCCGGAATAATGATATCCCTCCTATAGCCTTGGGCATCGGTCTGTGTGGAGTTTGCACATTTTCCTGTGTGGGTTTCCTCCGGGTGCTCGGGTTTCCTCTCACAGTTCAAACATGTGCAGGTCAGGTGAATTGGCCATTCTAAATTGCTCATAGTGCTAGGTGCATTAGTCGGGGAGGGATGGGTCTGGTTGGGTTACTTTTCAGAGGTCGGTGTGGACTTGTTGGGCCGAAGGGCCTGTTTCCACACTATAGGGAATCTAATCTACGAGCTAGTGAGGGTAGGAATTGGATGATACAGCAGATGACTGAGTGGCTGAGGAGCTGGCGCAGGGGAGAAGGATTCCTATTTTTGGATCATTGAAATCCCCTCTGGGGCAGAAGTAACTGTACAAGAAGGACGGATTGCACATCAATTGTAAGGGGACAAATATACTGGCAGGGAGACTTGCTAGAGCTGCTTGGGAGGATCTAAACTAGTAAAGTGGGGGTGGGACCAAGGGAGATAGTGAGGAAAGAGATCAATCTGAGACTGGCACAATTTGGAAAGGGAGCAGTCAAACAGTCAGGGGAGGCGGGAACAAAGCAAAGAGTGAGGTAAATTAAACAGCATGTATTTCAATGCAAGAGGCCTTACAGAGAAGGCACATGAACTCAGGGCATGGTCAGAAACATGGGACTAGGATACCAAAACAATTACACAGAAATGGCTCAGAGATGGACAGGACTGGCAGCTTAATGTCCCAGGATACAAATGCTATAGAAAGGATAGAAAGTGGGGGGGAAAAGAGAAGGGAGAGTGGTGTTTTTGATAAGAAATAACATTACGACTGTACTGAAGGAGGATATTCCTGGGAATACATTCAGGGAATTTATTTGGGTGCAAGTGAGAAATAAGAAAAGGGTAATTACCTTATTGAGATTGTACAAGAGACCCCCAGTAATCAGTGGGAAATTCAGAAACAGATTTGTAAGGAGATCTCAGTTATCTGAAAGAATAATAGGGTGGCAATGGTAGGGGATTGTAAATTTCCAAACATAGACTGGGACTGCTATAGTGTTAAGGGTTTAGACTGAGAGGAATTTATTAAGTGTGCACAAGAAACATTTCGGATTCAGTATGTGGATGTACTTGCTAGAGAAAATGCAAAACGTGACCTACTCTTGAGAAATAAGGCAGGATAGGTGACTGAGGTGTCAGTGGGGAGCACTTTGGGCCCAGCAACCATACTTCTATTAGTTTTAAAATAGTGATGGAAAAGGATGGACAGAAGCTAAAAGTTGATGTTCAAATTGAAGGAAGGCCAATTTTGATGGTATTAGGCAAGAACTTTCAAAAGTTGATTGAGTGCGGATGTTTGCAGGTAAAGGGATGGTGGAAAATGGGAAACTTTCAAAGATGAGGTAACAAGATTCCAGAAACAGTATGTTCGTTAGGGTGAAAGGCAAGGCTGGTAGGTATAGAGAATGCAGGATAACTAGAGAAATTGTGGTTTTGATCAAGAAAAAGAAGAAAGCATTTGTCAGGTATAGACAGCAGAAATCAAGTGAATCCTTAAAAGCGGAAGTAAGGCCTTTCAGCCCATCGAGTCCACTCCGCCATTCGATCATGGCTGATGGGCATTTCAACTCTACTTACCCGCATTCTCCCTGTAGCCCTTAATTCCTTGTGACATCAAGAATTTATCAATTTCTGCCTTGAAGACATTTAGCGTCCCAGCCTCCACTGCACTCTGTGGCAATGAATTCCACAGGCCCACCACTCTCTGGCTGAAGAAATGTCTTCGCATTTCTGTTCTGAATTTACCCCCTCTAATTCTAAGGCTGTGTCCACGGGTCCTAGTCTCCTCTCCTAACGGAAACAATTTCCTAGCATCCACCCTCTCCAAGCCATGTATTATCTTGTAAGTTTCTATTAGATCTCCCCTTAATCTTCTATACTCCAATGAATACAATCCCAGGATCCTCAGCCATTCCTCATATGCTAGACCTACCATTCCAGGGATCATCCATGTGAATCTCCGCTGGACACGCTCCAGTGCCAGTCTGTCCTTCCTGAGGTGTGGGGACCAAAACTGGACACAGTACTCCAAATGGGGCCGAACCAGAGCTTTATAAAGTCTCAGTAGCACAACAGTGCTTTTATATTCCAACCCTCTTGAGATAATTGACAACATTGCATTCGCTTTCTTAATCACGGACTCAGCCTGCATGTTTATCTTTAGAGAATCCTCAACTAGCACTCCCAGATCCCTCTGTACTTTGGCTTTACGAATTTTTTCACCGTTTAGAAAGTAGTCCATGCTTGTATTCTTTTTCACAAAGTGCAAGACCTTGCATTTGCTCACATTGAATTCCATCAGCCATTTCCTGGACCACTCTTCCAAACTGTCTAGATCTTTCTGCAGCCTCCCCACTTCCTCAGTACTACCTGCCTGTCCACCTAACTTTGTATCATCAGTAAACTTCTCTAGAATGCCCCCAGTCCCTTCATCCAGATCATTAATATATAATGTGAACAGCTGCGGCCCCAACACTGAACCCTGCGGGTCACCGCTTGTCACCGGCTGCCATTCCGAAAAATCCCAACTCTCTGCCTTCTGTCAGACAGCCAATCCTCAATCCATACCAGTAGCTCACCTCGAACACCATGGGCCCTCACCTTGCTCAGCAGCCTCCCGTGTGGCACCTTATCAAAGGCCTTTTGGAAGTCTAGGTAGACCACATCCACTGGGTTTCCCCGGTCTAACCTACTTGTCACCTCTTCAAAGAACTCCAACAGGTTTGTCAGGCACGACCTCCCCTTACTAAATCCATGTTGACTTGTTCTAATCCGACCCTGCTCTTCCAAGAATTTAGAAACCTCATCCTTAATGATGGATTCTAGAATTTTACCAACAACCGAGATTAGGCTAATTGGCCTATAATTTTCCATCTTTTGTCTTGATCTTTTCTTGAACAAGGGGGTTACAACAGCAATCTTCCAATTTCCCTGACTCCAGTGACTTTTGAAAGATCTCAAGCAACATCTTCGCTATTCCCTCAGAACTCAGTAAAGTTGATCCTCGATAGGAGCGAGAGTGACTGGGTAATTGTTATGTGGGATTTTAACTTTCCAAATATTGACTGGGAGTACTGTAATTCAAATACTTTAGATGGGCCAGTTTTTGTCCAATGTGTGCAGGAGGGTTTCCTGACACAGTATGTAGAAAGGCCAAAGGGGCGAGGTCACATTAGATTTAGTACTGGGTGATGAACCCAGCCAGATAGTGACCATAATTCAGTTTTTTTTAGTGATGGAAATGGATTGGCATATACTGCAGGGCAAGAGTTATAGCTGGGGGAAGGGCAATTATGATGTGATTAGGCAAGATTTAAGATGTATAGGATGGGGAAGGAAACTGCAGGGGATTAGCACAATTGAAATGTGGAGCTTATTCAAGGACCAACTACAGCAGGTCCTTAATAAGTATGTACTGTCAGGCAGGCAGGAAGTTGTCAAGCATGGGAGACGTGGTTTACGAAGGAAGTTGAATCTCTTGTCAAGAGGAAAAAGAAGGCTTATGTTAGGATGAAATGTGATGGCTCAGTTAGGGTGCTTGAGAGTTACAAGGTAGCCAGGAAAGACCTAAAGAGAGAGCTAAGAAGAGCCAGGACGGACATGAGAAGTCATTGGCAGATTGGATCAATGAAAACCCTAAGGCTTTCTGTAGGTATATCAGGAATAAAAGAATGACTAGAGTAAGATTAGGGCCAATCAAGCATAGTAGTGGGAATTTGTGTGTGGAGTCAGAGGAGATAGGGGAAGCGCTAAATGAATACTTTTCGTTAGTATTCACACTTGAAAAAGACAATGTGGTTGAGGAGAATACTGAGATATAGGCTAATAGGCTAGATGGGATTGAGGTACATAAGGAGGAGGTGTTAGTGATTCTGGAAAGTATAAAAATAGATTAGTCTCCTGGGCCTGGATTTATCCTAGGATTCTCTGGGAAACCAGGGAGGAGATTGCTGAGCCTTTGGCTTTGATCTTTATGTCCTCATTGTCTACAGGAATAGTGCCAGAAGACAGGAGGATAGCAAATGTTGTTCGCTTCTTCAAGACTTCCGGGTGTTCTGGTTTCCTCCCACTGTCCAAAGATGTGCAGGTCAGATGAATTGGCTATGTTAAATTGCCCATAGTGTTGAGTGCATTAGTTAGAGGGGAATGGGTCTGGGTGGGTTACTTTTTGGAGGGTCAGCGTGGACTGGTTGGGCCGAAGAGCCTGTTTCCACACTGTAGGGAATCTAAAAAAAAGGGGAGTAGAGACAACCCTGGAAATTATAGACAAGTGAGCCTTACTTCGGTTATAGGTAAAGTGTTGGAAAAGGTTACAAGAGATAGGATTTATAATAATTTAGAGAAGAATAAGTTGATTAGGGATAGTCAACATGGTTTTGTGAAGGGTCAGTCATGCCTCACAAACCTTATTGAGTTATTTGAGAAGGTGACCAAAAAGGTGGATGAGGGTAAAGCAGTTGATGTGATGTATATGGATTTCAGAAAGGTGTTTGATAAGGTTCCCAATGGTAGGTTATTGCAGAAAGTACAGAGGCATGGGATTGAGGGAAATTTAATGGTTTGGATCAGAAATTGGCTAGCTGAAGGAAGACAGAGAGTGGTGGCTGATGGGAAATATTCATCCTGGAGTTCAGTTATTAGTGGGGCACCACAAGGATCTGTTTTGAGTCCACTGTTGTTTGTCATTTTTAGAAAGATAGGTTATTAAATTTGCGGATGACACTAACGTCAGGAGAGTTGTGGATAGTGACGAAGGATGTTGTAAGCTACAGAGAGAAATAGATAAGCTGCAGAGCTGGGCTGATAGGTGGTAAATGAATTTTAATGCAGAAGGAGTAACAAGAATACAGAGTACTGGGCTAATGGTAAGATTCTTGGTCGTGCAGATGAGCAGAGAGATCTCGGTGTCCAGGTACATAGATCCTTGAAAGTTGCCACCCAGGTTGATGGTGTTGTTAAGAAGGCATACCGTGTGTTCGTTTTTATTGGTAGAGGGATTGAGTTTCAGAACCATGAGATCATGTTGCAGCTGTGCAAAACTCTGGTGTGGCCACATTTGGAGTATTGCGTACAATTCTGGTCACCGCATTATAGGAAGGATGTGGAAGCTTTGGAAATGGTTCAGAGGACATTTACTAGTATGTTGCCTGGTAGGGAGAGAAGGTCTTATGAGGAAACATGGAGGGACTTGAGGCTGTTTTTATTCGAAAGAAGAAATTTGAGGAGTGACTTAGTTGAGACATATAAGATAATTAGAGGGTTAGATAGATTGGAAAGTGAGAGCATTTTTCCGCAGATGGCGATGGCTAGCATGAGGGAACATAGCTTTAAATTGAAGGGTAATGGATATAGGACAGATAACAGAGGTAGTTTCTTTACTCAGAGAGTAGTAGAGGCATGGAACCCACTGCCTGCAACAGTAGTGGACTCGCCAACTTTAAGGGCATTTAAATGGTCATGTGGATAGGCAAAGGGATGAGAATGGAATAGTGTAGGTTAGATGGGTGTCAGATTGGTTCCACAGGTCGGCGCTACATCAAGGGCTGAAGGGCCTGTACTGCGCTGTAATGATCAATGTTCAATATACAAGCAGATACCTCGTTAAACTTTTATTTCCAGGAAGAAATAGAGGCGATTGTCAGAAGGTGTTTATTGCCCATAAGGAACTTGGGTCAGAACAGTTACACTTAAAGCCTTTACAAAAGGAGCAGGGAATCTGGTGCTAATTAGTCCAAGAGTCATTGAGCATGGAAACAGACCTTACAGTTCAACCCATCCATTCTGACCCAGTTTCCCAGACTAAACTAGTCCCATTTACCTGCATTTGGCCCAGACCCTCTAAATCTTTCCTGTTCATGTACCTGACCAAATGTATTTTAAATATTGTGAATGTCCCTGCATGTACCATTTCCTCTGGCAGTTCATTCCACATACAAACTATCCTCTGTGTGAAAAAGCTACCCCTCAGGTCCCTTTTAAATCTGTCTTGTCTCACCTTGAAATTGTGCCTTCTAGTTTTGAATTTCCTCACCCTAGGCAAAGGACCTTTGCTATTCACTTTATCTATTGCCCTCATGATTTTGTAACTTTATATCTTTACAACTTGTAGTTAAATTTAACATTGGTCTCATCCTGTCTCCATTATGGTCTTTCATAGTCCCACCTCCTTTCTACTACTCTCTTTGATCCTAATCAAATCCAAGATTAATCACACAACCCTTTGATGTCTTGGAGGAGAAAAGATAATTTGGACTGATTTTCCATTATAGTGTAAGTTGGTTTTGCATTCTTTCTGCTTGCTAAATGTCACCAATGGGAGGCTGAACCCATTTGAATCGGGTTGTGGATGATGATGGAGGAGGGAGGGGGAGTGAAATGAGTCATCATCTGACATGATTAGATTAGATTACATTACATTACAGTGTGGAAACAGGCCCTTCGGCCCAACAAGTCCACACCGACCCGCCGAAGCGAAACCCACCCACACCCCTACATTTACCCCTTACCTAACACTACGGGCAATTTAGCATGGCCAATTCACCTGACCCTGCACATCTTTTGGACTGTGGGAGGAAACCGGAGCACCCGGAGGAAACCCACGCAGACACGGGGAGAACATGCAAACTCCACACAGTCAGTCGCCTGAGGCGGGAATTGAACCCGGGTCTCAGGCGCTGTGAGGCAGCAGTGCTAACCACTGTGCCACCGTGCCGCCCACATGATTACTACATTTGGTAGCACGTGGAAGCTAATTTCTTGACCTGCTGAATTTTTATTTCATTCATTCATGTGATGTGGATGTCACTGGTTAGACCAACATTTATTGACCATCCCTATTTTCCCTGGAACTGAATGACTTGCTAGGCCATGTCAGAGGGTCATTAAGAGTCAACCAGATTGTTATGGGTCTGGAATCACATTTAGGCCAGAACAGGAAGGAATGGAAGACTTTCTGCTGAAAGGATATTGTACTGCTGCCCTGTTATCAAAATGAAGAGAGTTTTAAGCAAGCAAGAATTACCCCCAAATAATAATTACTGTTCTTCAAACAATTTTGCTATTACAATGAAAGTGTCACTGAAACTATATTGAAGAATTTTTGGGCAGACTAAGTCTTCTGCTCTCTAAAAGATAGTCACATTTCTCATCACATACACATTGCAGAGTACTTTTACTATCCAGATATTTCAGTGAGAATTTCCATTTGGTAGTCACTTACTTCAGAAGTTTTGGTCACATGACCCTCCAGCATGATCCTAAATTAGTGGGACAGTAAACCAGAATATCGGAAATTGGAAAACAATGAAACAATTGCAGTTCCTTTGTTGATGTATTATTGAAACTTGCTTGCACCACCTTTTCAGGCAATGCATTGCAGGTCATCACAACATTCTGTATAACAACACAGTGCATAAAAATAATTTTAAATGAGTACAAAACTCATCTAAAAAGGTATTTCATGAAATAAATTAAGAACCATAAGATTCACATCTTTTTTTCTGAAAAGTTACAGAAAAAACACAGTAATTGCTTCTGCTGTAAAGTTGTATTCTAAACTAAATAAATTATTCAGAATATTCTCTGAAAGAGCAACCAGGGCTGTGCAGAAAGGAAAGCTAACCAAAAGCTCCGATTATGCCAGCGCATGATTAATGCTGTTTACTCACAGATTTGCACAATTTTTTTTCAAATACTTTAAATCCATGGAGGATTAGAAGTAAGTAAGCATGTGTAGTTGATTCACTGTTGCTGGAATTGTAAAGCTTTTGATTATATTAATCTGTACTTTAACAGAGATGTAAACACTACCTAATACTAATGGGTACTTGCATTTTTAGAAATTTCACTAAATACATCAGCAATCCACTAAATTTAAGTATTGAGATTCCAAAGTGATACTCAACAAGTTATTTCAATTTTGTGTTTTGAGTGGAAAACTGTTTAATCTGTGATAATCTAACTGGATTAGTTTTGGCTTGTGAAGTGCTCTCAGTGCTTGTATATTATAATATTTCTTTAAAAATTAATAGAATGAAGATCTCTCTGTCAAGTCTAGCTTTTGTTGCCCATCCTCAATTACCTTCGAACTGACTGGTTTGTTCAGCCATTTCAGAGAGCAGTTAAGAGTCAATTGCTGTGGGTCTACAATCTTAAAACAGACTCCAGACTTTCTGCCTGAGCAAAATTAAGGAAAACAATGAAACTTTCAAGCCTTATTATTTATGCATCTATTCTTCACAAATTTAGTGTTAATTGTGCACCTTTCCCATGACTGCAAATTTAACATTTGCTTTTCAGTCATTTTAACAAAAGAATATAAGAATAAACAGCATCCCACCCCATCCCTGTATTTACCATGGCTGATCCATAGACACCACAAAGCAATTTAGCATGGCCAATCTACTTAGCATGCACACCTTTGGGCTGTGGGAGGAAATCAGAGCACGCAGCAGGAATGCACACTGGCACAGGGAAAATATGCAAACTGCACACAGATAATCATCCAAGGATGTCATCGAACTTGGGTTCTTGGTGCTGTGAGGTAGCAGTGCTACCCGCTGTACCAGCAAACCGGTTTGGTTCTGCTCTATGTTTCTAAGTCTCTGAACATTTTCTTTCTCCTCCCTCGGAATGTTGGCCTTTTGAAAGCTTAAATTCTACGTTTGCTCAGAAAAATTGTGATCCCATTGGGTGTGAAACTGAGCCAGGAGAAACTGAGACAGATGAATTGTAGGGCGCCTTTCCTTGACCCACCCATCTGTAGTGGGTACAGTGTAACATGAAGAGGACTGTTCATTCATAAATGCTGCTGTTCAAGGATGCCGCCTTCCCAACATTTTCATGTATCTGATCGCCTGTGTGCAGCTCCTTTGCTTTACTGTTTCATGGAATGTGGGTGTCCCTGGCCATTTGTTACATGTCCTAAGTTGTTCTTGTGAAGATGGTGGTGAACCACTTTCTTGGACTTCCACAGTCTATTTGGTGTTGGTCCAGCCACAATACTGCCATGGAAGTTCCAGGCTGTATTTTTTTAAAGTTCTGAATTAGGTGTGTGTCTTTGTGGGGAATTTGTAGGTAGTTGTGTTCCCCTGCTGCCCTTGACCTTCTTGCTAATAGAAATCCTGGGTTTTGCAGGTTCTGCAGAAGCAGTCTTGGCATTGTGTCAATGATAAACTGCTGCCACTCTGCATATGATTTTAAAAGTTCAAGCTTCTGGCTGGTACTTCTGTGGCAATTGCCTCGTCTGTTGATTCTCCAAAACCTGTCCACCATCTACACATCTTTTCAGTGTCTCTAAACCTTCAAGAATGTTCCAAAACTGTAACACCATCCAGGGAAAAGCAGTCCACATGTTCGACGCCCTAGCCACCAACCCAAGTATTCGCTTGCACCATTTCCTTCTGTTGGCATAAGCTCTGTCATTGATTCCTTCCTCAATTTTGCAGATGATCAAGATTAGAGTAATAGGTTGGTATTTGGCTGTGCAACAATTGTCCTGCTTTCTGTGGGCAGGAAATACCTCATAGAATTGCCAAGTCATAAAGCATGGAAACTAGCCCTTTGCCCATGTCCGTGCTGACCACATTTCTAAATTGAACTGCTGACCTTATAGAGGTTTACAAAATTATGAGGGGCATGGATGGGTAAATAGGCAAAGTCTTTTCCCTGGGGTCAGGGAGTCCAGAACTAGAGAGCATAGGTTTACGGTGAGAGGGGAAAGATATAAAAGAGACCTACAGGGCAACTTTTTCACACAGAGGGTGGTACATGTATGGAATGAGCTGCCAGAGGAAGTGGTGGAGGCTGGTACAATTGCAACATTTAGGAGGCATTTGGACGGGTATATGAATAGGAGGGGTTTGGAGGGATATGGGCCGGGTGCTGGCAGGTGAGATATCTGGTCGGTATGAATGGGTTGGACCAAAGGTCTGTTTCCATGCTGTACACCTCCATGACTCTATGACTCAAGTCCCATTTGTCTGCATTTGGCCCATATCCCTCTCAACCTTCCTTACCCAAATATCTGTCCAAAGACTTCTAAATGTTGTAATTGTACCCGACTCTATGTTTCAATCGCCAGGCAGATGCCAGTTATGAAGCTGCACTAAAACAGCTTGGCTGGGTGTATGGCTCGTTCTGGAACACAACTTCAGTCCTATTTTTGGGTGTTGTCAGGGCTCATAACTTTAGAGCACCTGGTGTCTTCAATGATTTCTTGCTGTGATGTGGACTCAATTAAATTATTTGGAAGTTGACATCTGTGATGGATCAGGTAAAAACAATGACTGCAGATGCTGAAAACCAGATTCTGGATTAGAGTGGTGCTGGAAAAGTACAGCAGTTCAGGCAGCATCCGAGGTGCAGGAAAATCAATGTTTCAGGCAAAAGCCCTTCATCAGGAATTCCTGATGAAGGGCTTTTGCTCGAAACGTTGATTTTCCTGCTCCTCAGATGCTGCCTGAACTGCTGTGCTTTTCCAGCACCACTCTAATCTGTGATGGATCATCCACTTGGCATCGCTGACTGAAGTCAGATTTCGGTGAAATGTCTGATGGTCAGACCACCTTGTCACTACACCTTCTTTGCTAAGATAGACAGCCTTCCTTCTCACTTGTTCTTCCACTGAGGAGATTTTCGATTGCATGTTGTCAGCGCCTCTCTCCAGTTTTGCCTCCATGGGTGGTCTGCTCAGGATATCATAGGAACACATAAGCATCTGCACCACTTCAAGGTGATAATTGACAGAGAAGAATGAGTCAAGCATGATTAGTTCTTATGATAACAAGCTCACAATAATCTAGATGAACAATATCCCCATGAAATGGCAATGTCCTGAGTTATACATTCTCATGCTGCTTTTCTGATGCAGAATATTTCGGTTTCATGGCTGAGCTAAGTTGTGTATTTTATCAATCATTTCATTGTCAATCTGAGCCATCCTTTATTAACATCTAGGTTATAGAAACAGTATTTATTTTTCCTCTTCTTGTCACCTTTCTTGAAAGCTTGCACACTGCTAAAGACACTATGAAATTTGGCAGCAATGACTGCCATGGTTGAACAGAACTCCAGTACTCTTTTCAAGGGCTGATGTTTGAAAAATTGATCATTTGTCAAAGCACCAGAGGGCAACTCGAGTGCGTGGTACTATATCAAAAAGGAGTCTAGAAATCCTCACATTCTCTGCAGTATTGGATTATAGATGAGGCCAAGGTACTTAAGATTACAGTATTTGCAACACATTGATCAACTCATTTTACACATGTAAAATCTTGTCTTATTAAAATAATAAACAGGAATTTAATGCAAACATATCAACCAATTAATTACAGATCTCGACAGAACAGAATTTCAACTGCTTAGACCTTAAAAACACCATATTTTAAGGTTCTTCTGTTTATCCTCCACTTGTTATTTCTTAGCTCAAGATTAGATCTTTACTGCTCAATAACTGTAAGCCCCTCTCCTTGTTTACATCAGCCAGTGTTGAAAATCTAAATTCCAATCATCCTGCTTCAATGTTTTAAGGTACTGTGGTCTCCTTAATAGACACTCACTGCAGTGTTGTAATTGTCAAGACCTTCTGAGCTACATAGAATACTAATTGAATAAGATATCCATGTTACTGCAGTTGGGTGCTGTCCAATTTTGGCTATCATGTTTCTACTCAGTCTTTGTATTCTCCAATCAGTGTTTTTTTTCTTTTTTAGGAAACTGAAAAGCATAAATTTAATGGATTCCCATCACATTTTGTTTCATAAAAATAGATTCAGCCAATCAATTATATTAATAACATTCTCTTTTACTTTTGTTTCTGCATATTCTTTACACATATTGTTCAAAAGAAAATGCAAAGTCTAATAATGTTGCTTGATAATCAAGATTTAAATTTGATTTATTTTAATTTTAAAATTGAAATCCTGCTATTGATTACATTTGACAACAGGAACGGAGTGAGAATAATGAAAACTGAGTTTTTTTGGATCAGCACAACATTTACATAGGCCAAGTGGACAACTGGAATTGAATCTTAATTTGTTGCCAGCTAAATAGTGCATGAATTGGCAAAGCATGATTAAACTTAAAAGGATCATGCAGGTTTTTATTCTGTTTCACATTTAAGTATAGCTTATCTTCACTGATGGCTCAATTTAAAGGCACCATTTACCCTTGTGTAATTTTCAAGGTGCCTACATTGAAATTCAGGATTGACAGAGGCAAATTTTTAATCAGTAATGGAATCAAGGGTCATGGAGAAAAGGCAGGCAAGGTGAAGATTATCAGATCAGCCATGATCTCATTGAATGGCATAGCGGACCTGATGGGCTGAATGGCCTACTTCTGCTCCTACATGTTTTGTCTTGGCCTCTTAATTTCTAAAGCACAAGACTGAACCATGTTGGGTTATAGCTGAAGTAAACCATGGTAATAGTTGGAATACTAAACTTAGCCTCAGCATCCTGTGCTTGAGAAACTCCTAATATGACAGAAGGCTTTAGGTTATTAAAAGATTTGATGGGGCAGGCACAGAGAATATTTTTTCGCTTCTGGGACAACCAAAGTTAGTGGATGTAAAAATGAAAAGAGTCACTAAAAATCTATTTGGGAATTCCAGAAAGTATTCTTTATCTAAAAGTGTGAAATAATGAGATAGGTTGCATAATGTTGTGTCCCTGGAGTAAAGATTCAACAATGATAAAATTGAAGTATAGGAAATAATTAATGGATTTGGTAGTGTAGAAAATAATATTGAAAATAATTAATTAGTTTATTAGGTAGATCAAGATAATCCATATCAAAGAAGCATAACCTAAAGATTGAAGCAAACTCAGATTGGTGGGGAGGAGAATTCAAGATGAACCTTCTCTAAGACAGTTCAGTGATGTTTCACTAGGATGACCTCTGGTATGGAGGGATTGGCTTATGAGCAAGGTTAATCAGTTTGGGACTTTACTCATTGGACTTCGGGAAAATGAGAGGTGATCTCAATGAAACATACTAGATTCTTTCGGAGCTTGATGGGGTAAATACTGAGAAGATGTTTCCCCACATAGGAGAGTCTAGGACCAGAGTGCATTGTCTCAGAATAAATGGGCAACAATTTAAGACTAATATGAGGAGGAACTTCTTCTTTCAGAGGTCTGCAAATCTTTGGAACTCCTGACCAAAAGATTTATGAGGGCAGTGTCCTTGTGTATATTTAAGGCTTAGATAGATCGATTCTGATCAATAAGGGAATTAAGGGTTACAGGGAAAGGGCAGGAAAGTGGTCATGAGGAATGTTGGATCAGCCATGATCCCATTAATGTCAGAGTAACTTGAGGTGCCAAACGGCCCCTGTTGCTTTTTTTATGAAGCACAACTTCCACAAAAGGTAGTGGGAATGTTGAGTTGTTGAGGCCAGGCATCAATATAAGCTAAGATAGATTTTTATTAAGCAAGGATTTTGAGGTGAATAGAGCTGTGGATGAACTGTGAATCAATTGAACAGCGAAAGCATGTCATTCAACTATCAGTCAGCCTTCCTCCTCTGGGGTCTCTTGCCCAAAATGTAGATTCTATTGCTCCTCAGATGCTGCCTGACCTGCTGTGCTTTTCCAGCACCAAACTCTCTCTTTCCATCAACTGCAGTCCTCACTTTCTCCTCACCTCCTTCCTTCGTTCATTCAAACAACTTGTTTTGAGTAAGCATAACATTTTTCATGGCAGAGCTTATTTACACCTAGGACTTGATCAATAAAATGATTTGTAGTGTGTCAGAACAGCCCACGTCTATTTCAGACATACAAAGATGTGAACTGGGAGTAGAAACAGGCCACATAGTCCCTGAACCAATTTAATCTTCAATGTGATCATGGCTAATCTAATTACTCCACATTTCCGATGTGGCGGTTCAATAACCTGACACTCTCTTGCTTATTTAGAATATATGTATCTCTGATTTTCAAACCTACTGATTTTCAACAGGGCAGCAGTGGAATAAGGGTGGGAAAGTGAGGTCACCCAGATTGTTAATTGGATGCATTAAGATACATCAAGTCACCTTTTATGCACAGAAATCATGCACAGAAAACAACAACGGTTGTAAACTCTGGCCTACTTTCCTGATGCCCACCTATATTCCCACTATCCCTCACTCGCTAATAGGCTGCTCCCAGTCCCTCACCCACTTACCCCCTAACCTCCATCAGAATTGAAAACTTTATCCCCTTATATGGGGCAAGTTTGTAGTCATTAAATAAAGACACTTTCCAAATATTGTTGAAATCTGGACCCAAGATTGGGTGATTGGGCTAACGAAACACAGAGGGGTGAATGCTAACTTAGAGAATTAAGTGTATTAAATTGTGGCATAGTGGTAAATACTTTATGACCAACACCCAATTCCAGTTCTCCGACTTTTGGTTTAAACTGAGGAAAAACAGTGGATGGGTGACCAATCAACACCAAGGAGGTGACTCTTCTGCTTTGGTTGTGACAACGCCACAGACTAACATCCATATTCCATCAATAATTTCTCATTAAAGCAGAGAGTTGAGTGTAACTGTCCTTATTGTATCAAAGTCAGGGTCAATGGCAATTAGGGAAAAACTTTTGGCTAGTTAAATTCATATCAAGTACATAAAAAGATGGTTGTGGTTGCTACAGGTCAGTCACCTCACTCCAGGACCTCTGTATACAAGTTCCTCATGGTGGTGTCCTAGACCCAAACATCTTCAGCTGCTCCTTCATTGACCTTCCAACCATGTTAAGGTCAGAAGTGGGTTATTTGCTAATGATTGCACAATGTTCAATACTATTTGTGATTCCTCAGATACTGAAGCAATTCCTGTCCACATACAGCAAAATATCCAGGCTTGAGATATGTGTGACATGTAACAATAATGCCTCACAAGTAACAGGCAGTTATCATCTGAAACAAAAGAGAATCTAACTATCATCCTTGGCATTAAATGACATTACTATTGCTGAATCCCCTATTACGAACATATTTTGGACACTATTGACCAGAAACTGAATTGGATTTGTCATATAATTAGTGTAGCTACAAGAGCAGGTCAGAGACTAGAAATGCTGCAATGAGTAATTAACCTCCTATCTCCCCAAAACTAAACTGTAATCTTCAAGGTACAAGACTCATGTAGACTTAATGTCATTTTGTTGGTGTAGACTTAATGGGCCAAAGGGCTTCTTCTGTATTGTGTGGTTCTATGAAGTCAAAAATGTGATGGAATGCTCCCCACTTGCCTAACTGCATTCAGCTCCAACAACACTCAAGAAGCTTGACTCTATCCAGGACAGAGCAGCCTCCTCGATTGGCACTACATCTATAAACATTCACTTCCTCCACCAGATATTTTCAGTTACAGCAGTACCATTTACAAGATGGACTGCAAAATTCACCAAAGATCCTTAGTCAGCACCTTCCAAACTCATGCACACTGCCGTCTAGAAAGACAAAGTCATTAGGTACAGGGGAAGACCAATTGTTTGCATCTTTCCCTCTAAGGCACTCACCATTTTGTCTTGGAATTATACCACCATTCCCTCACTCTTAACTGCATCAAAATCCTGGAATTCTCAACAGCACTGTGAGCGTACCTCCATCAAATAGATTGCCGCAGTTTAAGAAGCAGCTCACCTTCTCAGTGGCAGTTTGTAATGAGTTATAATTGCTGGACCAGCTATTGAAGACCATCTCCTTGAATGAATAATACAATCAATGGGCTTAATCTGTCAGTTTTTTTTAGCTAATGCAGATCACATTCAGGTTTGGTGGAGTGATTCTTGCTCTGAAGCTAAGTGTGGTTTCTTGCCATATGTTACCAAACCTACTGTATTAATTGGTGTTTCAGCCCTTATGGTGAGTATCACATCTGATGTCGGCCCATCTTACCATTCGTCAACTCACCACTGGTTGATCCCAGATTAAACCATCACACCAATACCAAATTTTAAAAGGACATTATGTACCTGGACAAGCACTGCCAGTCTGGTGGAGCCCCACATAGTTCCTGATGTTGACACTGGAAATAGGGAAATCGATGACCTGCTTTACAGACATGCTCCTGGAGTTCCTGCTGGATGGGGTGGTGCATAAGTCCCAGAACCAATAGTGGAAGCTCCAACTCTACCCCATTCCAGCCTTTTCTGCAGTTGCCACCCAGATTAGAAAAGTCTAAGCCACCTGGCGAAATATCCAGTGCTGTGGGAAGAAGGTCAATATCCTTCTCCCTGCCAGCATAAATGGTATTATCTTCTCTTCAATATCTTAAACTCACTCCATCTATGCTACTGACCATTTTCCATCAAGGCTTATGCTGTACCACTCTCATTGATGTATACAACATCACATCACTTGTTCTTACCCATGCCAACTGTGACACCACAGCCTCTAAGCTGCCTACTCACTCACTCAAGACATCTCTCCATCTGCATCAACAGTAATAGGTGTGCCACCCACTTCCAACTTCTGTAATACCTGCCTTTAGAGTCATAGAGATGTGCAGCATAGAACCAGACCTTTCCACATGGACCAGGTATACTAAATTAATGTAGTCCCATTTGCCAGCATTTGGCTCATATCCGTCTAAACCCTTCCTATTCGTATACCCATCCGGATGTCTTTGAAATGTTGTAATTGTACCAGACTCTGGCAGTTAATCCCATAAATTAGATTAGATTACCTACAGTGTGGAAACAGGCCCTTCGGCCTAACAAGTCCACACCGACCCGCCGAAGCGTAACCCACCCAGACCCATTCCCCCACAATTACTCCTTCACCTAACACTACGGGCAATTTAGCATGGCCAATTCACCTAACCTGCGCATCTTTGGACTGTGGGAGGAAACCGGAGCACCTGGAGGAAACCCACGCAGACACGGGGAGAATGTGCAAACTCCACACAGACAGTTTCCCAAGGCGGGAATTGAACCCACGTCCCTGGCGCTGTGAGGCAGCAGTGCTAACCACTGTGCCACCGTGCCGCCCATATGCCCTCTCTGCTTGAAACATTTGTCCCTCAGGTTCCTTTTAACTTTTTACCACTGTGCCTTGGGCAACTGTCTGTGTGGAGTTTGCACGTTCTCGCCATGTCTGTGTGGGTTTCCTCCGGGTGCTCCGGTTTCCCCCCACAGTTCAAAAATGTGCAGGTTAGGTGAATTGGCCATGCTAAATTGCCTGGAGTGTTAGGTGAAGGGGTAAATGTAGGGGAATGGGTCTGGGTGGGTTGCTCTTTGGAGGGTCGGTGTGGACTTGTTGGGCTGAAGGGCCTGTTTCCACACTGTAAGTAAGTAATTTAAGTAAGTAGTCTAAACCCTGTCATCTTAAACTTAAAACCTCTAGTTTTGGACTCCCCTGTCGTGGGGAAAAGGTCTCGACTATTTAGCCTGTCCATAGTTTTATAAGCCTCTATAAGGTCACTCCTCAGCATCTGGTGCACCATGGAAAATAGTTCCAGCCTATTTCGCCTCTCCCTATAGCTCAAACTCTCCAACCCTGGCAACATTCTTGTAAATATTTTCTGAACCCTTTCAAGTTTCACAGCATCCTTTCTATAGCAGGGAGACCAAATTTCCACACAGTATTCTAAAAATGATCTAATCAATGTCCTTTACAGCCACATAACCTCCCCTATGAACCTGCACTCCAAGGTCTTTTTGTTCAGCACCACACCCAGGACATTAACATTAAGTGTCCAAGCTCTGCCCTGATTTGACTTTCCAAAATGCAGCACCTCACACTTACATAAATTAAACTCCGTCTGCCACTCCTCAGCCTATTGGCCCATCTGATCAAGGACCCGTTCTACTCTGAGGTAACGTTCTTCGCTGTCCACTGCACCTCCAATTTTGGTGTTATCTGCAAAGTTACCAACCATACATCCTACATTTACATCCAAATAATTTATATAAATGATGAAAAATGGTGGACCCAGTACTGATCCTAGTAGCACACTGTTGGTCACAGGCCTCCAGTCTGAAAAACAAACCTCCACCATCACCCTCTGTCTTCTTCCTTTGAGCCAGTTCTGTGTTCAAACGGCTAGTTCTCCTTGTATTCCATGTGATCTAAACTTGCTAACCAGTCTACCATGAGGAACCTTGTCAAATGCTTTACTGAAGTCCGTATAAATTACGTCCACTGCTCCTCCTTCATCAATCCTCTTTGTAGCTTCTTCAAATTATTCAATCAAGATCGTGAGACATGATTTCCCATGCACAAAGCCAACTTGACCAACCCTTAATCAGTCCTTGCCTTTCTAAATGCATGTAAATCCTGTCCCTTCAGGACTTCCTCCAACAACTTTCCCACCACTAATGTCAGGCCCACATGTCTATAGTTCCCTGGCTTTTCCTGACCATCTTTCTTCAGTAGTGGCACCATATTAGCCAACCTCCAGTCTTTTGGCACCTCATCTGTGGCTATCGATGATACAAATGTCTCAACAAGGGACCCAGGAATCACTTCCCTAGCTTCCCACAGAGTTCAAGGATAGACTTGATCAGGTCCCAGGAATTTATCCACCTTTATATGTTTTCAGACCTTCTCTGCTTTCTCCCATTCCATGAGGAAAACATCCCACATAAGGCAGAAAACAATTATGACATTGGTGCTTTGCCCTTCATTTGGTGTTTCACCACTTATGATCAGAGGATCTTGACTGACCACTGGAGAATTTGGACTGGTATCGGAGGTTGCCCTTGACATACTGTGAGGGCATCCCTGAGAGAAGGCTATCTATCCCCTTTATTCCCTTTGACTAGAGTGAGGCCTGCTAGCAACTGTATCAAGCTTCCTGGTTTTTGTGTCTGCACTAAATGGCATGGAAAGATAACAATTTGAGCCTGGTATCTCCTGTTGAGGGGACAAAATGGCAGGGCAAACCAAGTCCCAAATGCTGTGAGAATCCAGGTCGACTCAGAGCTCAGAGATACGGACTGATCCAAGTACCCAATCTACATTTCCCAGTTCCTGTCTAATTTGTAATAGTTAGCCTTCCCCCAGCTTCATAATTTTACCCTCAGACTACTCTTGTCCTTAGCCATATGCAACTTAAAACCTAAAGAATTATGGTCACTGTACCGCAAAATGCTCCCCCACTGAAATGTCAATCTTCTGACCGGGCTCATTCCCAATACCAGATCCACAATGGCTCCTTCCCTCATTCCCACTGTCGAAAGACTCCAAGAATTCTTCGAAAGCACCTCCCAAGCTTGTGATGAAAGGCCAATTAGTTCACCTACCAAGTACACACAATTTCCATTATCACTGTTTCATCATCATCATTACTTGACATATTTTCAACACCACTGTGGGGAAATCTGTATTAAAGGGACTGCAACAATACAAAAGGAAGGCCACCACATCTTCGTGTTCCTTGCCATTGACGTTAATATCGTAAGAAAGAATAGCTTTAAAAAATGCTGTAAATTAACCGTTTTCTTACTACGATGATGGAGTGACCAATCTTGACCAAAGGAAAATTATTTTAGCTTGTATAAAGAGAACCAAAGCCTTCAAATTATCAGTGCTGCATGATAAACTGCAGAAAAGTTGTCAACAATGTAAAGATGGTGCTGGAATGCCATCTGGCAGAAGCAGTCTCTGGGCAACAAATTTTTCCACATCAAATGCTAGATTTATTTAGTCACCAATCATTGTGTTGGTGCAGACAAATCAAAGACAGATGTTAACATAACTTCTCTTCAGCAGATAATAAATTAAACTGCATTTATTTCAATGCAAAGGGCTTAACAGGGAAGACAGATGAACTCAGGCCATGGTTAGGAACATGAGACTGGGATGTCATAACAGTTACAGAAACATGGCTCAGAGATGGGCAGGACTGGCAGCTTAATGTCCCAGGATACAAATGCTACAGGAGGGGCAGAAAGGGAGGCAAGAGAGGAGGGGGAGTGGCATTTTTGATGAGGGATAGCATTACAGCTTATACCTCCCTGTAGTGACGGAGGATATTCCCGGAAACACATCCAGGGAAGTTCTTTGGGTGGAACTGAGAAATAAGAAAGGGATGATCACCTTACTGGGATTATATTATAGACCTCCTAATAGTCAGAGGGTGGTGGTGGAGGATTGTTTTTCAGACTGAAGGCCTGTGACCAGTGGAGTACCACAAGGATCGGTGCTGGGTCCACTATGTTTCATCATTTATTGAATTAGATTAGATTACAGTGTGGAAACAGGCCCTTCGGCCCAACAAGTCCACACCGACCTGCCGAAGCGAAACCCACCCATACCCCTACATTTACCCCTTACCTAACACTACGGGCAATTTAGTATGGCCAATTCACCTGACCCTGCACATCTTTGGACTGTGGGAGGAAACCGGAGGAACCGGAGGAAACCCACGCAGACACGGGGAGAACGTGCAAACTCCACACAGAGTCAGGACTCATAACAGCACACAAACCAACAGCCACTCTCAGACAACAACTCACCGGGACAAAGGACCCGATACCCAACATGAACAAAACCAATGTAGTGTACAAAATCCCATGCAAGTTCTGCACAAAACACTACATAGGGCAAACAGGAAGACAGCTAACGATCCGTATCCATAAACACCAACTAGCCACAAAACGACACGACCAGCTATCGTTGGTAGCCACACACGCAAATGACAGGCAACATGAGTTCGACTGGGGCAACACTATTATAGGACAAGCCAAACAGAGAACAGCCAGGGAATTCCTCGAGGCAAGGCCACAGATTCAACAAACACATCGACCTGGACCCAATATACCGGCCACTGCAGCGGACAGCTGGAACTGGCAACCGGAAGCGGCAGAGAAAAGCCATCATAAATGCCGGAGGAAATATCACAGAAGCTCTTCACAGGAGGCTTCCAAGCACTGAGGATGTCACCTAGACAGGGGACGAAACGTCTGCAACACAAATTCCCAGCTCAGCGAAAAGAACCACAACAATACATATAATTTAATAGTAATCTAAATAAGCATATGACCCAGACTGCCCTTTGACCATACTAGTCTGAGAAAGCTCAATTTAGTCTGATCTCTGAAGCTAAGCAGATCAGTTAGTATTAGTGTGGGAGGTCACCTGGGAATGCCAAATGTAGTAGGCCTCATGGCGCACTGGTATTGTCACTATCTCTAGATTAGTAGGTAGGTTCCACCTGCTCCAAAGGAATCTCATTACATATCTGAATAGGTTGATTAAAATTATCTATACACCAGACTGCATTAGTAAGACTGAGGCCATATTACTGTACAAAGTTAGATTTAGAGTTAGATTTAGATAGTTATTAATAAACTTGTATATACCTATCTCAATATGAACATGAGTCTCTTTGGTAAATGTTTCATTGGCTGATATACAGAAAACCAGATATCACACCAGTTTTGGCTGAATTAACATGTTCTACATGGAATGATTTCCATTACTGTATTTGTTAGTTCAGGCTTTTGTTGTGCCATTGCCCAGACTTCAGAAACGGACTATACCTTTCAGATAATTAGATTACCATCATGACCTGAGAGATGTTCCAGTATAAAAGACATCTGTCTGTACACTCAGTCAGCATTCAGCCAATTAGACAGCCAGCATTGTGGTATAAAACAAGCCTTGTTGGATGCAGAATTGGTGTTAGATGACGAGAAGTTGCTAATTTTATATAACTCAAGACTGAAGAGAGAGGTTAGCAATGTATCTACAGGCCAGCTAGCCTAACAAAGGTGGCAACAAAATTAAAAAGAAACCATAATCGAGTTTGAAATGGTTTAGGGAGTCATAAGATGCAAACGGACCTAAGTGAATAGAACAACTAAAATCCCTGGTTGTATTTTCCTGGCCCTGTGTTGACAGGCTTAGTGATGAAACAGCCACAATAAGGGGTGTGCCCCTCCCAACCCATAACTTCTTGACACATTGTCATCAGCAATTTTCCAAAGGAAGCTGAAAGCCAGATTGTCTACTCCAGAGAAATAATCAGTCATTAATGCTGGTTAAGGCCTCAAATATTACAGGTTTGTGACCACACTGGTATCTTTGTTGCCAATGGAGACTGCCCTCCCGCCTAACACCCCCATCCCCACTGAGCATACAGGCCATCAGCTCAATGGACGCAGGTTGCGTTATCAGAGCTTGATTGGGCTTTGGGCGCAAAAGGCCATGATTGCTGTGAATCCAGATCCAGAGGAGTAGCCAGCCTATGGACTTTCCAGCCTACGTGTTTGGTCATCTCTTCCCTTCTGGGCAGGCCATTGAGGGCACCTTCTTGTTGAGAGGCCCCAGTAATCCTCAGTCTGCAAAGTGCATTGTCCAACTCTCTTAGTCAGTTGGCAAGGCTCCAGAACTG
This sequence comes from Chiloscyllium plagiosum, assembly GCF_037043375.1. Lineage (NCBI taxonomy): Eukaryota > Metazoa > Chordata > Chondrichthyes > Orectolobiformes > Hemiscylliidae > Chiloscyllium > Chiloscyllium plagiosum. The sequence continues at coordinate 147,186,562 of NW_028270139.1, forward strand.
TAGCTGGCATGCTGAACCTTGAGTTTTCCCCAACTCTGTCCTTAGAGCATGAGAGGGAAAATTCAGATCTAAGTGTTGGGAATATATAATTTGTAATTCGTGTGTTTTAGTGTATAACCTGTGGATTTAGGACCTAAAGTTCAATTGTAGTAAACTGTTGGAAAACCTAATTTAAAACTACTCAATAGCTCGCATGGTGGCAGTGGTGTCATGGTAATTAGTAAATTAGTAGACAAATAGACCAACAGAGAGTCATAGGTTCCAAGTGCACCAGGCCAGATGGTGAAATTTGAATTGAATGTTTAAAAAAATCTGAAATAAAAAGGCAAACTAAAAGCAAATATCTAACCAATCTTCCATAGACATGAGATGGCTGATGTGGAAAAATAGCTCTGAGATTGATGTTCGGCTGTGATCTTATTAAATGACACAGCAGTGTGATGGCTACATGAAACACAAATCGCACATTGGTCATTAATATGAAAAGATCCAATTGTAGTTCTTCAGAAGTTTTATTGTAATAATGTAGGGTCTTTGTTGTGGCCAATCTTGGAATATTGGGTACAGCATTGGTCTCCTTAACTAAGAAACAGTAAACTCACATTAGAGGGAGTGTAACAAAGTCTGATTAGTCATATTTCAAGCATGGACAGATTGGCCAAAAGGAGTGATTGAATAGATTATTTCTTACCATTTTAATAAGAGATCATCCCATCAAAATATGATGGGATATGAAACCATAGAGGGCTTAACAGTGTAGATGCTGGGAGTGTGTTTCCTGGAGCTGATGAGCCCAGATCAAGGGATCACAGTCACAGTTGTAGAATCAGGATAAGGAGAAATTTCTTCACTCAAAGAGTTGAGGACCTTCAGAATTCGCTATCTCAGGGGATTGCAGACAATTGTTTTTCATCTACTTTTATGCCAAAGATTAGAAAAAGTTTCAATACTTAAGGGGATTAAAGGGTGTGGTGATAATATAGACCATAGAACATGACAGCGTAGTACAGGCCCTTGGACCCTTGATGTTTTGCTGACCTGTGAAACCAATCTGAAGTCCATCTAACCTACACTATTCCATTTTCATCCATATGTCTATCCAATGAACATTTAAATGCCCTTAATGTTGGTGACTCTACTACTGTTGGAAGCAGTGCATTCCACGCCCCACTACTCTCTGAGTAAAGAAACTACCTCTGACATCTGTCCCATATCTGTAACCCCTCAATTTAAAGCTATGCCCCCTCATGCTAACCATCACCATCCAAGGAAAAAGACTCTCACTGTCTACCCTATCTAACCCTCTGATTATCTTATATGTCTCAATTAAATCACCTCTTAACCTTCTTCTCTCCAATGAAAATATCCTCAAGTCTCTCAGCCTTTCCTCATAAGACCTTCCCTCCACTCCAGACAACATCCTAGTAAATCGTCTCTGAACTTGCGAAAGCTTCCACATCCTTCCTGTAATGCGGTATGCAATACTCAAAGTGCGACTGCACCAGAGTTTTGTACAGCTGTCGCATGACCTCATGGTTCAGAAACTCAGTCACTCTACTCATAAAAGCTAGTATGCCTTCACCGTATGCCTTCTTAAAAACCCTATCAACCTGAGTGGCAACTTTCAGGGATCTATGTGCATGGATACCGAGACCCCTCTCCTCATCTATGCTACCTCAAATCTTACCATTAGCCCAGTACCCTGCATTCCTGTTGCTCCTTCCAATGTATGGGAAGATGGAATTGAGAAAGTAAATCAGAGCATGTCTGAAGAACAAAATGGCCATTGCTGCTCCTATTTCTTAGGTATTGAGTAACAAACATACAAAGCAAACTATTCATCCAATTAGTGTCTCATTGTGGTTCTGAAGACTAATCGGACTCACACTGTTCATTGAAAGGGATAAATTTGCAATAACTGAGAATCAAAATACACTTAATACATAGAGACAAAGATAACACGGTAATAGCTAAAACGTGTGTGTGTATGTGTGTGTGTAAATCATTGTCAGCAATGCAATGAATGAGTAGGAATTTATGGTTATTCTTCATAACATTTACAGTGTGTGGAAACAAATTACTTGATTATTAAGTTTGACAATGAGGTACAGCGTGACAAAGACAAACGTGCATTATTTTATACCATTATATGTACAAATTCACTTTATTGACGCATCAGAAAAGTTCCACTCTTTACATTAGAAGACAATAACAGAATGGTGAAACACTTACTTAACATCTAAGGACAGACACATCACATTTAATTTTATAATTAAAATATATTTATGAAAACAGTAAATGATGCAACTGGCATATGGATGGGGGATGGTGGAGTGGGAGTTCTGGAAAGAGAATGAAAGATTTGACAGGCAAGATACTTCATGTTGGAATTAGAACTGCAAAGGCAACAGTGGAAGTCAATGCAAAATACTTGTTCTATAATCTTCTGAGATGATGTCTTCAGTTTGGATACTACTGTAATTTTTATAATGGAGTGAAGAGAGTCAGGTGTAAAGTGGACAGTGCGAGCTTGTAATTTTCTAGCAAGCAACTACCCTCATTAAGTGAGATCTGCTAATCACAGAATGCTAATCGCCATTGCAATCCAGAATGTTCATCACCTATTCAAAGGTGACTCAGACAGGAATGTAAAAATTGCTGAAGTATAACTTAAATATGTCTAAATCTCTCTACTACCTTCACCACTGAAATTTGGAGGTGGTAATGTGTTTGCCCTGAAGGAAAGACATATTACATCCCTTTGTTGAATGTTTTTTCTGGCAGGGGTATATGTAGAATACATGTAATACAGAATCCACCATTTCACATATTATGGAGGATTACAAAGTACCAAAATCGACAACCCATCCATCATATGTTTATAACTGAAAGCTTAATCAACCCCATCATTAGACTACCCACATCATAAAGGTAAAAACAATGACTACAGATGCTGGAAACCAGATTCTGGATTAGTGGTGCTGGAAGAGCACAGCAGTTCAGGCAGCATCCGAGGACAGTCCTCGGATGCTGCCTGAACTGCTGTGCTCTTCCAGCACCACTAATCCAGTACCCACATCATAACACTGCTGATACAAGGCAAGTGGGCAGGGAATGGGCAGCCCACTTTAGTTTACAAGTTTTCAAAGGGATATCTGCAGATGATATCTTTTGCACATCAGCAGCACCAACCCTAACCACTTCTTTCACCCCGAAAGATAATTCCATCCTTCCTTCTGTCCTGTACAGGTTTTAAAGTATACCCCTTCAATCCTTTTCCTATGATGGCCAAACCCTCCCTGCCAATGCATCCAATTGATCTGGGTCTAGCATTTCATTCTGGGATCTTGTTGGGACTGTAGGAGCTGCTTACCAACTGTTGGGCTGGCAGCTTTGAGTATGGAGCTTCATGCCACTGAATCTTGACAGTCCTAAATCCACTAACCTAGCCTACCCACATAGCTAAATGTGTTATAGAGCTGAAAATGTGTTGCTGGAAAAGCGCAGCAGATCAGGAAGCATCCTAGGAGCAGGAGAATCGACGTTTTGGGCATGAGCCCTTCTTCAGGAATGAGGAAAGTGTGCCAAGCGGGCTAAGATAAAAGGTAAGGAGGAGGGACTTGGGGGAGAGGCGTTGGAAATGCGATAGGTGGAAGGAGGTCAAGGTGAGGGTGATAGGCCGGACTGGGGGCGGGGGCGGAGAGGTCAGGAAGAAGATTGCAGGTTAGGAAGGTGGTGCTGAGTTCGAGGGTTGGGACTGAGACAAGGTGGGGGAGGGGAAATGAGGAAACTGGAGAAGTCTGAGTTCATCCCTTGTGGTTGGAGGGTTCCTAGGCAGAAGATGAGATAGTCTTCCTCCAGCCGTCGTGTTGCTATTGTCTGGCGATGGAAGAGTCCAAGGATCTGCATGTCCTTGGTGGAGTGGGAGGGGGGGTTGAAGTGTTGAGCCACAGGGTGGTTGGGTTGGTTGGTCCGGGTGTCCCAGAGGTGTTCTCTGAAACGCAAGTAGGCGGTCTGTCTCCCCAATATAGAGGAGGCCACATCGGGTGCAGCGGATGCACTAAATGATGTGTGTGGAGGTGCAGGTGAATTTGTGGCGGATATGGAAGGATCCCTTGGGTCCTTGGAGGGAAGTAAGGGGGGTGGTGTGGGCGCAAGTTTTGCATTTCTTGCGGTTGCAGGGGAAGGTGCCGGGAGTGGAGGTTGGGTTGGTGGGGGGTGTGGACCTGACGAGGGAGTCACGGAGGGAGTGGTCTTTTCGGAACACTGATAGGGGAGGGGAGGGAAATATATCCCTGGTTGTGGGGTCCGTTTGGAGGTGGCGGAAATGACAACGGATGATACGATGTATATGGAGGTTGGTGGGGTGGTAGGTGAGGACCAGTGGGGTTCTGTCCTGGTGGCGATTGGAGGGGCGGGGCTCCAGGGCGGAGGAGTGGGAAGTGGAGGAGATGCGGTGGAGGGCATCGCGATCACGCCTGGGGGAAATTGCGGTCTTTGAAGAAGGAGGCCATCTGGTTGTACTGTATTGGAACTGGTCTTCCTGGGAGCAGATGCAGTGGAGACAAAGGAATTGGGAATATGGGATGGTGTTTTTACAGGGGGCAGGGTGGGAGGAAGTGTAGTCTAGGTAGCTGTGGGAGTCGGTCAGTTTATAGTAAATGTCCGTGTTGATTCGGTCGCCCGAGATAGAAATGGAGAGGTCTAGGAAGGGGAGGGAGGAGTCTGAGACAGTCCAGGTAAATTTGAGGTCAGGGTGGAAGGTGTTGGTAAAGTGGATTAACTTTTCAACCTCCTCGTGGGAACACGGGGCAGCGCCGATACAGTCATCGATGTAGCGGAGGAAAAGGTGGGGGGTGGGGCCAGTGTAGCTGCGGAAGATGGACTGTTCCACATATCGTACGAAGAGGCAGGCATAGCTGGGGCCCATGCGGGTGCCCATGGCTACTCCTTTGGTTTGGAGGAAATGGGAGGATTGGAAAGAGAAGTTGTTAGAGTGAGGACCAGTTCAGTCAGTCGAAGGAGAGTGTCAGTGGAAGGGTACTGGTTGGTACGGCGGGAAAGGAAGAAGCGGAGGGCTTTGAGTCCTTTGTGATGGGGGATGGAGGTGTACAGGGACTGGATGTCCATGGTGAAGATAAGGTGTTGGGGACCGGGGAAGCGAAAATCATGGAGGAGGTGGAGGGCTTGGGTGGTGTCCCGAATGTAGGTGGGGAGTTCTTGGACTAAGGGGGACAGGACTGTGTCGAGGTAGGCAGAGATGAATTCGGTGGGGCAGAAGCAAGCTGAGACAATGGGTCGGCCGGGGCAGTCAGGTTTGTGGATTTTGGGCAGGAGGTAGAAACGGGCGATGCGGGGTTGTGGGACTATGAGTTTGGAGGCGGTGGATGGGAGATCCCCTGAGGTGATGAGGTTTTGGATGATCTGGGAGATGATGGTTTGGTGGTGGAAGGTGGGGTCATGGTCAAGGGGGCAGTAGGAGGAGGTGTCCGTGAGCTGGCGTTTAGCCTCTGCGGTGTAAAGGTCGATGCACCAAACTACTACCGCGCCTCCCTTGTATGCCACTTTGATAGTGAGGTTGGGATTGGAAATGTGTTATAGCTACATGCAGGCTTATTTTAAGCATGGTGGCTGGCCGCTGACTTTTCTTAGAAAATTGAGGGCAATCTAAACACACTTCCCCTCCCTATGATTTGAGAACTGATGAAATGAGAACTAATTCATTTTCATTGAGGAAGCAGATCAGCATCTGGATAATGTAATGTTTTAAAAGATTTGCAACACTGGAAATAGTAACAAGTTGACACTTAACTGGACTGTTGTGGATCATTTTATTTAGAATATTGCAAATTGTTTTAAAATATTAACAATTGTCTGCTGCTGTGTTGGAATTTGTCACAGCAGTCAAATTATGAACAGAGTTTTCATAGCAATTTTTTTCAATACGGTTTGCCTGAATCTTTTTCAGTTTGGTGGAAGCTCTGTAATGATAAAGCTGGAGAAAGAAATCAAACCTGCAATCAGTAAAAAGTGCATACATTCAGTGATTGGCTGATTGAACCAAACAGCATATTCCTTTGGTACTTTGTAAAAGGCACGTCAAACTCAACTAGCCACGTAAAGCCATAGAGTTTACAGCATGGAAAAGGCCATTCAGCCCAATGTATCCATGCTTGTCGCAATCAAGCATCAATTTATTCTAATCCCATTTTCCCCTTGGCCTGTAGCCATGTGTGCTCTACATGATGTTTCAAGTGCTCAGCTAAGTAACTCTTAAAGGTAGTGAGTTTGAGATATCAGTCACCCTCTGGGTCAATTTTGAAGATATTTTTCCTTAAATCCTTTCTAAATTTTCCGTACTTTGCCTTAAAACTGTGTCCCTTCATTATTGATCTCTCTACTAAGAGGAAAGGTTTCTCCCTGTTTGCCCTACCTATGTCTAACATAACTTTGTATACAACTCAATCACAACCTTCTTTAGCCTTCTTGGCTCTGAAGAGAACAACCCCAGCATATCTTGTCTGTCTTTGTAGCTCAATCCCAGGCAACACCCTGCTGAATGTCTTTTATATCATAAGACATAGGAGCAGAATGAGGCCATTCAGCCCATATAGTCTGTTTCGCCATTTGATCATGGCTGATATGTTTCTCAACCCTGTTTTCCTGCCATCTCCCTGTACCCCTTATTAATTGACTCTCCAATGCAATTACATCCTTCTTATAGTAAAGAGACCCCAACTGTGACCAGCACTCTAGCTGCGGCCTAAATAAAGTCCTGTATAGCTCCAACGTGACCTCCCTGCTCTTATAATCTCTGCTATGTCTAATAAAGATAAGCACGCTAAATGTCTTCATAACTATCCCATTGAATTGTCCTGTTCCCTCAGAGATCTGTAGAGAAACACTCCAAGATACCTCTGTTTAACTGAGCTTCCCAGTGTCTTGTCATTCATTGAATATGCACTTGTTTTGTTCCTTTTTCCAAAATGCATCACATTTATCAGGGTTATGTTCCATCTGCCCATCAGACCAATCTGTTTATACCCTCTTGTAACCCTCTTGTAACCATTTCCTCCTCACTATCAAACCATACAGCCAATCTTTGTGTCATTATGAAACTTATTTATCTCTCCCATATTCTAACCGACATCATTTCTGATTCATTAACATCACAAACAATAAGAAGCCCAGCACTGATCCCTATGGTATGCCATTGCACACCAGACTTCAGTAAGACAAACAGCATTCTACAACAATCCTCTGTCTCCCAAATTAAGTCAATTTTAGATTCATTTTGTCAAGTTACTTTGGATCCATGAGATTTTACCTTCTTGAGCAGTCTGCCATATGGGACCTTGCAAAAGGCCCTGCTGAAAAAAACATATTAAACTACATCAACTGCCCTACCCTCATCCAAACATAAAATTCCTCCAGATTTGTACGGCACAACCTATACTTCGACAAAACCATGCTGATTGTCCTGATCAAACCTTGCCTCTCTAAATGGAGGCTAATTTTCTGCTTGACTATATTCTCCAATAGTTTCCCTATGACTGATGAGACTCACTGGCCTATAGTTCCCTGGTTTATTTCTATTACCTTTCTTGTAAAGTGAAAGCACATTAGCTGTCCTCCAGAACTCTGGCTCCTGCCCTATGGCCAGAAACAATTTAAAAATCTGAGTAAGAGCCCCTGTAATTTCCTCCCTTGTCTCCCATAGCAGCCTCAATGTAACTCATCCAGACCTGGGGATTTGTCCACTTTTAAATGCACTAAATCTTCCAATAACTCCTCAATCTGTTCAAGAGCTTCACAGTCAATCTTCTTGAATTCTCCACTTGCATTCTCCTTCTCTTGAGTAAAGACAGATGTGAAGTACTCATTTTAACACTCTGCCAATGCCCACCCACAGATTGTCAGAGATTATCAAGCACAGATTTCCCACCTCATGTTCCCTAGTAGGCCCTGCTGTTTTCTGGTTATCCTCTTCCACCTCATATACTTGTAGAATTCTCCAAAATGTTGCCCACCTCTATACTGTACTAATTTCTTTCTTGATCTCCCCCACACTTTTTATACTCCTCTAGACCCTCTGTTGTTTCAAACTTGATTTTCTAGAATTTTGTTTTGTCTCAGCTTTGCATGAGTCCTGACATCTGACCATGATGGATACCAAGTGTTTGCTAGGTGTGAGGGCAAAGAATGGTGTGGGAGGTGTTAAAATCTAGTAGGGTCTGGCCCAATTAACTATTAATTAAACTGTCACCATTAGCATCCCTGCCAGACCCTACTAGATTTTAACACCTCCCACACTATTCTTTGCCCTCACACCTACAAACACTTGGTATATAGAAATATGGAGAGCAAGTAATCAGAGTAGTTGGAGTTTGTGCTATACATGAACTCCAAATAAAACTCTGATTAGAGAAGTCTCTGACTGGGCCCTGTCAAGCATTTTAACATCTGGTGTTTAACGGGGAGTTTCTAACTTGGCACTGAGTTGACTGAGCAAGTTTTGAGAAGATTTGTAGCTCAGCTTGAGGTTCTGGATGTAGGTTTGCTGGCTGAGCTGGAACGTTCATTTTCAAATGTTTTGTCACCCTCCTAGGTAACGTCTTCAGTGAGCTTCTGACCGAAGCAGGTATTTCCTGCTTTCTGTTTATATGTTTGCATTTCCTTGGGTTGGTGATGTCATTACCTACATCCAGAACTAAGTTGACTTATTGACTCTGAAGGGTGATGGCGGTAGGTGGAGAACACAGATTGGCAATGAGAAGAATTGGTAAGGTATATGTTTTGATGAATGAGCCTCAGATGAATGTGTTCAGATGGAGGAGTTTAAGGGATGAGGTCTATAGGGACTTTTTTAGTGGGACTGTTGCCTCATGTATAGCACATTTTTGCAACTAGCAACCTCTGCTCTTATTCTGGAATTACTTGGTGAACCTCTGAAGAGAATTGTGCCACTTCAAAAAATAATTTGATCGTCCTGGCCAAATTTTTCAGGGTCAGATTTAGAGAGTGGGATCTTAAATCTGTGCACCAACTTTGAAGCAAGAATTCAGACATACTGATCTACCCTGCCATGGATAAGGTCCTAGTGGCAATAGAATGAGGCCTTCACTTCATCTGATGCATCCACATGTGTAGAATATTGGTTATTACACTTACGAAAGGTTCCTGATAGCCATGGATTCCTGATCTTAGGTTATCCACAATGATTTGCAACAAACAAACTCCTTTAGAATTCCAGTCACTGTTATCAAATAGAAAGTGTGGCAGTCCATATGTTCACAGCAAGTTCCCATTGACCAAGTTATCTGTCATTGACCAGATAACTTGTTTCAGGGATGCTGATTGAGGGATGCATATGAAGCAGAAAACCAACTGTTCTTTGTAATAGTGCCCAGGGTTTTTATTTTATGTTCTCCTCAGAGGGCAGACGAACCTTGATTTAATGTCTAATATGAGGGAGAATATCTTCAGCAATGCAGCTCAGTAATGGACTGAATGTCATCCTCAATTTTGTGTTCAAGTAATGAACTGGTTCTAACTCATAACCTTCTGACCCACAGGTGACAGGCTATCACTGAACAAAGCAATCACTTTAGGAAGCATTGTTCAGAAAATGGTACAAATTGAGCAAATATATTAAACATATGAAGAATATTTCCAGAGCTCTGAGGTTATTGATTCAGTGTGACAGGACATTACTGCTCTTTTCAGAATGCTTCAGTGACAAAAGTAGCAATTTGCGCACTTCAGAAAAACCTGCCCAGCTCTGTTAGTTGCTTGTATTATGCACTAGCCTAGAGACATGGTTCAGAAATAACAAAAGAAGTGAGATGGCATCTAGGTGCAATGTAATGCGAAACACAAATTACTGGTGTTACAAATGAATTCATTCTGGGCAGAGATATTTTAGGAATAGTTCGATGACACATCTGCTGTGTTTCTAATTGGAATATGTCATTTGGCAGCCTGCAAACACACATAGACAAGGAAACACATCAGCTTGCATCCTCTTACACTGAATCATGGCCATTATGGCAACCTCAAATGAAAAGTCTGCATTTTAAGAAAAATATACATATTTGGAGAGGTTATAAGGGTATTTGAGAAGTGAACACTTCATGATTATAATATTCATAGAAAAAATTTCTAATGCAGAAACAGTCAAGCATTGCAGCCAACAGGTAGTTCAAGGTGAATAATATACAATGCTGAAATAGGTGAACAATTTTGTAGCTTCTTTTGCTTTTTGTACTTACTTCCTGCAGTGTTTCTTTGACACAATTGTTTGTATTATATAATAACACTTGGTTCCATTGTTACAAAAAGCATATTCCAGCTCACTTCAACAGTGCTATTAAGGTTCTGCTGTTTGGATTAATACACATTGTGAGAGGAAAGAAATTGTATCTATAAGAAGACGCTAACAGGAAGCTAAAGGAAAATAAGAAAATGTTTGCTTATCAATATTCATTAGCTTAGAATTTCCTTTTGCTGATTAGTGGGCTCATTCAGTCCTGACAAACAAACACAAGGTAGCAGGTTCATAAACAAAAACAACAGAAAGTGGGATGCATTTTTTAAATCTGATTTTGGCAAGCTCACAGATCAAGATGCAGAGGAATGAACTAGAAACTGAGGTGCTAATTGATAATCTTGTTGAATTCTGTTACCTAGTTCAAGTTAAAAAGCATTTCTCATCATGAAGGGCATATTCCGATTTGTCTTCCTCAGATCCAAAATGGGTGACCTTACACTTTCGTGTATTGTGTTCCACTGTATGTATTCTGCTCGGAAGAGATTTGAATTTGCTCAATACCTATTACTTACACATGGTTGATACCTGATGCCCACTGACACCACTGAGCTGTTATTCTTGCAAGGTGTATGGAAGCAGGTTCTGTTTCTAGCGGACATTGCAACTAGACCTAATCCTGTTTTGCCCAGTGGATACCAATCAGGGGCAGAAATCCCTGTGTTCCAATGGAAGCAGTATAAGAACAGAAAAATAATTTCTGCCACCAGGAACATAGCTGCAATTGATGCTCCCCAGAGATTTGTGTTTCAACCGCAGCCTTTCGCCATATATATAAATGACTTTGGTAATGTTACAGGGAATTGTATATCCAAATTTGCAAGTGCCGTGAAGGCCAGAACAATGGCCAAATTTTCTACCTCACACATTTGTTTTGGCCTCTAATTGGCCCCAATCCTTCCTTAGTTATCTCTGCTGTTATGGATTTAGAATACACTTTTGGGCTTTCTGTGATTTTATTCAAGCATATAAATTAGGAACAGGAGCTTGCCACTCACACCCTTAACCCTGTCCATGTTGATTCTAACCTCAAATCCAAATTCCTCCCATAACCTTTCACTCCATCACTAATCAAGAATTTCTCTACCTCTGCCTTAAAAACATCTGAAGGCTTCCACCGCTTTTCCAGAGGAATTCTAAAGACCTATGACTCATGAGAAAATAATTCTTGTCATCTATCTTAAATGGGCGGCCCTTATTTTTAAACAGTGACTCTGCTCATCAGTACTTTTCATGATTTCTCTTTGCTTTTGCATTTGCTTTTTTTAAAAAAATTTGCCACTGTGTTTTATGTTCTACTGTAGGCTTTCCGTGGTCTTAGGCTCTTGGTATATGATGTAAGATTTTTTTTTTGGTTTTACCTTACACTGTTTGTTCTTTAACATTTAGGGGGTATGAATGTTATATATGGAAACATTATTGTTATAGAACATAGAATATAGAACTGTATAGCACAGGAACAGGTCTTCGGCCCACAGTGTTGTGCAAACATGATGCCAAATGAAACTAATCCCTCTTTATCTCCTCCTTGAATTCCTTTCACTGCTTTGACAATGAATTAACTTCAGTCCATTTTTAGATCATCAACAGTGCTATCAAGCAGCACAGTTCCAACAACACCGAAGAAGCTCAATATCAATATCATCCAAGACAAAGCTGCCCTCCACCACCAACATAAAGTAACAACAGTGTCTAACGTGTCCAAGATGCACTGAAACAACTTGCCATGACTCTTTAGGCAGCACCTTTCAAAAGCTGTCACCACCACCTAGACTGATAAGGGCAGCAGATACATGTAACTATCATTGCATGCAAGTTCCTCTCCAAGCTACTCACCATCCTGACTTTAAAATAGAAAACCATTCTGTAAGTGTTGCGAGCTCAAAATCATAGAAGTCCTTCCCTAAAAGCACTGTAGGTGTCAAATGGACTGCAGTGATTCAAGAGGGCAATCCACTGCCACCTTTTCAAGCTTCAACCAGTGATGCCTACACCTCATAAGAGAATAGAAAATAAATAAATCTTACCTTAGAAAATTAACCTCTCCATAATTTAATACTTTTAATCTTGGTCGATCTTTACTCTTCCTCCTGGCCTCACTAAGTTTAACTAAATCATGATCACTGCTGCCACGTTGCTCTACTATTTGGCCAGAGTCTGGTGAGTGTTCATCAGACAACGTTAACTGCTGTCTCCCCACAGATACTACCAAACCTGCTGAGTTCTGCCATCAATTTCTGTTTTTGTGACTTAGAATAAATGGATTTTTTGGAGTTAAAGACAGTGATAAGAGGGATACCAAGGGTCACATCTTAGTACCCAGCTATTCACAATATATCATCAATAATTCAGGTGTCTTAAATCAAATATACTTGTGAAGTTGACCACTTCAGGAGGAAAAACAGAAAGACAGAGTATTATTTAAATGGTGATAGATTTGGGAATACTCATATCTAAAGGGACCTGGGTGTCCTTGTACAGCAACAAATAACAAGCATGCAGGTGCAGCAAGAGGTGAGGAAAGCAAATGGTACATGTCCATCATTGCAAGAAGGTTTCAGTACAGGAGTAAAGACCTTGATCAGAGGGGCTCTGCAGGGACCAGTGCTGGGACTGAAATAATTCCACAGAGGCTGGTATCCCGTCAACAAGTCACCCTTTATTTACAATGGAGAGTCCTTGACACTGATACAGTTTCCTCAGAGGCAGCTTTCAGAGTAAACAGAACTCTGACATTCCTGTTTAAATTTGACAACCAGTGCTCCTGATTGGGGTTGTTAATCTGGTCCAATCAGGGAACTCATATTCTATGAGGTCAACTTGGCTGACCACATTTCAATCGCCACATCCCTCTCCCTCTGAGTCCGAGTATACACGCAGCTTCCGTTTTTTTGTAGCTCCTCCTGGGCCTTTCAACACCTGGTCAGGTTCCTCAAATTCTGCCTCCGATTCAGATGGCGTGTGATGCACAGTAGCTTGCCTCTTGTACCCAGAGAATCTCGGAAGAAATTTGTTCTCCTCTTCAGGTAAAATGGGGGTCTAGGTGGTGACATCCGCTGTGTCCATCTCAGATTCCAAAGTATATTCAACACTTGACGGAGAGGATGGATCAGTTGGTGATGAGATACTGTACCTCTGGAGTTATATCACTTCCATTGCATTGCTGATGATTGCAACTGGATTAATGAGGCATCGGATGACTGCATAGGATTTGTCCTGCTTTTTGTGGTTTATTTTCCATAACATTTAGCATCTATGTGGTACTAGATCAACCATATATTTGCTGTGGCTACAAAAGCAAATGAGATTTGCTCTGATGAATAACTTTATTCACCAAAGCCTGTGCACCATGGACCAGATACAAATCAGGAGTGCATTGCAGTACTTTCTACTTCTCTGGATGATTATATCAGAAGCAATCGTTAATAAATTTGACACTGTCCATAACAAAGTGGCTCACTTAATTGGCACCCCATCTGGCAGCTTCAGCATTCAGTTCCTGTACCACTTTAGCGTCGTGGCAGATGTGTTTATCACCTACAAATTGCATTACAACAACTCGCTGAGGCTCCTTAGTTAGCTCCTTCTAAATCCATGAGAACACCCCACCATGTTTCTGACTAAGCCATACACCAGGAGAAAATGAGGTCTGCAGATGCTGGAGATCAGAGCTGAAAATGTGTTGCTGGAAAAGCGCAGCAGGTCAGGCAGCATCCAGGGAACAGGAGAATCGACGTTTCGGGCATAAGCCCTTCTTCAGGAATTCCTGAAGAAGGGCTTATGCCCGAAACGTCGATTCTCCTGTTCCCTGAGTGCTGCCTGACCTGCTGCACTTTTCCAGCAACACATTTTCAGCTAAGCCATACACCATCCTAACTTCAACTATATCATTGTTCAACTACAACTATCATTGTACCATTATTTTCAAAGTCCCTCTCTGACATTGGTGTAGGTTTAACTACCCTCCACAGTAGTTCAAGAGAATGGCTCAGCACCATCTCCTCAATGGAAATTAAGCATGGGACATTTGCTGGCATCGCTATTAATGTCCATATCATAAGAATGAATAAAAAGCAAGTGATGACCTATGATTAGATTGACAAGAACAGTACTAGCACCTACCCAGACAACCCATGGAGCAGCATTGGAGGAAAATGGTGTGGTCAATTTGTCAAGGGCTTCAATTAAGTCAAGGAATACAATGAGGGAAGGTTAACCTTAGTCTCAATTCCATAGAAAGTCATTTGTGACTTCAATAAGTATTAGACATGCTATTCTGGTAATGTGGAAAGAGCAAAAGTCTGCCTACAGTGATTTACACATGGATTTTGATTCTGAATAATCTTTCATCTTCATTGTAGCCATATCAGGACCTTACCGTCTAAAATGGGGGAATACTTTACTTTTCCGTATAGCACCATTAGGTATTGTCTTGGTCACTTACTGTTCAGCAATCTCAAGGAAAGCATAAATCTTCCTGTGGAGCATTTCAAAACATTTAAATTTCAGTCAAGGCTGGTATTCTTCAATGACTACATTTGAATGCTTTTCTATTGCATAGAACAATTAAGAAAAGATACAATCCAGCTGATTGTTTGTTGTGTTTTTCCTACTTCTTTGCTGAAGCTATGTCACTCATTCCATGCCCCTGCATTTCCAGGTTGCACTGTTCTTCCTCCCTTGAAGAATTTAATTATCTTCCGAATGTTAGTATTTAGTCTGCTTCCACCACCCTCCATGATAGCCAAACACTTCAAGGTCAAAGTCCTTTGTGCCTGTAGAATCATCAGAGAAATATATTCCTCCATGGCAATCCATGGCTCCTATTGACATTGCAAAATGGGTCAATAGCACGGATTGTCTCACCATCTTAGTTTAGATGAAAATATGCTAGCTGAAAATGGAGAAGTGTTGGTGAAGGGCATTGTCGAATAATTAAGGACAACACTGGAGCTAAAATTTACGGGAAAATACATGAAGTAAATCTGGACAGAATCCTTAGGTAACAAAATCCAGTGGATTGTTATAGTTGAGGGAAATCAGGTTGAAGTAGAAAATAATCCAAAGTCTTTCATTCAAAACTAAGAAAGAGTCTAACAGAAGGCAAGATGTGAAGAGTGGTTAAATTTGGAACTTAAAATGAACATGATATTGAAGTGATTACACTATGACTGGGAAAAAAATGCACAGAAAAGGAATATCTTGCAGATGACAAAGGCAAGACAGATAAAGGGAAGTTGAAAAAACATATCGTGCAGCTTTAAAACTTTAGTAGAAGAAAATTAAAGTAAATAAACAAGTGTGGCATATCATCACTTTCTTAAGATGGCTTTGCAGTTTGCATTTTTTTGTTTATTTTACAATTCTGTTAAATGTGTATAGAAAATTAAACAGTTCTGATGATGAAGCTTGATTTAGTATTAGTTTTATACAGTTATAGATGTTAATGCAGCTGAAATGCCGTTGCAGTGAAAGAAGCTGGCCTGTATTTGCATCACAGGATTTACCATGGAAAAATATTAGCTGTACAAACCCTTAAATTAAATGACAAGTCACTGTAGCGTGAATGAGATGACATGCCAACTAAGAGATGTAGTGTGCAGAGAATTTGCAAGCCTTAAACATGTGATATATTATTCAGTAATGACAGGTTTTGCAGAGAGTTGAAGAGAAGCAAAATTGCTTCGTTATCCAGACCTTGATGAATTATGCGAATGTGATGCTGTGCCAAAGAAGAAATGAGAAGGCTAAAATTTCACCTCTGCAATATCAGATATGGTTTGATCACATTATTTTGAGCGCACCCTTTGGTCTATTTATTTCTAAGAATGGTTTTGTTCATAACAGACTTAAAAATTTGTTGAAAATGTGGCAAATGTTTGGGTGGAGACATAGGAACTTTCATTTTGGAATTTCAAACAATATTTGGTACGAGAGATTATTGTATAAACTCCTGAGAAGGAGAGCAATATATCTGCATGCATTGAGGAATAGTATCGGAATAAATGAGACACTTTTACGTTGGCAGACTATAACTGGCAGGATAGTGCAAAACTCAACAAGAGGGAAAAACACACTTGACTCCAACCTTACCAATTTTCTGGCTGCACATGCATTTGTCCATAACAATATCGGTGAGAGTGACCACTGTACAGTACCTGTCTTTACGTTGAGGGTACCATCTATCATGTTATGTGACTCTATTACCATGCCAAATGGGAGAGACTTTGAACAGATCTAGTAAATCAACACTGGCATCCATGAGGTACTGTACGCCATCAGCAGCAGCGCAAACTGCAACCAAAACAGGGCTATTTGCATGTCAATCAGCATTAGCAGCAAGTGATAGACAGGGTTCAGCGATCCCAAAATTAACAGATCAGATCTAAGCTCTGCAGTTGTTGTACTCCCAAATCCAGGCATGAATGGTGATGGGCAATGAAACAACTGACTGGAGGAGGGGATGTTCCATATACCTACTCAGCCTCAATGATGGAAGAGCCAGTATAACACATTAGTGCAAAAGAAAAGGCTGAAACATTTGCAGCAATCTTCAGTCAGAAATGCCAAGTGAATGATTAGATTAGATTACATTACATTACAGTGTGGAAACAGGCCCTTCGGCCCAACAAGTCCACACCAACCCGCCGAAGCGCAACCCACCCATACCCCTACATTTACCCCTTACCTAACACTACGGGCAATTTAGCATGGCCAATTCACCTGATCTAGCTTGGCTTCCTGAAGTGGTCCCTAGCATTACAGATACCAGTCTTCAGCCAATTTGATTCACTCCATGTGACGTCAAGAAATGGTTGGAAGCACTGGACACAATAAAGGCTATGGGCCCTGATAAAATTTGGCAATAGTACTGAAGACTTGTGCTCTAACACTTGCTGCTCCAGTATAGTTCCAACACTGGCATCTATCCGACAATGTGGAAAATTGTCCCAAGTATATCTGTCCTATACATAAAAGGCAGGGCAAATCCAACCCAGCCAATTACCACCTCATTAGTCTCCTCTCAATCATCAGTAATGTGTTGGAAGGTGTCATAAACAGTGCTTTCAAGCAATACCTGTTCAGCAATAAACTGCTTGGTGATGCCCAGCTTAGGTTCTGCTAGGTCTACTCAGCTTCTGACCTCATTACAGCCATGGTCCAAACAAGTACAAAAGCACTGAATTCCAGCGGTGGTGTGAGAGTGACAGCCCTTGACATCAAGGAGCCCTAGTAAAACTGGAATCAATAAGAATCAGGAGGCACACTCTCTTCTGGTTGGAGTCATACAGGGCACATAGGAAGATGGTTGTCATTGTAAGGGGTCAGTCATCACAGCTCCAAGATATCTCTGCAGAGGTTTCTCAGGGATGCGTCCTAGGCCCAACCATCCTCAGTTGCTTCATTAATGACTGTCCCTCTATCATAACGCCAGAAGTGGGAATGTTCACCAATGATGGCTCAATCTTCAGTAGCATTCACGGCTCTTCAGATACTGAAGCAGTCCATGTTTAAACGCAAACAAAATCTGGACAATAAAGCTAGTAACATGTACTCCACGCAAATGCCAGGCTGTGCTCATCGCCAGTAAGAGACAATTTAACCACCAGATTAGAAACAATCTAATCTGGACAATACCCAGACTTGGGTTGATAACAAATGGCAAACAATATCTGCACCACACAAATGCCAGGTTATGACCATCTCCAATAAGAAATACCTAACCACCACCTTTGACATTCAATGTTGTTACCATCATTGAATCCCCCACTATTAACACTCTTGGGATTGCCATTGACCAGAAACTCAACTGGACTTGTTACATAAATACAGTAGCTACAAGAGCAGGTCAGAGGCTAGGAATATTGCAAACAGTAGCTCACCTCCTGACTCTCCAAAGCCTGTCCACCACTTACAAGGGGCAAGTTAAGTGTGTGTTGGAATACTTTTCACTTGCCTTGATATGTGCAGCTCCAACAACACTCAAGAAGGTCAAGATCATTCAAAACAAAGCCACCAGCTTGAACAACATCAGATCCACAAACATCCACGACCTCCACCACCGATGCTCAGCAGAAGCAGTGTGTGCTATCTACAAAATGTACGGTGGAAATTCACCAAAGATCCTTAGACAACACATTTCAAACTTTTAACCACTTCCATCCAGAAGGAAAAGGGTAGCAGATACATCAGAGCATCGCTACCTGCAAGTTCCCCTCCAGTCACTCATCAACCTGACTTGGAAATACAGAGCTGTTCCATATGAAGGGACTTATGGAAGGCTATAAGGAAAGGGAGACCTAACTGAAACCAGAAAGGTGATGAGACTTCAAATGAGATTAAGTTTGGCTCTGATTTGGAAGAGGAGTTACATGCGTTTCTATGATTGAAAGACTATGGGATGGCAGAGGAAACAGGTACCAGTAAAAGCTAGGTATGGCTTGGAATTATCATGGTTCATTAGGGAGTTGTCACAGAGCCTGATTGAAGTGGGTAAAGAGAGGACAGTGAATGAAGCATGTCAGCATGGAGGTTTTGAAGGAGAAGCAAGTGAGTGATGAAGGGTAAAGTGTTCCAATGAACCAAAAGTGATAGGTCGAGAAGGATTAAGGTGATGATTATGGTAAGCTCTGAAGATGAGTGCTATATTACCATTGAACTGGTTTATTTGGTAGATGTGTTATCAGGAAAGGTATGCAATGTGAGACCAAATGAGACCATAACTTTCCTCAGGATATTAAATGATTTTTGGTGCCATTGCTGCTACTATGTACACTCATGCTACTGCCAATTTGCCAACAAATCAAGGTCCGTAGACATCAAATGAGCATTGGACCAGATATTCTAATTTGAATAGTAATATTTCCAAGGGATTTTTTTTAAAGGCTTGTCCATGGTGTTTTTAAGACAATGGGTAACTGAAATCTGGGGATTATTCTAGCTATTCCCGAGATGAAGGAATTGTATTTAGGGCTATACTTCATGGAGCATAGAAGGATGAAGGGTGATCCAATTGAAACACTTTTTAAAAAGTAGTTTGACAGGGTGAGGGCTGAGAAATTTTGTCCTTTGGCTTGGGAATCTAGAACACACACTCATATGCATGCTTGAAACGTGTATAATAGTTATATGTGGGCTGTTACAGTCTCAGAGGGTTTGCACATCACTTGGAAATTAGAAAACTGTCAAAGTTTTATATTGTTTTACTTTGAACATTGAAGATAGATTGTGTTAGAACATTATTGGAATGAACATTGGCTGAAAGCTGACTTGTGAACTGGAAACCCTGTCAGCAGTAATAAGGTGTTGTGGGAAGTCTAAATTGACAAATTGCAAAACCTAACCCGTCCACCCGACCTCCTTAATAGGAAAGAGGTCATGTCCTTGGGACTATCTTGCCAATTTTATCAATTGGCAACTCCAGCAGTACTAAAAATGCCATGAGCTCACTAATGGTGCTACAATCTGGCCCCAACGAACAGGTCCAATGGATCCTGGAGTACACTAGACAGAGTTGTTGAGTCACAGAGGGTTTTGAATGCTTGTTTCGGAAGTGGGGAGGGGGTTTTGTCCACGGTGGGTTTTACAGAGCAGGTGGGGGGAGGACATCCAGGAGTGTTTTACTTCAGAGGCTGCCTCTAAAGAGCATCCCATGAAGATTGTGCTCATCCTGTCTCTATGGCATTTTAAAAACTTCTGTGAAAGGATAGGAGTGCCATTTGGCAGGCCTGCTCATGCCAACTGTATCAAGATGAACTGAGCTATTACCCAGCTCAATTGATCTTTATTTACCCAGAGGGAAAACCAGTAAAGAAGAACACAATAATGCTTCAAATTGAATGTGCTGGATATGGCAGCACCTTTATTATGAACTATACATAGTCAGTTAAATCAGTATGTCTCATTTGCAAGTTTGGATTTTTCTTTCCCTTCTGGGTGTTTACGATAGCAGTTTGCAGATTCCAGTGTCTACTAACCTTCTGTATTATGGGGGGAGTTCAGGGGTTGGTGAAAGATTTATGGGTTAGCCACCCAGATTATGTTACCTGTCCACCCAACCCAAAACACATCCATTGGGGTGTACATATTCAATCTGAATACACTCCAGATCCAGACCCATGTCCTTGATTTCACAGTGTGTGTTCCTGAGAATATAGCCTTTGAATAAGACATTGGGTTTGGCTTGATAAAACATTCATGAGTCATATTACTGCACCTCCTCAAATCCTGTCCCTGCTCCAGAAATTCATCTAACAGTTTTCATACACAGGTTGGGAAGTAAACTTCCCTGCTGTTTTGCTGCCAGCACTGTTTTCCTGATCAGCTGCCATATCAACAAGGCACTAAGACAAAAGAGGCAACAAAACGTGATTTGCACATGATAAACCAGTTGGCACATCGCCTCCACCAGCACTTCAGTCAGTGAACAGAGAAGTGTGAATTGAGTAGCAAAAACACCGTACAGATCTGTCAAGCAAGTCCTGGGATCTATGTAGATTTATGAGAGAAAAATATATATACAGAGAAAGGATCAAAGATGTCCCAGTGAGATACTCATGAGAAAACATCAGAAATTAATCAGTTGTTTTCTTGAAATGAAGACTGTTTATCTCAAGGTGAGGAATGTTTCTTGGCCAAGTGAGGAAATCATGGAGCCTGGAGTCACGGAGTGATGTAAATGAGCACGAACATGCCCAGCTGTCCGGGCCAATGTGATATTTTTACTGCAAAATTTTGTACAATGTGTTTTCTGTGTTACTGTCTAAAAAAATAACAGACCATGAACTGTGAACAGATGCTTCCAGGTCTGAATGAGTGTTCTGCAGCATTTGGGGCTTTTATTTTTGAATTAATAATCATGATACAAACCTCTTGCCCTCAGTACACAATACCTGCTGTGCTACCTGGGAGTGCACAGAAGTAACCTGCTTGGAGCTTTACTGTATATTGGACATACAGTGGGTCAGAATGTCATTCCCTCCTCATGAGTACCAAATTCCCTCCCATTTTATACTTTTTGAAAAATGCAATTTGTAAATGCATCGATTATTAATATATTAAAATGAGCTTGTTGGCGCAATACAAAATAACGTAGAGATCTCAGACTACAGAATGTTTACTTTCTCTCCCCCTCCCACCATCAAATAATTGCTGAACATCTTTATGTTCACAAGACAGAATCAATTTATTGATAACAGTTCAAAGCTAATTGATTCATTACTTGATGAGATGGTGAAATCCAACCAACTCCAGCTTGAGTATCTCAATTGAATATCTGAAGCAACATTTATTAAATGTATGACTCCCAAATTCTCACCCAGTTTAAAGCCTTACATTCTCCTGGCCACTTGTTATCACCTGCATAGCATCACCTGCTTCTATCCCTAACTCTCATTGTAATCATGGGAATTCCCATCCTTTTTTTTGTCCTTGGCAATTTCTTCAGCTCCTCAGAATGCAAGTCTCCAGCTCCAACATTCTGCTGGTAATGTTGGATGTTCTCCTACCTCAGTTTAACCATGGGTGGCAAAACCATAAAGGAATTTCTGCTGATGGAATTTTTGTTTCTGTTTATTCCTCTCTTCCTTGCTTCATCTCTCTTCCTTGCTGCATTAAAAGGGGAGGTGATGGCCTAATGGTATTTCTGCTGGACTGTTAACCCAGAGACCCAGGTTCAAATCCCATCATGGCAGAGTGGAATTTTAATTCATTTAAAAATATGGAATTAATAGTCTGAAGTTGACCATTAATCCATTGTTGATTGTCAGGAAAAGTCTATCTGGTGTACTAATGTCCTTTCGGGAAGGAAACTACCATGCTTTCCTGATGTGGCCTCCATGTGACTCCACCAATGCGGTTGACTCTTAACTTCCTTCTGAGCAATTAGGGATGGGCAATAATTGGCTAAACAAGTGATGCCCACATTCCATGAATCCTGTGATAACTCATCCAAACAACTATTCATAACATGCATGTCTTGACCAGTAAATCTTGACCTTTGCTCCCCAGTGGGAACTCAGATGAGTGAGGGTCCTGCCTGTCTTGAGTAGCAGGAGACTGTCAGTACTGACTGCTAAACTGCTAGCATCCTGCTGTCAAAGGCACCTGCTGAGACAGGAGGAAGAATGATCAATATTGAATGGCTGTGTGGGATGGCCCAAGACTTCCGTATAAGAACTAGGGAAGATTTCCAAAAAGTCGAGGCCCAGATAAAAATCAAATTAAAATCAATAGCAAGTTTGTATTTGCTTCTCACTTTGGTTCCTGATCTCAGCAGGCTTGGCTGTGCTGGATTCAAGTTTAAATTGTATATCAATTTTGCAAAACTACATCTTTAAAAAGGACCGCACTCTACATTAACATTCTCATTCCCCTGCCATCCAAATTTGGTTCTGCATGGATGGGCATCGTTAAATTCAAGGCCTCGATCTCAACATTTGTGGGACGGAAAGCATGGGATCATCCTCCTAAGGTAAATCAAGGTGGGACTTTATCAGGTTCATCATTCCTCGAAAGTGGAGTGACAGGTAGACAGAATAGTGAAGGGGAAAGTGAGGACTGCAGATGGTGGAGATCAGAGTTGAGAGTGTGCTGCTTGAAAAGCACAGCAGGGCAGGCAGCATCTGTGGAACAGGAGAATTGACATTTAGGGCAAAAGCCCTTCATCAGGAATGTGGACGAAGGCGTTTGGTACGCTTGCCTTTATTGGTCAGAGCATTGAGTATAGGAGTTGGGAGATCATGTTGCAGCTGTACAGGACATTGGTTAGACCACTTTTGGAATATTGTGTGCAATTCTGGTCTCCCTCCTGTCCGAATAACATTGAGAAACTTGAAAGAATCCATAAAATATTTACAAGACTATTGCCAGGATTGGAGGATTTGAGCTATATGGAGAGGCTGACTAGGTTGGGACTATTTTCCCTGGATCATCAGAAGCTGAGGGGTGACCTTGTAGAGGTTTATAAAATCATGAGGAACATGGATAGGGTAAACAAATAAGGTCTTTTCTCTGGTTGGGGAGTCCAGGACTAAAGGACGTCAGTTTAGGGTGAAGGGAAAAATTTAAAAGAGACCTAAGGGGCAACTTTTTCATGCAAAGGGTGGCGCATGTATGGAATGAGCTGCCAGAGAAGTGGTGGAGGCTGGTACAATTACAACATTTAAAAGACATCTGGATGGGTATGTGAATAGGGAGAGTTTAGAGGGATATGGACCAATTGCTAGCAAATGGGATTCGATTATTTAGGAAATCTGATCAGCATGGAGAAGTTGGATCAAAGGGTCCATTTCCATACTGTATTTCTCTGTGATTCTATGACCATAGAAATGTATTTTCGCAGAGGAGATAGTGGGCAATAGTCTGGAATGGAATCGCTGGTAAACTTTTTTTCCCCATCACAGACAGAGGATTTGGAGTTCTAATTGCTGCCTACTGTAAACAGATCATTTACAGGCCAAACATAGAACTCACAACATTTTTCATCTGTTTATTTTTCAGCACCACATTCTGTGATGCATTTCAACAAGGTTTTTTTATCTTTATTTGTGGGACGTGGGCATCATAGGCTGGCCAGCATTTATTGTCTATCCCGTTCTTATTGCCCATCCCTTGTTGCCTTTGAGAAGGTGGTGGTTAGCTGCCACCTTGAACCACTGCAGTCCATGTGCTATGGGTTTACCCACAATGCCCTTAGGGAGGAAATTCCAGGATGCTGACCCAGCGACGATGAAGGAATGGAGATATATTTCCAAGTCAGGATGGTGAGTGGCGTGGAGGAAAACTTGCAGGTGATGGTGTTCCTATGTACCTGTATTTGATGCCCTCATCCTTCTATATGGAAGTGAGTATGAGTTTGGAAGATTGGAAGTTTGGAAGATGGCGTCTAAGGATCTTTGTTCTGCACCGCATTTTGTAGATAGTACACTGCTGCTACTGAGCATTGGTGGTGGAGGGAGTGGATGCTTGTCGATGTGGTGCCAATCAAGCATGCTGCATTGTCCTGAATGGTGTCAAGCTTCTTGAATGTTGTTGGAACTGCATCCATCAACAAAAGTGGTGATGTATCCATCACAGTTCTGACTTGTGTGGATATTAGGAAAGCTTTGGGGAGTCAGGAGGTGAGTTACTTGTCATAGTATTGTTACGACATGGCGGTAAACACTTCTGCTAATTAAATCAAACACACAGAAAAGCTCACCTCATCGCGTAATCTGTTAAATTACAAGTGACAAGGAACTTCCCAAATTCCACTATATAAGATAAAAATATCAATTTTATTCTTTAACTCTAAAAGTGAACGTTAAATAACAACTATTTACAAGCCTAAACCTCCTTTCTGTTAAAGGTTTGTTATCTACCTTCTACTCTATCACAATATACTGATCCAATAATCACCCCCATATTAAAATTACATCAACTTACTTTTCAAAACCAGACAGCAGCAGTCATCTCCAATGTCCCTCTTCCTCTGGCTTCGGATCTCTCTGGATTGTCTTCGGTCTTTTGCTGTAAAGATGTTTCATATGAAAAAGGTACCTTTAACAGAGAATGTTTTGCTGGCAGTTACTCTGATGGTGGTAATTGGTCGCTCTCTCTGGCTATCTCTCAAAATACCAGCTTCTTTATACCCCCAAACACCAGATCGTCTCATTGGTTCGATGTTGGCAAAAAACAATAAATTCAAACTCAATTTGGTTTTAGTTTCTTGGGGCATATTTTAAATTGGTTGGTTAAATTTGAACTGTTGTCAAAACATAGCAACCAAAACTCAGTCATTTGTTTCACAGCCAAATGTTACATATTTTCAATTTTCCAGTACACTGTCAGTCAGTCACATGACAGGTGCCAGCAAGCTCTCAGTGCAAAACTCTCTTTTAAAGGTACAGTACACGCCTTCAACTTTGTGGGTGGCATGGTGGCACAGTGGTTAGCACTGCTGCCTCACAGCGCCAGAGACCCGGGTTCAATATCTGCATCAGGCGACTGACTGTGTGGAGTTTGCACATTCTCCCTGTGTCTGCGTGGGTTTCCTCCGGGTGCTCCGGTTTCCTCCCACAGTCCAAAGATGTGCAGGTCAGGTGAATTGGCCATGCTAAATTGCCCGTAGTGTTAAGTAAGGGGTAAATGTAGGGGTATGGGTGGGTTGCGCTTTGGCGGGTCGGTGTGGACTTGTTGGGCCGAAGGGCCTGTTTCCACACTGTAAGTAATCTAATCTAATCTAATCTAATCTAATAACAGTATGTCGAGCATCTGACCTGCTCTTGTAGCTACTATATTCATGTGGTGAGTCCAGTTAAGTGTCTTGTCAGCAGTAACTTCAGGATGTTGATAATGAGGACTTCAGTGTTGGGACCATTGAATGTCAAGGGACAGTGTCAAGGATTGTCTCTTATTGGAGATGGTACTTATGTGGTGTGAATGTTACTTGCTACTTGTCAGCATGGATATTGTCTTGATCTTAATGGCATTTGAACATAAACTGCTCCAGTGTCTGAGTAGTTAGAAATGATACTGAACACTGTGCAATCATCAGTGAACATCCCCACCTCTGACCTTGTGATGGAGGGAAGATCATTGATAAAGCAGGTCCTAGGACACTACCCTGAAGAACTCCAACAGAGACGTCCTGGAGCTGAGATGACTGACTTCTATGGCCATCTTGCTATGTGCCAGGTATAACTCCAATCAGTGGATAGTCTGCCCTCTGATACCTATTATGGAGTTATAGAGTCATAGAGATGGACAACATGGAAACAGACTTTTGGTCCAATTTGTCCATGCCAAACAGGTATCCCAATTTAAGCTAGTCCCATTTGCCAGTATTTGGCCTATATCTCTCTAAATCCATCCTATTTATTAACCCATCCAGTGCCTTTCAGATGTTGTAATTATGCCATCCTCCACCACTTTCACTAGGAGCTCATTCCATACATGCACCACTCGGTGTGTGAAAACGTTGTGCCTTAGGTCCTTTGTTAAATTTTTCCCCTCTCACCTTAAACCTATGCCCTCTGGTTTTGGACTCGCCTATTTTGGGGAATAGACCTTAGCTACTCACCCTACACATGCCTTTCATGATTTTATAAACCTTTGTAAGGTCACCCCTCAGCCTCCAGGGAAAATAGCCCCAGCGTCTCCCCATAGCTCAAACCCTCCAACCTTGGCAACATCTTTGTAAATCTTCTCTGAACCTTTTCATTCCAGTTTTGCTAATACTCCTTGATGCTATAATTGTTGAAATGTGACCTTGCTGTCAAGGGCTGTCACTCTCGATTCAGCTCTAGAATTCCCCAATTTTATCCATGTTTCCACCAATGGATTGAGGTCAGGAGCTCAATGGCTCTTGCAGAACCCTAATTGTGGGTCAATGAGAAGTTATTGTTCAGAAGGTGTTCCTTGATAGCACTATTGAGCACACCTTCCGTTTCTTTACTGTTGAATGAGAATAGACTGATCAGGTGGAAATTGGCCAAGTTGGATTTGTCTTGCTTTTTGTGTCCAGGACATAGCTGGGCATTTATTTTTACATTGTCAGGTAGATTTCAGCTCTGTAACTGTATTGAAACAGCTCGGCTAGGGGAGTGGCAAGTTCTGGCGCACAAATCTTGTGTACGATTGCTGGAATGTTGTCACAAGGGCCCACAGCCTTTGCAGTATCCAATGCCTCCAACCATTTCTTGATATATCGAGTGAATCAAATTGGTCGAAGACTGGTATCTGTAATGCTGGCGACCACTGAAGGAGGCTGAGGTGGATCATCCACACTTTCGCACAGCTGTTTTGGTCTTTTCCATTGTTGAGGATGGGGATATTTGTGGAGCCACGCCTTCAGTGAGGTGTTTCATTATCCACCACGATTCACGACTGGATATATGGAATTGCAGAGCTAAGATCTAATCCATTGGTTGTGGCATGGCATAACTCCATCTATCACTTGTTGCTTATGCTGTTTGGTATGCAAGTAGTCTTGTTTGGTACCTTCACCAGGTTGACACCATATTATTAGGTATATCTGACGCTGCTCTTGGCATGCCCTCCTGTACTCTTCATTGAACCAGGATTAATCCACTGGATGAATGGTAATTGTCAAGTGGGAGATATGCTGGGCCATATGTTGCAGATTGTGTTGGTGTAAAATGTTAATAGCTGAAAATGTGTTGCTGGAAAAGCGCAGCAGGTCAGGCAGCATCCAGGGAACAGGAGAATCGATGTTTCGGGCATAAGCCCTTCTTCAGGAAATGAAGGGCTTATGCCCGAAATGTCGATTCTCCAGTTCCCTGGATGCTGCCTGACCTGCTGCGCTTTTCCAGCAACACATTTTCAGCTCTGATCTCCAGCATCTGCAGACCTCAATTTCTCCGTAAAATGTTAATAGCCCACTGGGCCTCATGGAAGGCTGATCTTGAGTTGTAGATTTGTTCAAAGTCTGTTCCATTGAGCGCAGTGATAGTGCTACACAAAACGATGGAGGGTATTTTCAATGTGAAGGCCGGACTTGGTGTCCACAAGGTTTATGCAGTGGTCACTATTATTGATATGTACTTGCAGCTAGCATTTTGATAAGGATGAGGTCAAGTGTGTCTTCCCCTCTTGCTAGTTTCTTCAGTACCTGCTGTAAGCCCAGTTCAGCAGTGTTGTCCCTTCAGACTCAACTAGCTTGACCAATAGTGGCTGAGCCACTCTTGATGGTGGACATTGAAATCCCTCACACAGCGTAAATTTTGCACCCTTACTGTTCAACATGGAGGAGTATTAATTCATCAGCTGATGGAGAATGGCATGTAATAATTGGAGGAGGTTTCCTTGTCTATATTTATCCTGAAGCCATGAGACTTCATGGGGTCAGAGTCGAGGTTGAGGACTCCCTGACCAATCCCTCCTGACTGTTTACCACTGTGCCACCATCTCTACTGGTTCTGTCCTGCCAATGTGACAGGACACAGCCATAGATGGTGATGGTGGTGTCTGGACATTGTCTGTGAGGTTTAATTCCATGATGATGACTATGTCAGGCTGTGGTCTAGTCTGTGAGATAGCTCTCCCAATTTGGCAGTAGCCCCTAGATGTTAGTAAGGATGTCAGTAAAATGGCAGAACTTGGGAGAATAAATATTTCTAAAAAATGCATGACATTAAAACTTTTAATCACACAATGCATGTGGCAGACTATTTTTAATTTGTTGTCAGTGTAATTCTGAGCACAGTCATGATTATTTGGTCTATGTTGTCCAACAGCAAATTCACATTTAATGTTGGACATGATGTTCTAAGATTTACAAGCTTGTTGAGACTAAAGCCAGCTCTGACAGCTTCTATGGAGAGGAAGCAGAGTTAATATTTCAAGTCTGGTGACCCTCCTTCAGAACTGATATAAGCTTAAAAATATGGGTATTTATGCTGCTAACATGCAATGAGGTGGGAGGGAGTTTTAAAGGAATGAGAAGGTAGGTGGAGAAAGAGCCCAGAGAGAGAGAGAGAGAGAAAGTAGGTTAGACAGATAAAGGGACAGTTGATAGTATGCTGGGGAAGAAGAAAAGCTGATTACAGGGACAATTAGAGGGTGAAAATTGACTGGCTGTGTTGAAAGCAGCCTATGTTCATGACAATGCCCAGTGTGTGAGGATGGATATGAAGGAAGTGTTCAGGCCCTGAAATTATTGAATTTGATTTTCAGTCCTGAAACTGCAGAATCCCCAAGTGGAAAATGAAATGTTGTTCTCCCAGCTTGTGCTGAGCTTTGCTGGAGCACTGCAACAGGTCTGAGACAGAGATGTTGGCCAGGGAACACAGTAGTGTGTTGAAGTGACAGCCAACTGGAATCTTGGCATCATTTTTATGGACAGAACATAGATATTCTGCAAAGCCGTCACCCAGTCTGCCCAGACTCCCCAGAAGACCACAGGTTGTGCAGGTTGGGCATGTTCTGCATGTTGCCCATTGCAGACAATCTATTGGTCGGCATTCAAAGTGTAATTAATTCATATATTGTTAGAAGTTACATATATTTACAGAGAGCCCTCTGTTCTTTGTAGACAAAAGGAATTTGTCCTTCAATTGCACCTTTTAATTGAGGAAAATGTTATGAAGATTCTCCCACCCTGCTTCATTCCCCATGGCATTGTTCTGACCAACTAAAGTCACCTATTTGATCTAACTTTAATCAGTTAACAAATCTTGCTATATCTCAATGCCACTATGAGAAAATTAATCTGCATCGTCTTCTCAGGCTGTATAAATTGATCTTCCCTTTCGAAGTTTGACTTGTGTGTCAATCCTAATGAGTGCAAAAGAAAAACTTTGACTTCAATCTCTTTTGTGCAATGTTTAAGTTCTGCAGATGTTGGAACATGCTTAAAATAAACCAATATTGCTGAACAAAGTGATCACATTTTTCAGCTATTATCAACCAAACACGAGGCTGTTCGTTGCTCAGATGAAGACGAATCTTAGACTTGTCAATTTATAATGTAAATAATGGCCCTTTTGACTTCTGCTTGATTTCCCCACAGATGATGCACATCAGGAAAGTGTCAAACGTGGTAATGCAGTTTCTCATTTGTATCTAAATTATAGGTCGCAAACTTGGCATGCTCCATCTCAAATAATGAGGAAGGCGTGAAGTTGGTTCGCATGGCGGCAACACAGATCGATAGCCTCTGCCCACAGGTAAGAAAAGATGCTGCTGGAAACATTGTCTTAGCTGCTACGCATTCACAGATGCAAGACATCTCAAACAAAAAGCTATCAGTATGAAAATTATAGGACTGGATAGATAATACCGTTCTGATTGTCTTTCACAGCCTGAATGACAGCAGGTGTCTTGAAACCAAATCATGCGTTTTAGAAACAAATGCAGAAAGCTATTTTTCTTTTACCAGACAAATGCTCCTGTTTGCAAAATAAAGAACATAGCTCCCGCTGTCTTAAAACACCGCTGGAAACTTAAATGCAAACAAAAGCCGAAATATTCCAAAAGGGCCTGCATGAAAAGCAGAGGACCTGCAGAATACTCTATTATTCCTGATAGCCAAAGGCAATCCAAATGTGAATATAATCCAAGCTTGGAATTCTAAATGTGCCATTGTGAATTCCCATTCATAATTCTTGTTCCAAGCGTAAAATCATCCCCAGCACCTGATTTTTATGCCAATCACACCAAACATAATGAACCAGCTGTCAGCTTTCTCCAAGAGAGACAAGTGCATTTCCTTAAATTCTGCCATTCCTGCAGATTTGTACTCAGTAATTTTTGCTTTGTCTTTTCTGTTTTTATCCTGGAATATCGGGGAATTGGGAAATGCTGAGTTTTGTTAAAGATTCATTAATCTATAAAGTCATAAAGTTATACAACATGGAAACAGACCATTCGGTCCAACTCCTTCTTCTGATCAGATATCCTAAATCAGAGTCCCATTTACAGCCCATGTTCCTCTGAACTCTTTCTATTCATATACCCATCCAGATACCTTTTAAATATTGTAATTGTGCCAGCACCCACCACTTCCTCTGGCAGTTCATTCCATACACACAATGCCCTCTGTGTGAAAAAGTGGCCCCTTAGGTCTCTTTAAATCTTTGCCATCTCAACCCAAACCTATGTCCTCGAGTTTTGGATACCCCCATCTTGAGTCATAGAGTCATGGAAACAGACCCTTCGGTCCAACCTGTCCATGCCAACCAGATATTCCAGCCCAATCGAGTTCTACCTGCCAGCACCCGGCCCATATCCCTCCAAACCCTTCCTATTCATATACCCATCCAAATGCCTCTTAAATGTTGCAATTGTACCAGCCTCCACCACTTCCTCTGGCAGATAATTCCATACATTTACCACCCTCTGTATGAAAAGGTTGCCCCGTAGGTCTCTTTTTTATATCTTTTCCCTCTCACCCTAAACCGATGCCCTCTAGTTCTGGACTCCCCCACCCCAGGGAAAAGACTTTGTCTATTTACCCTATCCATGCCCCTCATAATTTTGTAAACTTCTATAAAGTCACCCCTCAGCCTCCGACGTTCCAGGGAAAACAGCCCCAGTCTGTTCAACCTCTCCCTATAACTCAAATCCGCCAACCCTGGCAACATCCTTGTAAATCTTTCTGAACCCTTTCAAGTTTCACAACATCTTTCTGATAGGAAGGAGACCAGAATTGCACACAATATTCCAACAGTGGCCACCAATGTCTTGTACAGCTGCAAAATGACCTCCCAACTCCTGTACTCAATATTCTGACCAATAAAAGAAAGCATACCAAACGCCTTCTTCACTATCCTACCTACCTGCAACTCCACTTTCAAGGAGCTATGAACCTGCACTCCAAGGTCTCTTTGTTCAGCAACACTCATGAGGACCTTATCATTAAGTATATAAGTCCTGCTAAGATTTGCTTTCCCAAAATGCAGCACCTCGCATTTATCTGAATTAAACTCCATCAGCCACTTCTCAGCCCATTGGCCCATCTGGTCCAGATCCTGTTGTAATCTGAGGTAACCGTCTTCGCTGTCCACGACACCTCCAATTTTGGTGTCATCTGCAAACTTACTAACTGTACCTCTTATGCTCGCATCCAAATCATTTATGTAAATGACAAAAAGTAGAGGGCCCAGCACCGATCCTTGTGGCACTCCACTGGTCACAGGCCTCCAGTCTGAAAAACAACCTTCCATCACCACTCTCTGTCTTCTACCTTTGAGCCAGTTCTGTATCCAAATGGCTAGTTCTCCCTGTATTCCATGAGATCTAACCTTGCTAATCAGTCTCCCATGGGGAACCATGTCGAACACCTTACTGAAGTCCACATAGATCACATTTACCGCTCTGCCCTCATCATTCCTTTTTGTTACTTCCTCAAAAAACTCAATCAAGTTTGTGAAATGTGATTTCCCATGCACAAAGCCATGTTGACTATCCTTAATCAGTCCTTTCTTTTCCAAATACATGTACATCCTGTCCCTCAGGATTCCCTCTAACAACTTGCCCACCACCAACGTCAGGCTCACTGGTCTATAGTTCCCTGGCTTGTCCTTACCGCCCTTCTTAAACAGTGGGACCACGTTAGCCAACCTCCAGTCTTCCGGCACCTCACCTGTGACTATTGATGATACAAATATCTCAGCAAGAGGCCCAGCAATCACTTCTCTAGCTTCCTACGGAGTTCTAGGGTACACCTGACCAAGTCCTGGGGATTTATCCACCTTTATGCGTTTCAAGACGTCCAGCACTTCCTCCTCTATAATTTGGACATTTTGCAAGGTGTCACCATCTGTTTCCCTACAGTCTATATCTTCCATATCCTTTTCCACAGTAAATACTGATGCAAAATACTCATTTAGTATCCCCCCCATTTTCTGCGGCTCCACACAAAGTCTGTCTTGCTGATCTTTGAGGGGTCCTATTTTCTCCCTAGTTACCCTTTTGTCCCTAACGTATTTGTTAAAACCCTTTGGATTCTCCTTAATTCTGTTTGCCAAGGCTATCTCATGTCCCCTTTTTGCCCCCCTGATTTCCCTCTTAAGTATACTCCTACTTCCTTGATACCCTTCTAAGGATTCACTTGATCTATCCTGCCTATACCTTACATATGCTTCCTTGTTGTTCTTAACCAAACCCTCAATTTCTTTAGTCATCCAGCATTCCCTCTCCCTACCAGTCTTTACGTTCACCCTGACTGGAATATACTTTTTCTGGATTCTCATTATCTCATTTCTGAAGGCTTCCCATTTTCCAGCTGTCCCTTTACCTGCGAACATCTGCGCCCAAGCAGCTTTCGAAAGTTCTTGCCTAATACCGTCAAAATTGGCCTTCCTCCAAATTAGACTTTTAGACCTGGTCTATCCTTTTCCATCACTATTTTAAATCTAATAGAATTATGGTCGCTGTCCCCAAAGTGCTCGCCCTGACACCTCAGTCACCTGCCCTGCCTTATTTCCCAAGAGTATCTCAAATTTTGCACCTTCTCTAGTAGGTACATCCACATAGTGAATCAGAAAATTGTCTTGTACACACTTAACAAATTCCTCTCCATCCAAAACCTTAACACTATGGCAGTCCCAGTCTATGTTTGGAAAGTAAAAATCCCCTACCATAATCACCCTATTATTCTTACAGATAGCTGAGATCTCCTTACAAATTTGTTTCTCAATTTCCCTCTGACTATTAGGAGGTCTATAATACAATCCCAATAAGATGATCATCCCTTCCTTATTTCTCAGCTCCACCCAAATAACCTCCCTGGATGTATTTCCAGGAATATCCTCCCTCAGCATAACTATAATGCTATCCCTTATCAAAAATGCCACTCCCCCTCCTCTCTTGCCTCCCTTTCTATCCTTCCTGTAGCATTTGTATCCTGGAATATTAAGCTGCCAGTCCTGCCCATCCCTGAGCCATGTTTCTGTAATTGCTATGATTTCCCAGTTCCATGTTCCAAACCATGTCCTGAGTTCATCTGCCTTCCCTTGCATTGAAATAAATGCAGTTAATTTATTCGTCCTACCTTGTCCCTGCCTGCCCTGACTGTTTGGCTCACTTCTGTTCTCAACTGTATCAGTCTCAGATTGACCTCTTTCCTCACTATCTCTGTGGGACCCCCCGCCCCCCACCTTACTAGTTTAAATCCTCCCGAGCAGCTCTAGCAAATTTCCTTGCCAGTATATTAGTCCCCTTCCAATTTAGGTGCAATCCATCCTTCTTGTACAGGTCACTTCTACTCCAGAAGAGATTCCAATGATCCAAAAATGTGAATTCTTCTCCCATACACCAGCTCCTCAGCCATGCATTCATCTGCTCTATCCTCCTATTCCTGCTCTCACTAGCTCGTAGCACCGGGAGTAATCCAGATATTACTACTCTCGAGGACCTCCTTTTTAAATTCCTGCCTAACTCTTTGTATTCTCCCTTCAGACTCTCAACCTTTTTCTTTCCTGTGTCATTGGTTCCAATGTGGACAATGACCTCTTGCTGGAGCCTCTCCCCCATGAGATCATTCTGCATCCTCTCTGAGACATCCTTGATCCTGACACCAGGGAAGTAACACACCATTCTGATTTTTTGCTGCTTGGTGAATAGACCTTGGCAATTCATTCTATCCATTCTCCTCATGATTTTATAAATCTCAATAAGGTCACCCTTCAGCCTCTGATGCTTGAGGAAAAATAGCCCCAGCCTATTCAAGCTCTTCCTATAGCTCTTACACCTCAGCCCTAACAATATCTTTGTAAGTCTTTTCTGAACACTTTCAAGTTTCACAACGTCCTTCCTCTAGCAGGGAGACTTGAATTGAAAGCAGTATTTCAAAAGTGGCCTAACCAATGTCCTGTACAGCTGCAGCATAACCTCGTAACTCTTATACTCAGTGCACTGACCAATAACAGAAAGCAAACGTGACGCCTTCTTCCACCATCCTGTCTATCTGGGACTCTACTTTCAAGGAAATATGAACCTGCATTCCAAGGCCTTTTTGTTCAGTAACGCTCTCCAGGACCTTTCCATTAAGTGTATAAGTCCCTCAATGATTTGCCTGTCCAAAATGAGACATCTCCCATTTGTCTAAATTAAAATCCATCTGCCACTCCTCGGCCCATTATTCCATCTGATCAAGGTCCCAGAATACTCAGAGGTAATGTTCACCTCCAATCTTGGTGTCATCTGCAAACCTTCCAATCATACCTTCTATGTTTACATCCAAACATTTATATAAATGATGAAAAGCAGTGAACTCAGCACTGGTCCTTGTGGCACACCACTGCAAACAGGTCTCCAGTTTGAAAATCAACCCTCCATTAACACCACCCTCTGTCTTCTACCTTTGAGCATGCTAATGTCTGAAAATGCAGGGAAGCCTTCAACTGGTCTAACAACGTACTTGTTGGGAAAATTCATAGCTTGGACCATCGACCTCTCCACCAACCCCCATGTCCTTTATATCTCCATTCCAAGCTGTACCTTACCCATCTCCGATGGCTTTTCACCCTCCATGCCAAGCCACTCCTCACATATCTCTCACTAACCCATATGCTTCCATGCCATACTGTAGCACTTCTATTTACCCAGTGTACATTGTGTAGAACCAATGAACTGTACAGCAGCAATAGCATTTGTGAAAAGCAAGTTTAAAAGCATTAATTTATAACTGCGTTTTTTTAAAAAACTTATTCCAGAACAACCAAATCATTTAATTAGTAATAGCATACCATGTACATACTTAAACCTCTTTATCTTTTGTAAATAAATGTTACGGAATTGACAAAAGATTGGTCAGCGAAAAAGAACTATCAAGCAATATCTGGGCTCTCAGGAAAACCTCATTCCTGGTGTATTTCATAGATGTCACACACTGCAGCTACTTTTGATGAGTCTTTGATGTCATGGATGTTTAATTTTGTAGATTAGGGTGCCTTAACCTGAATTTTGTTGAGCTTCTTGGATGCTATTGAAGCTACATTCATGCATGTAAGTGGAGAATATTTGATCACACTCCTGATATGCCTTGTAAATAACAGGCAGACTTTGGCGAGTCAGTATTTGATTAAATTGCCACAGAGTTGCCAAAACATGACCTGCTATACTTTTGTAGTAATTATATGGCTGATCCATTAATGTTTCTGATCAATGGTAATCAGGATGATAATACTGTTGAATGTAATAATGGTAGTGGCATTGAATATCAAGGAGTTACGGTTATACTCTCTTTTGCGACTGGTGTGAAACAAAGTTAAAAATCACACAACACCAGGTTATGGTCCAACAGATTTATTTGGAAGCATTAGATTTTGAAGTGCTGTTTCTTCATCAGGTGGTTGTGGAGCAGGACCTAAGATACAAAATTTTGTAGCAAAAGGTTACAGTGTCATGCAGCTGAAATATATTAAACAAACTTAGATTACCTTCAACCAAATGTTTAACATTTGTGTGAAACAAATGTTACTTGCCACTTATCACTCCAAGCCTGATTTTTTTCTTGGTCTTGCTTCATGATGGTTGCTTCATTTTTCAGTAGTTATAAATGGAACTGATCATTATGAAAGTATTAGTGAACATTCCCACTTCTGACATTACAATGAAGTGAAGGTCGTCAATGAAGCAACTGTTGAACATTGACTCTCGGGGCTGAGATAATTAGTCTCCAACACTTGGAACCAACTCCATTTCTGCTCAGTAATTTTCCAGCCAGTTGGGAGGTTTAACCAATTCCCTTGATTTTGATTTTGCCAGGGCTCTTTGATTCTACATTTGGCCAAGTGCAGCCTTGATGTTAAGGGCATTCAAACTCACATCAGTTCTGGAATTCAGCTGTTCTCCATATGTTAGGACTAAGGTTACAATGAGATCTGAAGACCAGTGATCCTGGCAGAATGAGAACTGAGCATCAGTGACTATGTTAACTGGGAAGTGACTGCTGCTTGCATCAATGTTGAAAACACCTTTCATCACTTTGTTCATCATTGAAAGTTGGCTGACAGTGTAATAACTGGCGAGTGTGCACTTGTCTTTTTTGTCCACATGACATACATTGGCAGTTTTCCACAATGTTGGGTCGATGCCAGCATTGTGGCATATTGAATAATTTGGCTAGAAGTGCATCTAGACTGAAGCACAAGTCTTCAGTATTGCAGCCAAGATGTTGTCAGGGTCCATTACCTTTGCTGTAGTTGTTCCTTGATACCACATTGATTATGTGGGATTGGATAAAGACTGGCTTCAGTGACACCAGGGGCCGAAGGAAGAAGCTCTGATTTGCTTGCTCTTCTGATTGAAGATCATTGCATTCACTTCAGGCTTATATTTATATTAACTTTCTGGGCTTTGCATCATTGATGATGGCAATGTCCATCAATACCTCCCTTGTCGTCATTCAGAACTGGGTGCAGTAGGATTGTACAGCTTTTCTCACTGTGGGTCATCCACATCTTTCAATCTTGTGCTTCTTCCATTTTTTCAGATTTTAACTTTATCTGAATTGATAGTTCATTTTTAGAAATTGCCTAATATCTCGTGTTGCTTTTAGCATGCTCTTCTACAATCCTTATTAAAACTAATGTTCTTTCCCTGGCTTCATGGTAATGTCCGAGTGAGGACTATGCCAGGCCGTGATGTTATAGATATTCATCAATGTTCTGGGTTGGATCCCATCAGGTCCTGAGGGCTTGTCTACCTTAATTCTTCCCTGGAGGCCAAAGGTCAATAAGGGGAACCCAGACTACAGGTGAATGAGAATGTGATGTGGATTGTGGGGTGGAGGGTCATTGGCTAGATTTTGTTTCCTTTTCAGCCTCCTTATTTGTCCTGCCAATGTCTGGTTAAATCCTTAAGGATTCATTTCTGTGCATGATCCATTCTGCCAAGCAATTAATCAAGGCACAAATGGGAAAGTGTAGACATCCCCATCCAACAGCTTCTAGCCTGATTGAATGCCTCTCCATTTCCAAACTCCCCTCAGGGTAGAACATCAAATTTCACTGTGTTACCATTTCAGTTCTGTGACCTATGATCAAATGTTGATGTTCCACAGATGCGGTCAGACCGGCTGAGTATTTCTTCCATTTTTTCTTGTTTATTGAATCCTTTTTTTTCACTAGTTATTTGTAACCATCTTTCTGCCAAGTGGCCATTTTAAAAGGCTGTCAGAAATTTCCTTCTGAATTCACCGGACTTGCTTCAAATGATACTGACAAAAATACCAGTGTAAAACTGTCTGATTGCTTAATATTAATTAGCTTGATGCAAATCTAAGCAATCATACCTCTGAGTCCTGCAGAGTTAAATCATTGTTGGGTGTGGAACTTTAGGTTGGATACTGTGTCACTGTGAATGGATTTTAGACAGAGATTGATAAATTGGCTGTTTTATCTGTTTGCATCCTGACAATCTAATATACTGATAGTCTTGACCCACATGTAGTAAATTATGACAGGCTGGTTACCTTTTGATCACCATCCAACCCATGTCCACTGCTGTGTCTGGAGCTGTTTTAACCCATGTGCCTGATATGCATGGCCTCTCATCTGAATCTTCAATATTTCATTCAAAGCAACTTATGCTGCCAAAAGGCAAAAGTGTGAGGCAGCCCCACTATAGCATTTGTAGCAACCAACAGCTTGCTTATTCATTGTTGTATTACTGAAGCCATTTTTCAAGCTTTGAATCAGAATGGCAGCCTCAGCCATGAAAGTTAAATCAATCAGTGAGTCAATCAGCAGAATCTCATCTGTCAGTAAAATAAAGAGCACATTGCCTCTTCATAAAATAATATCTGCTGTATAAATTTGACAACAGGTTGTGAATGCTTGAGAAAGATGAGGACTGAATACTAGCACAAACTATTACTTTTTACACTGGGTATAGAGACATGGTTAAGTAAGATCACATTAAAACCTCCTCAGGTCCTACTGAAAAGTGATCTGATAATATCTGATATCACTGATGATACAGTCTAGCTTTTAACATGTAACAATTTGCTCCATGTACTACACTTGTCCCCATATTTGATCTACCCATGAATTATTTCCATGACCATAAGACATAGGATCAGAAATTAGGCCATTCAGCCCATAGGGTCAGCTCTGTCATTCAATAATGGTTGATATGTTTTTCAACCCCATTTTCCTGATTTGTCCCCATAATATTTGATCTCCTTGGCAATCAAGAACTATTGATCTCTGTTTTAAATATACTCAATGACATGGCCTCCACAGCCTTCTGTGGCAATGAATTCCACAGATTCACCACTCTCTGGCGAAAAGGTTTCTCCTTACCTCTATTTTAAAGGGTCTTCCCTTTACTCTATGGTCATTCCCCTGGGTCCTTGTTTCTACTGCCAATGGAAACATCCCCCCAATGTCCACTCTGTCCAGGCTATTCAGTATTCTGTAAGTTTTAATCAGATCCCCCCTCATCCTTCTAAACTCCATTGAATATAGTCCTAGAGTCTTCAAATATTCCTCATATGTTAAGCCTTTCATTCTTGGGATCATTCTCATGAACCTGCTCCAGGGCCAATGTATCCTTCCAGAAGTATGGGACCCAAAATTGCTAACATTACTCTAAATGTAGTCTGACCAGAGTCTCATAAAGCTTCAGAAGTACATCCCTGCTTTTATATTCTAATCCTCTTAAGATGAAGACAACATTGTATTTGTCTTCCTAACTATTCAGAGCTGAAAATGTGTTGCTGGAAAAGCGCAGCAGGTCAGGCAGCATCCAAGGAACAGGAGAATCGACGTTTCGGGCATCCTGAAGAAGGGCTTATGCCCGAAACATCGATTCTCCTGTTCCCTGGATGCTGCCTGACCTGCTGCGCTTTTCCAGCAACACATTTTCAGCTCTGATCTCCAGCATCTGCAGCCCTCACTTTCTCTTCCTAACTATTCACTCAACATGCAAGTTTACCTTCAGAGAAAACTGGACTCAGACTCCCAAGTCGCTTTGTACTTCAGGCTTCTGAATTTTCTCCCCATTCAGAAAATAGACCATGCCTCTGTTCTTCCGACCAAACTGCAAGACCTCACACTTTCCTACATTGTATTTCATCTGCCACTTCTTTGCCCAGTCTCCTAACCTGTCTAAATATTTCTGCAACCTCCTCAATATATCCCTCTCCACCTATCTTTCTATAATCTGCAAATTTAGCCAGAATGTTCTCAGTTCCTTTATCTAGATCATTATTGTATAAAGTGAAGAGTTGCAGTCCAACTGATTCTTGTGGAACACGACTAGTCATTGGCTTCCATCCTGAGAAGGACCCTTTTATTCCCACTCTCTGTCTTCGGTCAGACAGCCAACTTTTTATCCCGCACCTTATCAAAGGCTTTCTGGAAATCCAGTTAAGTGACATCCATTGGCTCTCCTTGGTCTAACTTGCTCATTACCTCCTCAAAGAATTCTAACAGATTTGTCAGGCAAGACCTCCCCTTGATGAAACCATGCTAACTTTGCCCTGTTTTACCATGCACTTCCAAATATTCAGAAATCTCATCCTTCACAATGGACTCCAAAATCTTAGCAACGACTGAGGTCAGACTAATTAGCTTATAATTTCTCATATTTTGCTTTACTCCCTTCTTTAACAGGAGGATTACACTAGCAATTTTCTAGTCTCTGGGATCTTCCTTGACTCCAGTGATACCTGAAAGATCACTATTAAAACCTCCACTATCTCTTCAGCTGTTTCCTTCAGAACTCCAAGGTGTAACCTATCTGGTTCAGGTGATTTATCACTTTCAGACCTTCCAGATTTTCTAGCACCTTCTTCTTGGTGATGGCCATGTACTCATTTCTGCCCCTGACTCTCTTGAATTTCTGGGATATTACTTGTTCTTCCACC
Organism: Chiloscyllium plagiosum; assembly: GCF_037043375.1. Taxonomy (NCBI): domain Eukaryota; kingdom Metazoa; phylum Chordata; class Chondrichthyes; order Orectolobiformes; family Hemiscylliidae; genus Chiloscyllium; species Chiloscyllium plagiosum. The sequence continues at coordinate 147,227,208 of NW_028270139.1, forward strand.
ATGAAGGCTGACTCAAAGCACTTATTCAGTTCCTCAGCCATTTCTTTGTTCCCCATTATTATTTCTCCAGCACTTTTTCCAGTGGCCCAATGTCCAATTTTGCCTCTCTTTTGCCCTTCAGGAAAGATTGCAAGAGTTTCTTCAGATATCTAATGTTATTGGCTAGTTTACCCTCATATTTAATCTTCTCCTCTTATTTCTTTCTTCGTTGTCCTCTGTGCATTGGTCCCGTTTCCAGACAGAGTCCCAGAATGTTAGCAATTCAATTCAATTCAATTCAATCTCTATGCAACTCATTTGTAGAATATGTGGGAGATTTGTGAGACAAGTACATAACCTCCAACTCTTCAGGAGCTCTGATTGATCATAACTATTGTGTAAAGTTGTGGAATGGTAATTAAGCAAAGCTAGGACAATATTGATTTTTTTTTTATACAATCTGTATGCCTCACCACAGACTTATGTACGTTGAGGTGAGCTAGTAACATGCTCAAAATGGTATGATTCAGTGATGTGTTTGAAACAGTTGTTAGCATATGCTGAAATCTGAGATGAACTGTACCCTTCACTATTTATGAACTTCCATAATATTGCCTCTCAATCTCTTATGCTCCAGTGAAAAAAGCCCCAGCCTATCTTGCCTTTTTTTACAACTGAAACCTTCCATACCTGGCAACATCCTGGTAAATCTCTTCTGAACCCTATCCTTCCTGCAACTAGGCAACCTGAACTTGACACAGTATTTCAGAAGAGATCTCACCAAGGTCCTATGGAGACTCAATATGACTTCCCAATTCCTATACTCATAGGACTGACACAAGGATGGGGTATTTCAAGACGAAGGGGCAGATTTTTAAGGTGAGTGGAGAGAGATTTTAAAAAGACATCAGTCTTCACATGTGGAATGAACTTCCCGAGGAGGTTATGGACTTTTTAATCAGGGAGAAAGTGAGGACTGCAGATGCTGGAGATCAGAGCTGAAAATGTGTTGCTGGAAAAGCGCAGCGGGTCAGGCAGCATCCAAGGAGCAGGAGAATCGACGTTTCGGGCATAAGCCCTTCTTCCTGAAGAAGGGCTCATGCCCGAAACGTCGATTCTTCTGCTCCTTGGATGCTGCCTGACCTGCTGCACTTTTCCAGCAACACATTTTCAGCTCGACTTTTTAATCAAGACAATACAGGCTCTTCAACACATGATGTGCTGACCATTTATCTTAATCCAAGATCAACTTAACTGACACAACCCTCAATTTACAAGCATCCATGTGCTTGTAAAGCATCATTTAAATGTCCCTAATGTTTCTGACTCTACTCCCACTGCTGGCAGTGCATTCCACGCACTCACCACTCTCTGCGTAAAGAACCTACCTGACAGCTCCCCTATACTTTCCTCCAATCACCTTAAATATATGAACCCTCATGACACCCATTTCTACCCTGGAGAGTAATCTCTGGTTATCTACTTTATCTATGCCTCTCATTACCTTGTTCACCTCTATCAGGTCACCTCTCTTCATTCTCTTCAGTGTGAAAAGCCCTAGCTGACTCAACCTCTCTTCACAAGACAAGCCCTCCAATCCAGGCAGCATCCTGGTAAATCTTCTCTTACCCTCTCAAAAGCATTTACATCCTTCCTATAATGAGGCGAGCAGAACTGGACACAATATTCCAAGTGTGGTCTAACCAGGGTTTTATAGAGCTGCAGCAAAACCTCGTGGTTCTTAAACTCTGTTAATGAAAGCCAAAACACCATATACCTTCTTAGCAACCCTATTAACTTGGGTAGCAACTTTGAGGAATCTACATACGGGACCCCAAGATCCTGCTGTTCCACCACACCGCCGAGAATCCTGTCTTTAACCCTGTATTCAGCACTCAAATTCGACCATCCATAGTGAATCATTTGGCATTTATCCAGGTTGAACTCCATCTGCCATTTTTTAGTCCAGCTCTGCATTCTGTCAATGTCCTCTTTTGGCCTGCAACAGACCTCAATACTATCTACAACATCACCGAACCTTTGTGTCATCATCAAACTTACGAACCTACCCTTCCACTTCTTCATCCAAGTCATTTATAAAAACTGCAAAGAGGAGAGGCCAAAAGACAAATCTCTGCAGGACACCACTTGTCACCAACTTCCAGGTGGAATACTTTCCATCCACTACCACTCACTGTCTTCTTTCGGCCAGCCAATTCTGTATCCAGACAGCCAAATTTCCGTGTATCACACACCTCTTAACTTTCTGAATGAGCTTACTGTGGGGAAGCTTATCAAATGCTTTACTGAAATCCACATATACTACATCCACTATACGACGTTCATCAACTTGTCTCGTCACATCCTCAAAGAATTCAATCAGGCTTGTGAGGCAAGACCTGCCCGTCACCAAGCCATGCTGACTATCTTTAATCAAATTGTGTTTTTTCCAAATCATCATAAATCCTATCTCTCTCCTTTCCAGTACCTTGCTTACCACAGATGTAAGACTGACTGGTCTGTAATTCCCAGGGATTTCCCTATTCCGTTCTTGAACAGAGGAACAACATTCACCTCCCTCAAATCATCTGGTAATACTCCTGTGGAGAGTGAGGATGCAAAGATCATTGCCAGAGGAGCAGCAATCTCATTCCACACTTGCCATAGAATCCTTACAAATGTTACAATTATGTAACCCAAACAATGGATGTGGGTACAATTACAATTTTTAAAAGATGTTTGGATAAGTACATGAATAGGAAAGATTTTGAGGGATATCGCCAGGAGCAGGCAGGTGGTTTGGGATTATATTCAGCATGGACTGGTTGAATCCAAGGCTCTGTTTCTATGCTGTATAAATCTATGACTGTTTCAGAAATATATATGTGACAAAAATCTCCAAGCATAGTGACAACTGTTTTCGGTGTGGGGCTATATAGTTGCTGATCCAGCCATTGGGAATAAAAGTCAGCAACGATGAGGAAGGTCATAACCTTGAAGGCAAACAGATATACTGTGAGGATCTTCCACGGGAGAGATGGGAAGGATGAGATGAACAAGAGCCCTTTGCATTCTTGCCTATGTATAGCATATATTGGACAGCTGGAGCTCATGATTTCAATGGCCTTTGATATATGTGGGCGGCACGGTGGCACAGTGGTTAGCACTGCTGCCTCACAGCGCCAGAGACCCGGGTTCAATTCCCGACTCAGGCGACTGACTGTGTGGAGTTTGCATGTTCTCCCCGTGTCTGTGTGGGTTTCCTCCGGGTGCTCCGGTTTCCTCCCACAGTCACAAAGATGTGCAGGTCAGGTGAATTGGCCATGCTAAATTGCCCGTAGTGTTAGGTAAAGGGGTAAATGTAGGGGAATGGGTGGGTTGCGTTTCGGCGGGTCGGTGTGGACTTGTTGGGCCGGAGGGCCTGTTTCCACACTGTAAGTAATCTAATCTAATCTAAAAAAAAATCAGGCCCCTGAATTTGGGTGGATGTGTTTTGTCCATGACACATGAAGAGAAATCATAAATTGTTTTAAAAGCTGTATTTTATTTATCAATGAAGTTATGGTTTGTGTAGGCATAAGGAAAAATATAATTGTTATTGTTACCCAGAGATGGAAATGTGTTGCTGGAGAAGCGCAGCAGGTCAGGCAGCATCTAGGGAACAGGAGAATCGACGTTTCGGGCATTAGCCCTTCTTCAGGAATGAGGAAAGTTTTTCCAGCAGGCTAAGATAAAAGATAGGGAGGAGGGACTTGGGGGAGGGGCGTCGGAAATGTGATAGGTGGAAAAAGGTCAAGATGAGGGTGATAGGACAGATTGGGGTGGGGGCGGAGAGGTCGGGAAGAAGATTGCAGGTTAGGGAGGCGGTGCAGAATTTGATGGATTTGACTGAGACAGGCTGGGGGGAGGGGAAATGAGGAAACTGGTGAAATCCGAGTTCATCCCTTGTGGTTGGAGGGTTCCTAGCCGGAAGATGAGGCGTTCTTCCTCCAACCGTCGTTTTGCTGTGGTCTGACGATGGAGGAGTCCAAAGACCTGCATATCCTTGGTGGAGTGGGAGGGGGAATTGAAATGTTGAGCTACAGGGTGGTTGGGTTGGTTGGTCCGGGTGTCCCAGAGGTGTTCTCTGAAACGCTCCGCAAGTAGGCGGCCTGTCTCCCCAATATAGAGGAGGCCACATCGGGTACAGAGGATGCAATAGATGATATGTGTGGAGGTACAGGTGAATCTGTGGCGGATATGGAAGTTTCCTTTGGGGCCTTGGAGGGAGGTGAGAGGGGAGGTGTGGGCGCAAGTCTTGCACCTCCTGCGGTTGCAGGGGAAGGTGCCGGGAGTGGAGGTTGGGTTGGTGGGGGGTGTGGATCTGACGAGGGAGTCACGGAGGGAGTGGTCTTTACGGAATGCTGATAGGGGAAGGGAGGGAAATATATCCTTGGTGGTGGGGTCCGTTTGGAGGTGGCGGAAATGACGGCGGATGATGCGCTGTACATGGAGGTTAGTGGGGTGGTAGGTGAGGACCAGTGGGGTTCTGTCCTGGACCCCCAGGGTTCTGTTACCCAGAACCCAGCCATGACCTGTTTCAGGACCTACCAGTGTCATAACTCAGTGGGGCTCAGAGTCATGACGAATGTGAAAATTTGATGAAATCATCAAATTTGCTTAATTCTACTGAATTGTCTACTTAAGATTTTTTTTTAAAAAATGCACAGTAGGTTTATGTACTGAACAAGAAAATAACAATTTAAATGGGGGCCTGATTTATGAATGTCCAACTTAGGAACGCTCATACAAGATGCACTGCAGAAATTCACAAAGATCCTCAGACTTCACTTTCCAAACGCATAGTCAGTTCCATCTAAAAAGGACAAGGGCAGCAAATACATGGGAACACCATCACCTTCAAGCTCCCCTCCAAGCCACACACTTGGAAATATATCGCTGTTTCTTCACTATCTCTGGATCAAAATCCTGGAATTCGCTCCCCAGTGGCATTGTGGGTCAACCCAAAGCAGGTAGACTGTTGTGGTTCAAGAAGGCAGCTTACTACCACCTTCTCAAGGGCAACTAGAGTAATGACCATATCACACAAATGAATAAACTAAATAACTCACAATCACAATCCGATACACGGATGTAATTTTATAGACCTAACATTTCCTGTACTTACAGACACTTGCTTCATAATGTCTTGCATTGTGTGACAGCTTGTGTACAAATTGACTTCAGAACAGAATGGAACCTGTTCACAATTCGGGGACTACCTGTATTATGAACAAATTATCTTTAATCAATGTCAAAAGAAAAATAATTTGCTGACTCAATAATTCTGTAACTTACCTCTATCCCTTCTTTCTCCCTTTCACATGCAGACAGACACATAAGACAGACAAGACATGCATATGAAGTATAGAAAAGAGAAAAAAAGTATCAGGGAACTGCAGTTAGTTCATACCAGTTAGAACACAATTTAATGAGTTGTTTTATTTTGCGTCCTTTGATGATGACACAAAGTTGGTCACACACCACTGTTCAGTCTTTCATTCATAGGATCAGAGTTCGTCTTTCCAGTGTTTCTGAAAATTTTTGTTTTTTATTCAATGTACAATTTGTGGAGAAAGTCAGCGAGCTGTTACTGGAGACTTTCTGACACATCTGCACTCAGGAGAGAGAAAAGGAGATTTTTGAATCTTCCTTTTTGTAGGCCAGGTATTTCTGCTGCACTGCTCCAACACTACCACCTTCTCTAAAGCTGACCTAACTAGCGACGTCCACATCCATGAAAAATAATGAAAAGTACACATCAGTTTTTTCAGTGTGCAGTGTAGTAAAGTCCCATTGGCTGGAAGGAAGGTAAGGCATTTTCATCCCTGTATAAAGTTCTAGTCAGCTGTGAGGGGAATACGCTATCAGGATTGTCTGATTAATGCTGTGGGCATTTTCTGGAGTGAGTTGTGCCAGGTTGAAGGCTTTTTACTTTCCCACCTTTATCAGCATTTCCTGGGACCCTTTGCTGAGTGAACAGCTTAGTGACAGCATGCCACCACTGTCAACATGTAGAAATCCCAAGACCAGGCTCTGGATGAATGAGAACAGATGACAGCTGAACACCATATCAGTGCAAGATGATGAACATATATGAACTGTTTACGTTAGGTAGGGAGACATGAATAAGCACAATGTCACTAGAACCTACAGTTTTGCACTCTGAACCAAGGGGCCCACCTATACTAAAAGCAGAAAAGTGATTAAAAGCAGCAAAGTCCACCAAAAGGTGGAGATGTAACATAAGTGGTAGAAACAGAGACAGGACATGATTTCAAAAGGATCTTAAATAGGCTCTGAGAATTGGTCCATAGTCAGCCAACATGGACACTGGGTCAAATAGCCTTCATCTCTGCAATAAGGACTCTAGCTCAATGAAAATTGCATTCAAAATGATGATTTTCCATGTCTAAGTTGTGAAAAGTACAAGAAAATTGGTGAAGCAGCCTCTTTCATATCCGACTTTTCAAGCTGCATAGGAAGATTCAGTTACCAAAACAATGAATGAATCAGATGGTAATTTCAGAAGTTGTTAGGAAACTTCCAAATGGAGAAGCAGTAAGAAACTTTGTATACAGACTATTAAAAAAGGCAGTATTTGATAGTATTTGTAGCTTTTCACAGGCTGCTGTATTCATGTGAGATTAAGCCACATCAGTCTAATTACCTTTGTGATTTTTGTTGTCATTTGAACCCATCTAAGTGTTGCTGTTTTTAAACATCATATACTCACATTATTTGATAGTCTGAAACAGCCAGCTGATAGTTTGGAGCTTTCAGTGACCATCTAATCAGAATAGATTATATAATTAGGTATAAAAAGTTACATGCTACTCTCAATTCCAACCTTCCTGAAGGATGTTGGTCACTCTAATCACGTTGTATTTTGCCCGATTTCAAAACACTTTCTCGTATGATTGCTCCACCATTAAATAAGATTGGCTACCACTTTGGTATCCAATGTATTGAGTCACACTATAGTCCGCTTGCATATATCAGACTATAAGGGAACAAAAACCAATTGATCTGCTGTCTGCATGTGTCATGTTTAAAGCGAATAGGAATAATTTCTAATCTATTCTCTCAATTGCTGTTGGCAGTCTTGGACTATATCTTGGTGAGCCAAAATCAGTCACTTTCATCTCACCCATTGTGTAGGACTAACTTAAGTCAAAAACTTGGCTGGGGCCTTTCTGTTTTCTAAACCTCAAATACAACATTCAATTTGCAGATGCAACACACCAAATGCAGAAGCAGAAACAAATCTGACCCCTTCTTCAGTACAAGGTCTGACGATTAATGGTAATCACTGCTCAGATCTTATTAGCAATCCAAGATCAGGAAGCTAGTGTTGGTTATGCCTTCACAGACGGCTCACATTTCGTGATGACTTCAACTCTGTGCTGGCATGAGCCTATTGGCAAATCCTGAGAGTGAGGTAATAATTGGAATTGGCTGAAAGATGTGCCAATCGCGACACCAATGGCTGCCTATCAATGGATTTGGAGGACCCCCATCAACCCGAGGTGGATGTGCTTCATTAAATCAGAATTTTCTTTAAAACTTATACCTGGTCATCAGCAGCTGAGATAGTTGACAATGTCTAAATAGAGCAGGTTGCAAGAATTGCCAAGCTCATTAAAGGCAATTTTCTAAATGGAGCCAAAATAATGTTTGTTCCACGTTTGGATCAAATACCTGCTGTTGCCATCTGCCCAAGATTCCTGAGAAATAGACACTAAAAGCTAATGGTAGTACCAGCAGCTGTAAGGGTTTAGATGCAAGTCATCCCATTGCTAAATTTGTAACCGATGACATTCAGGCCATTATATTCATGAGAAATCTTTGCAATGTATGCATATATCTATGTCAACATCCCCACCCATCTGAACAGAATGCAGCCAGTTAGGTCAATATTTCACTGTCAAAAGCTTTGAGTAACACCAGGAATAATGCTACAATAAGGAGTAGAAGAGGAACTATCATTCACAAAGTTGTGCAGAGTTAAATCATATTGGGCATTCTTTTTCTTTCTCTTCCATGCTATCATCACATGAAACAACTCATTTCTTCTCATGTTATACACAGCAACAGAAGCAGGAACAGGCCATTCAGCCTATTGAACCTGCTCTGCCATCATGGCTGATCACCTACTTCAACACATTTTTCCACAATATCCCCCATCTCCCTTAATACTAGCAGTAGCTACAAATCTATCATTCTGCAATGATTCATTGCTGTCTGAATAAAAAGAATGCCTCCATGTTTCCAACATGGCTTGCTCTTTATTTTGAATTGCATCCCCTTGCTCCAAACACCATTTCAACCCCCAATCATCCCGACCCTACAAAACACAGAAACATCCTTTCTTCATACACCCTGACTGCCCTTAAAAGAATTTGTGAGTTTCAATCCAATAACCTTTCATTTGTCTGAACCCGAGAGAATACAAGCCCAGTCTCCTCATTATTTCCTTCTCAGACAGTCCCATCATCCTTGGAATCTGTCTAGTAAATGTTTCTGCACTCCATTTATGTTCACTCTATCCTTCCTTTGGAAAGTGGCCTGAAACGGCACTCTGTGCTCCACGTCTGGTCTCATTTAGGGTTTCTATTGTTGAAATATTATTAATCAAATCCTCTTGCATAAAAGACCAACATGTCATTTCCTTTCTTAATTGCTGGTTGCACCTGCATTTTAGTGTTTAGTGACTGATGAAGAAAGACACAGGTCCCTTTGAATATCAACAATTTTCAGTCTTTCACCATTTAAGAAATACTCTGTTCCTCCTATCAAAATGAACAACTCATTGTTTAAGGGATTGTCAACTTTAAACTCATCTGTAATTTTGAGGATTTTTGTTGTCTGGCTGAAGAAAATCATGATTAAAGTGGTGTGCTTTTATGTGATGTGACAGCACTTTCCTCCTAACACTGATGAATTTTATTTCTTGATTTTATCTCCCTTTCTTGGTCAGTAAGTCAGGACAGGTTAATGAATTAGAAATGGCTAATGGGTCTTCATAATCTATCACAATGGTATGGAGTCTAAGCAGCATTCAGAAGGAAGAACTCCATGAATTTCATTCAAAAGAAATTCTGCAACCTTTGGAAACTTGGATATAATCTCATTGTGTCTTCATCAATTTTTTTAAAAATTGGCAACTTCAGTTAACAATATCCACCTAAACTTCAAATTTTACAGAAAGGAACCCAAACTAGTCCCTGACTTTCTAGATTCAGTAAATATCCAGAATCAATGTTTAAATTTTTAAATTGTTCCTGTCCTAAATTATTTCTTTTCCATTTGTTTTTTTCAGTTCCTTGTATGCTTGTGTGTGCGATTGTGCATGATGACAATTATCCCCAAATTAAAGCGCATGAACAAATTATTCTTTTGTTTTAACACTAAAGAGATTTGATTGTGGGTCATTTAAAAATTGGACTTCACAAACACAATTTTTTTGGATGAAACAAGCCAAAGCCTATTTAAAAAGGGAAAAGAAATAGGAAAGGTTAACTTTAAAAAGTCTTCTACTTACAGGCAGGAAATTGAGAACAAAAATCAAAACATCAATTCACCTCTCCCTCTTGACTGTAACAACACTTTTCTTTAATGTTTTCATTCTTCAAGTGTTTACTGAATAAGTGTTATAAAACTAAGTAGGATCTGCAGACTGTAGAATCTCTCAAATCTGCTGCATCATTCAGTAAGATCATGGCTGCACTTTTACATTTCCAGCCAAATCCCCCATCAATTTATTCTCTTACTGTCCAAAAATGCATCAATCCAACTCTTGAATATATTTGATGCAATGCAGAACTCTAAACATTCTCAACAACTTGAGAAACCCTGACCACATTCAGGTCTTTGCAAGACAACACATGAAGGATCTTAGAATCTGCAGCCCATAGTTGCATTAGGCACATCACTGATGCCTTAAAGGATAATGAAGAACAACGTATGAACAGGTCCTTAAGCCATCAAGACTGTGCCAACACATGATGCCTTTCTAAATTAAAAACCTTTTGCCTTACATAGTCCATTTCCCTCTGTTCCCTGCTCATTCATATTATCTGTCAAGATGCATCTTAAATGTGGCTTTGTATCCGCCTCCATCACCTCCTCTGGCAGCACTTTCCAGGCACTTACCACCCTCTGTATAAAAGCATTGCCTCTCGCCTCTTCTTTAAACTTATCATCTTTTACCTTAAACCTATGTTCCCTCGTATTTGAAATTTCTACCATGGAAGAAAAAACCTGACTACCCATTCTCTCCATGCCTCGTAATTTTGTAAATTTCTACCAGGTCGCCCCTTATCCATCGAATTTCAAGTGAAAACAATCCAAGTTTGTCCAATCAATACCGTCCAGACCGGACAACATTTTGGTCAACCATTTCTGTATTCACTCCAGAGTCTCCATATATTCTGGTCGTGTGCCTGACAAGAACTGTATACAATACTCCAGTGGCCAAACTAAAATTCTATACAGCTGCAACATGACCTACCAATGTTTGTACACTATACTCCAACTGATGATGCCATACACCTTCTTGACTAACTTATCCATTTGTGTTGCCACTTTCAGGAAACTGTTATCTGTATGTATACATCATGTTTTGTGTTGATGCTACTGAGGGTTCTGCCATTTACTGTATAGTTCCTTACTGCATTAGAGCTTCCAAAATGCATCACTCATTTGTCTAGATTATACTCCACTTGCCATTTCCCGCCCAAGGCTCCAGCTTATTAATATCCTGCTGTATCCTTTGGGTAATCCTCCTCACTATCTGTACTTCCTCTGATCTTTGTGTCATCCACAAACTTACTCATCAGACCACCTACACTCTCCTCTAAGTTCTTTATATGCACTGCAAACAATAGGGGTTCCAACACTGATCCCTGCAGAACAGTACAGGTCACAGATCTCCAGCCAGAAAAACACCCTTGCACTGCTACACTCTGTTTTCTACGACCAAACTACTTCTCTATCTATCCTACCAGCCTACTGCGGATCCCATGTGACATCACCATGTGATACTGATTATAAGGGACCTTGTCAAAAGCCTTATTAAAGTCCATGTAGACAACATTCATTGCCCTGCCCTCATCAATCATCTTTGTCAATTCCTCAAGAAACTCAAATCAAATTTGTGACACAGCCTTCCCTGCACAAAACTATAATGCTTATCACTAATAAGTCCATATTTTTCCAAATGTGAGTGAATCCTGTCCCTAAGAATCTTCTCCAATAATTTCCCTACCACTGATATAAGGCTCACCAGTCTGTAATTTCCTGGATTACCCCTGTTTCCCTTCTGAAACAAAGAAACAATGTTGGCTATTCTCCAGTCCTCCTGTGGCGAAAGAGGACACAGATTTTTACAAGCCCAGCAACTTCCTCACCTGCCTCGCTCAGCATTCTGAGATAATTCCCATCAGGTCCCTGCGATCTGTGTACCTTAATGTTTTTCAAAACACCAACTTATCCTTATTACTGTTTCTGAAATGCCCCCCCCCCCCCCCCCCCCACTGAACGTTTGATCACCTGGCAGAGTTCATTCCCCAGTACCAGGTAGAGTATGGCTCCTTCCCCAGTTGGACTATTTATATACTGTTTTCTGCATTTATTTATTTTTGTATATGTGCATGTCTTTAAAATGGGGAGTTTGATGATTACAGTTGTTTCTAAAACAGTAAATGGATTTTTTTGAAGGTGAGGCAAGTGATCCTGTGTTGTTGCACTATGATTTGTGATTACAGATAAACTTTATAATACCTGGAGCACTTTGTCAGTACCAGAGCCCAAACAAATATAGAGACATCTTGAAAGTAGGAGAGTGACTGAAGAAATTTTCATGTGAAACAAAGCACTAATTCTCTGATTGCCCTTTAACTGCCCAAAGATACTGTTCCTCGCTGTATTTCCCAGCCAATTAAATTTCCCGGCAGTCTGCCAAATGGTCAGTGTTGTTAAATTACTTGTGTTGTAGTCATAGAAAGCATTGGCTTTTCTGTAGTTGCCTGAGAATGTCTTTAAATCCCATCTAAACTGTGAGATTCATTGCCCACTTGTCTGTCCTCATCTTCAAACACTAGGAGTAGCAACAACAGATTTCAGACATGGTATGAATGGCAGTCACTTGTTAAACTCTACCTTTCTGGTGTTCTGATTTGGAGGAGCCGGTGTTTGACTGGGGTGGACAAAGTTAAAAATCACACACCACCTTATACTCCAACAGGTTTATTTGGAAGCATTAGCTTTCAAAGCACTCATAATCATATACACCTCATTCAGATCTCCCTTCAGTCTTCTCTGTTGTAGAGAAAACAATCTAAGCCTATCAAGTCTCTCTTTATAGCTCAATTTCTCCATCCCAGGCAATATCCTGAAGAACCTCCTGAGTTCTATTACATCCTTCCTGTAGTGAGGTGACCAGAACTGCGCACACAACTCTAGCTGTGGCCTGACCAATGCTCTGTACAACTCTAACATTACCTCCTTGCTGTTATACTCTTTGCTATGATTGATGAAAGGAAGTGTCCCATATGCCTTCTTTATTACCCTATTTACGTGCTCTGTTGACTTCAGAGGTGTGTGAATAATTAACCCAAGATCCCTCTGTTCCTCTAAATTACCTAATGTCTTGCCATTCATTAAATATACCCTCATTTTGTTTCTTCTTCCACTTTTCAGGTTAAATACCATCTGCTACTGGTCTGCCCATCTGCCCAATCCATCTATATCTTCCTGTAACTTAAACCATTTTCATCACAATTAACCAATCTACAAATGCTTTAGTGTCATCTGCAAATTTGCTTCACATTCCCCCTACATTTTCATAGATATCATGTAAATATGGAAACCAGCAATGAAGGTCTCAGTGATCCTTGTGGTACACTGCTAGACACTGGCCTCCAGTCACTCAAACAGCCTACCACTACCCTTTGTGTCCTAATACGAAGAGAAAGTGAGGACTGCAGATGCTGGAGATCAGAATCACAAAGTGTGGTGCTGGAAAAGCACAGCCAGTCAGGTAGCATCCAAGGAGCAGGAGAGTTGATGTTTCAAGCAGAAGCTCTTATAGAGGTTTACAAAATTATGAGGGGCATGGATAGGATAGACAAAGTTTTTTTCCTGGGGTTGGGGAGTCCAGAACTAGAGGGCATAGGTTTAGGGTGAGAGGGGAAAGATATAAAAGAAACCTGAGGGGCAACTTTTTCACACAGAGGGTGGTCCGTGTTCGGAATGAGCTGCCAGAGGAAGTGGTGGAGGTTGGTACAATTGCAACATTTAAAAGGCATTTGGATGGGTATATGAATAGGAAGGATTTGGAGGGATATGGGCCGAGTGCTGGCAGGTGGGATTGATTGGGTTGGGATATCTGGTCAGCATGGACGGGTTGGACCGAAGGGTCTGTTTCCATGCTGTACATCTCTATGACTCTATCAGGAATGTGGGGGAGGCCCAAGGGGGCTGAGAGATAAATGGGAGAGAGTTAGGTTGGGGGGAAGGTAGCTGGGAATGCAATAGGTAGATGAAGATCGGGTTGGGGTGGGGGATGATAGTGATTGGTTGGAACAGAGGGTGGAGTGGATTGGTGGGAAAGAAGCTGGACAGGTGGGGCAATTCAAGAGGGCAGTGCTGAGTTGGAAGGTTGGATCTGGGATAAGGTGAGGGGAGGGGAGATGAGGAAACTGGTGAAATCAACATTGATCCCTGTTTGGTTGGAGGGTCCCAAGGCGGAAGTGTGAGTCTTTTAAAAGTAGTATTGTGAGAATTCAGGGCCCCCGTATTCCTCCAAGAGTGAAGGGCAAGGACAGCATTTTCAGGGAATCCCAGATGTCATGGTATGCAAGAGTTTGATGAAGAAAAAGAAGAGTACATAAGTTTAGGTAGAACTCATTTAAAGCAAGTAAGATCCTTCAAAACTATACAGAATATGGGGGATTGCTTATAAAGGACACCAGGATTGTAAAAGGCCGTGAAATACCTTTGGCTGATTAATGAAACCACAAGGCTTTTTATTATAAATATATTAAGAGGATTACCAGAAAAAGAGTGGGATCTGTGAGAGAGCACAAGGACAACCTATATGTGGAGCCATTGGATGTAGATAAAGTTTTAAATGAATATTTTTCATCTGTGTTTACAGAGGAGAGAGACATTATATCCAGCAATATCAGGTGCAATGGTGAGGTTCTAGAATATGTTAAGATTAATAAGATGGACGTATTAGACATGAGGCATTTGGAATAACAACATAAAGGTGCAGAAATCCCTTGGTCCTGATGAGATGTATCCCATGTTACTACGGAATGCACAGGAGGAGCCTGCTCGGGTCCTCACAGAGACATTTAAGACTTCACTATGCATAGGTGAAGTGCCAGATGACTGGAGGATAGCTAATGTGGTTCCTTCAAGGAAGGTAGTAGAGATAAGCCAGGTAATTATAGACCAGTTAGTTTGATGTCAGTGGTAGGGAAGTTATTGGAAGGAGAGAATTAGACAATAGTTGAAAAGGAAAGGGATTTGGTCAGGGATAGTCAACATGGATTTGTTAGAAGGATATCCTGTCTCACTAATTTAATTGAGGTTTTTGAAAAGCTGATGTGATACATTGATGAGTATAATGTAATTGATGTGGTTTACATGGACTTCAGCAAGGTCTTTGACAAGGTCTTGCATGGAAGACTGGTCCAGAAGGTAAGTGTCCACTGGATCCAAAGCAAGTTGGCAAACTATTTAAGCGTGAAGTAACGCATTTTGGGAGGTCTAAGAAGGAAAGGATGGTAGGTCCCTAGAAATGTATGATAGAAATATGGAACATGCTGCCTGAGGGGGTAGTGGAGGCAGATATTCTCACAACATTTAAGAAGGCTAAGGACCAAGTGCAGGTAAATGGGATCAGTGTAGTTTGGTGTTTGTTGGTCGGCATAGACACGGTGAGTGAAGGGCCTATTTCTATACTGTATGACTTTTTTTTTCTCTCTCTCTCTCTCTCTGTGACCTTTTTTGAAAGAATGGCCTAAAATAAATATAATGGTCCTGCAAAAACTTTGATGACCAATTTCCTTTCAAAAGCTGCTACTAAATTAAGTTCTACCACCCTTTCAGAACATGCATTCCAAATTATTGAGGTGTTCAAAATTATGAACAATTTTGACAGGGTAAAGAAAGGTATTCTGTTACCACTAGTTGGTATGTCAGTTGGTATGATGAAGGGATTGCGCTCTGAAAACTTGTCATTTCAAATAAACCTGTTAGACTATAACTTGGTGTTGTGTGACTTCTGACTTTGTCTACCCCTTTCCAACGCATCATGTCACTAACTAGGGATACAATTTCAAGATTGTCAGCAAGAGAGCCAGGAGTGAGATGAGGAGAAACTGCCTTACTGAGAGTTGCTAGGCTTTGGAATTTGTTGCCTGGGAGAGTGGTGGAGGAAGATTCCTAAAATGCTTCAATAGAGAGTGACAAATATATTTGAACGTGATTAATTTAGAGGGCTACGGAAAGATAAGACTGGAGAGTGGGACTTGCTGGGTCACTGTTTTGTGAACAGTACAGGCACAATGATCTTCCTTCTGTCCTGAAAAATTCTGTGATTCTATTGTGAACCATAACTCATAGAGTCATAGAGATGTACAGCACAGAAACAGACCCTTCGGTCCAACCCATCCATGCTGACCAGATATCCCAACCCAGTCTAGTTCCACCTGCCAGCACCTGGCCCATATCCCTCCAAACCCTTCCTATTCATAGACCCATCCAGATGCCTTTTAAATGTTGCAATTGTACCAGCCTCCACCACTTCCTCTGGCAGCTTATTCCATACACGTACCACCCTCTGCATGAAAATGCTATCCCTTAGGTCTCTTTTATGTCTTTCCCCTCTCACTCTAAAACGATGCGCTCTAGTTCTGGACTTCCCCACCCCAGGGAAAAAAACTTTGTCTGTTTATCCTATTCATGCTTCTCATTATTTTATAAGACTCTATAAAGTCACCCTTCAGCCTCCGACGCTCCAGGGAAAACAGCCCCAGCCTGTTCAGCCTCTCCCTATAGCTCAAATCCTCTAATCCTAGCAACATCCTTGTAAATCTTTTCTGAACACTTTCAAGTTTCACAACATCTTTCCGATAGGAAGAAGACCAGAATTTGATGATCACCTTTTTGGGATTGTATTTGTATTTGTATTATAGACCCCCTAACAGTCAAAGGGAAATTGCGAAACAAATTTGTCAGGAGATCTCAGTTATCTGTAAGAGTAATAGACTGATCAGGTTCAAGCTATGAAGAGAGGTTGAGTAGGTTAGGTTTGTTTTCATTAGGAAAAAGGAGATTGAGGGGGGACCTGATTGAGGTTTACAAAATCATGAAGGGTATAGACAGGGTGGATAGAGACAAGCTTTTTCCCAGGGTGAAGGATTCAATAATGAGAGGTCACGCTTTCAAGGTGAGAGGTGGAAAGTTTAGGGGGGATACACGCAGCAAGTACTTCACACAGAGAGTGGTGGGCGTCTTGAACACATTGCCAGCAGAGGCAGGCACGGTAGATTCACTTAAGATGCATCTGAACAGATGCATGAGTAGGTGGGGAGCAGAGGGATACAGACGCTTAGGAATTAACCGACAATGCATTTGGATCAGCTCAGGCTTGGAGGGCTGAAGGCCCTGTTCCTGGGCTGTAAATTTTCTTTGTTCCTTTGTTCTTTTTCCAAACATAGACTGGGACTGCCATAGTGTTAATGCTTTAGATGGAGAGGAATTTGTTAAGTGTGCACAAGAAAATTTTCTGATTCAGTAGTTGGATGTACCTACTAGAGAAGGTGCAATACTTGACCTACTCTTGGGAAATAAGGCAGGGCAGGTGACTGAGGTATCATTGGGGGAGTACTTTGGGGCTAGCAAGTATAATTCTATTAGTTTTAAAATGGTGATGAAAAAGGATAGACAAGATCTAAAATTTGAAGTTCTAAATTGGAGGAAGGCCAATTTTGACGGTATTAGGCAAGAACTTTCAAAAGCTGATTGGAGACAGATGTTCGCAAGTAAAGGGACGGCTGGAATATGGGAAGCCTTCAGAAATGAGATAACGAGAATCTAGAGAAAGTATATTCCTGTTAGGGTGAAAGGAAAGGCTGGTAGGTATAGGGGATGCTAGACGACTAAAGAAATTGAGCGTTTGGTTCAGAAAAAGAAGGAATATATGTTAGGTGTAGACAGGATAGATCAAGTGAATCCTTAGAAGAGTATAAAGACAGTAGGAGTATACTTAAGAGAGATATCAGTAGGGAAAAATGGGAACATGAGGTAGTTTTGGCAAATAGAGTTAAGGAGAATTCAAAGGGTTTTTACAAATGCATTAAAGACAAAAGGGTAACGAGGGACAAAATAGGGCCTCTCAAAGGTGGCCTTTGTGTGGAGCTGCAGGAGATGGGGGAGATACTAAATGAGTATTTTGCATTAGTATTTACTGCAGGAAAGGACATGGAAGATATTGAATGTAGGGAAATAGATGGTGACATCTTGAAAAATGTCTATATTACAGAGGAGGAAGTGCTGGGCGTCTTGAAACGCATAAAAGTGGATAAATCCTCAGGACCTGATCGGGTGTACCCGGTGAGAAACTGGGAAAGTGATTGCTGGACCTCTTACAGAGATATTTATTTCATTGATAGTCACAGGTGAGGTGCCGGAAGACTGGAGGTTAGCTAACATGGTACCACTGTTTAAGAAAGGTGGTAAGGATAAGCCAGGGAACTATAGACCGGTGAGCCTGACGTCGGTGGTAGGCAAGTTGTTGGAAGGAATCCTGAAGGAGAGGATGAACATGTATTCGGAAAGGCAAGGACTGATTAGGGATAGTCAACATGACTTTGTGCGTGGGAAATCATGTCTCACAAACTTGATTGAGATTTTTGAAGAATTAACAAAGAGGATTGATGAGGGCAGGGCGGTAGGTATGAGCTTCAGAAAGATGTTCGACAAGGTTCCCAATGGGAGGCTGGTTAGCAAGGTTAGATCTAAGGAATAAAGGGAGAACGAGTCATTTGGATACAGAACTGGCTCAAAGGTAGAAGACAGAGAGTGGTGATGGAGGGTTTTTTTCAGACTGGAGGCCTGTGACAAGTGGAGTGCCACGGGAATTGATGCTGGGTCCACTACTTTTCTTCATTTATATAAATGATTTGGATGTGAGCATAAGAGGTATAGTTAGTAAGTTTTCAGATGACACTAAAATTGGAGGTGTAGTGGGCAGTGAAGAAGACTGCCTCAGATTACAATAGGATCTTGATCAGATGGGCAAATGGGCTGAGAAGTGGCAGATGGAGTTTTATTTAGATAAATGTGAGCTGCTGCATTTTGGGAAAGCAAATTTTAGCAGGATTTAATGGTAAGGTCCTAGGGAGTGTTGCTGAACAAAGAGACCTTGGAGTGCAGGTTCATAGCTCCTTGAAGGTGGAGTCGCAGGTAGATAGGATAGTGAAGAATACGTTTGGTATGCTTTCCTTTATTTGTCAGAGTATTGAGTGCAGGAGTCAGGAGGTCATGTTGCAGCTGTACAGGACATTGTTTAGGCCATATCTCTTTTTTTTAAAAATGTCTTTCATGAAACGTGAGAATCACTAGAAAAGCCAGGATTTCCACTGGACTGCCTTCTTGAACCATTATAGTCCATTTGTGATCTGTAACAATTTAGTACACTGAATGGCTTGCTGGGCCATTTCAGAGGACAGTTGAGAGTCAGCCACATTGCTGTGTATCTTAAAGATAGGAATATAGAAGATAGGAGGAGGTGTGGGCTATTCGACCCCTCAAGTCTGTCCCACCATTCAATATAGGCATCACCAGCATTCAACATAAGTAAGAAGATGGGTGAGGTACAGATGGCTGAATTTATGGAGTTCAGAGCCAGATTGAAAAGCAGGACCTCAATGGTAGTAATCTCTGGATTGCTACCCATGCCACTTGCTAGTGAGGCTATAAATTGGTAGATTAGGTAACTTAATACGTGGCTGGGGAGTGGTGTAGGTGGGAGGACTTTAGATTTCTTGGATAATTGGGACTGTTTCTGGGGAAGTTGGGACCTGTTCAAGATGGACGGTCTTCACCAAACAGTGACGAGACCAATATTCATGTTGGTGGTTTCGCTGGTACTGTTGGGTGGACTTCAAACTAGTTTGGCAGGAGGATGGGCACCTGAGGGAAGGCTTTGAGATAACTAGAGTGGGTTCAGCTTAAGGAAAAAGGGAATCAGGATAGCAAATAAAAAGCAAGAGGCAGCTGAGCAGTGGAGCAGTAAGATGAGTGGAAATCAGATAGTAATAGAAAAAGAATGTTTAAAAACAAAGGTTCAGCTGATGGGGGTGTAAAGATTCAAAAAGAATGTAAAGAAACAAGTGTCATGGCACTTTACCTGAATGCTTGTGGCATTCAAAACAAGGTCACACATGGGTGCAACAAATTGGCCATTACAGAGACATGATTGCAGGATGGTCCTGACTGGGAATTAAATATCCAGGGGTATCAGATTATTCAGAAGGACAGACAGGAAGGAAAGAAAGGTGGTTTAGCTCTGATATTTAGGGATGGCATTAGCGAGAGAGGAGATAGGTTCAATGGAGAAAAAGGTTGAATCAGTGTGGGAAATTAGAAATAGTAAGGGGAAAAAGTCACTGATAGGTGCAGTGTGCCACCAAATAACAACATCACAGTGGGACTGGCAATAAATAAAGAAATAATTAATGCATATAAAAATGGTACAGCAATTATCATGGAAGATTTTAATCTATATATTAATTGGTCAAGGCACACTTGAGGATGAGTTCGTAGAATCCTCAGTAGTTTCCTCAAACAGTATGTCATGAAACCTATGAGGAATCAAGCTGTCCTCGATCTGGTCCTGTGTAATCAGACAGGAAATGACATCACCAACCCAGGGAAACTCAAACATATAATCAGAAAGTGGGCTACACCATCAGTGCTTTGTTCAGAAGCTCACTGAAGATGTTACCTAGTATGGTGAGGAAACATCTGAAAACGAGCCTTCCAGCTCAGTGAGCATACCTACATCCAGAATCTCAACCTGAGCTACAAATCTTTTCAAAACTCACTAATCAGTAGCTAGTGGTGTGCATCAGGGATCAGTGTTTGGACCGCAATTGTTGACAATTCATACAGAGGTTTTGGAGTTGGGGACCAAGTGTAGTGTGCCAAAGTTCACAGATGACACTAAGATGAGTGGTAGAGTGAAGTGCGCAGAGGACATTGAAAGTCTACAGAGGAATGCAGATAGGTTAAGTGAGTGGGTAAAGCTCTGGCAGATGGATCGCAGTGTTGGCTAATGTGAGGTTATCCGGTTTGGTAGAAATAACAAAATAGATTATTATTTAATGGACTATTATTTGCTGTATAGGGGTCCTGGGTGTCCTTGTGCATGAACCACAAACAATTGGCTTGCAGGTCAGCAGGTAATTAAGATGGCAAATAAAATACTAGAAGAATGGAGTTTGAAAACAGGGAGGTTATGTTGCAGATATAACATGCTGGTGAGGCTAGACCTGGAGGACTGTGTACAGTTTTGGTCTCCTTACTTGAGAAAGGAGGTACTGGCACTAAACGGGGTACAGAGGAAGCTCACCAGGTTGATTCTGGATTTGAGAGGATTGGCTTATGAGGAGTGATTGGATAAACTGGGACTATACTCATTGAAATTTAGAAGAATGAGGGAGGAATCTTCTAAAAATATGTGAAATTATGCAGGAAATAAATAAGATGGAAACCGGGATGTTGTTTTCATTGGCGGGTGGGTAAGTGGAGCTGAGTCAGTGAAAACATCAGATTGAAAACATCAGATCTTATTGAATGACTGAAATAGGGATCAGGCTTGATTGGCCAGATAGTCTACTCCTGTTCCTAATTTTTACATTCTTATATTCTTAATATGATCATGGCTGATCATTGACCTCTGTAACCAAATCCAGCCATCTCCTACATCCTTGGTATCCTTGATCCCTTTGTTAACAAGAGTTACATTTGCCTGATTCTTGAAAACACAAAATATTTTGGCTCCAACCACTTTCCGTGATTAGGTTAAATTCCCTTCACTATGGAAACAGGCTCTTCAACCCAACAAGTCCACACTGACCCTCCAAAGAGTAACCTACCCAGACCCATTGCCCTACCCTATATTTACCCCTGACTAATGCACCTAATGAAAATAGGTCACTGGCGCTGTGATGCAGCAGTGCTAACTGTTGAGCTACCGTGTCACCTCTGTGGTAGCTAATTCCATAGTTCCTCACTCTCTAGATGAAGAAATTTCCCCTCATCTCTGTCCTAAAAGGTTTGGTCCTTGTCATTAAACACTGACCCCTTGTCTGGATTCCCTGACCATTATGAACATCCTTCCTGCATCTAACTTTCTAGCCCTGGTAGAATTTTACAGGCTTCTGTGAGATCCCCTTCATTCTCCAATGAATACAATCCTAACTAATTCAGTCTCTCCTCATATATCAGTCCTGCCATCCCAGGAATCAGTGTAATAAACCTTCACTGCATTGTGCCGAAAGCAAGAACAAGCTTCCTCAGATAAGGAAACCAAAGTTGCACACCAGCTGTGGCCTCACTGATATCCTGTATAATTGCAGCAAGTCATCCTTGTTCATGTACTCAAATCCTATCGCTGTGAAGGTCAATATACAATTTATCTTCTTTTCTGCCTGCTGCACTTACACACTTCTTTTCAGGAACTGGTGCATAAGGACACCCAGGACTTTTGAAAATTCCACTTTCTCCATTTACAGCCATTGAAATTATAATCTACCTTCCTATTTTTGCTATCAAAGTGGATAACTTCACATTTATCCACATTCTGGTGTGCAGTTTACCACTCAATCAACCTGTCCAAATCACATTGTAATGTCTCTGTACCAACTCCTCACAGCTCACTCTTCCACCTAGCTTTGTGTCACTTGGAGCCACGTGTACGCAGACCAGGTGAGGATGGAAGAATTTCTTCCTTAAAAGTTGTTGGATGGAGTTTTTCTGGCATGCCATGATGGCTTCGTGCCACAATTCCAAAGTTTAGGTTTTGATTCCAGATTTATTATTTTGGAATTCTATATTGCGCCAGCTGCCCTGGTTGCATTTGAACTTTTGTTTCTAGAACATTAGCCTGGAAATCTGGAATAATTATTCGTTCAATAATGTTACGACCATCCCCCGGCAACAATATTTAGAGACAACGTGACATTTATGCTTTCTCCTTGCACTTTGCCCAGTGTTCTGCAACTGAATTCAGTTTGCAAAAGCAGTCTGAGTGTGCATTATACATGCCATGTGTTACAACATGGGGTAAACCCTCCTGCTTAATTTAAACCAGCAACATAGAAAATATTAATCCCTTGTAGTAATCTGTAAACATTCGAGTGGCCAAGAATTATTTAAAGTAAAAATTAACTAACTTTATTTCTTAAAGTATAACAAAGAATAATTAACTAACAACTATTCACAAGTTGCTACCCTGACCTATCTTTTACCTTCCCTTCTATAATACTAGTCCAATAAAACTCCCAATTAAGATTTACAAAACAAAACTTCTTATCTCAAAGCCAGGCAGCTTTCAGTTCTTCTATTTAGATTTTCTGTGTCTTCTTTTCTTCTTCTTAGGGGATTTCTGATTCACAGATTACTGATCGAAAAGTTACCCTTTAAGAGACCTACTTTTCAGGCAGTATGTTTACATGCTGGGCTTGGCAGTTCTCCTCCTAACTGTTCAATTCTCCCTGGTCTTATACCCCAAAACATCAGATTGTGTCATTGGTCAATCAGTTTAAATTATACCCTGAAAAAAAAACAAGTTCTAATCAAGTTTGAATTGAATATACTGACAATCTTAAAAGCCAAGGACACAATCCGATGCTTTGGGGGTATAAGACCAGGGAAAATTGAACAGTTAGGAGGAGAACTGCCAAGTCCAGCATGTAAACACATAAAATAGGTGCAGGAGTGGGCCATTTGGCACTTTGAGCCTGCACCACCATTCAAAACCACCATGGCTAATCATGTATTCTCAGTATCCCATTCCTGCTCTCTCCCTATATCCCTAGATTCCTTCAGCCACAAGGGCCACGTCCGGCTCCCTCTTGAATACATCTGATGAAATGGCCCCAACAGCCTCCTGTGGGAGAGAATTCAGTATGTTCACAACTCTCAGAGTGAAGAAATTCTTCCGCATCTCAGTCCTGAATAGCTTACCCCTTATTCTTAGACAATGACCCCTAGTTCTGGACTTGCCCAATATTCTTCCTGCATCCAGCCTGTCCAGTTTCACCAAGATTTTATATGTTTTTCTGACATCCCCATTGATTTTTTTATAAATTCCAGCTAATACAAGCCCAGTTGATCCAGTCTTTCCTCGTATGTCAGTCACTCCAACACAAGGAGTGGGGATACTTTCTGATGACTGCACAATGCACAGCACAATTTTCACCTGTTCAGATACTGAAACAGTCTATGTTCAAGTCCAGCAAGACCTGGACAATCTTTAGGTTTAGGTTAGCAAGTAGTAAGTAACATACGCAATATACAAATGCCAGGCAATGACCATACAGCACAGAAAATGGCCTTTTGGCCCATCCAGTCTGTGGTGATTAAAAACAGTCTCATTTTCCAGCACTTGACCAATAGCATTGTATGCCTGGGCATCGTAAGACTAGATCTAAATACTTCTTCAATGTTATTAGGGTTTTTGCCTTGACCAACTTTACAGGCAGTGAGGTCAAATTCCCACCATCCTCTGAATGAATTTTCTTTCTGCACATTGATCCTAAGCCTTCCTACCCCTTACATTAAACCTCAGCCCCCGATCATTGATGCCTCACCAAAGAAATCTAATCATTGCCGTTAACATTCAATGGCATTACCATCATTCAATGCCCCACCATCTAATACTGAGATCAAGCAGAACTTGACTCATTATATAAAAACTGTGGCTGCAATAGCAGAGAGTGCATCACAGCTACATGAAACAAAGATTGTTGAGGAAGGTCTGTCTGCTGAGTCAGTATGGGTGGAAGTCAGGTACAGCAAGGGAGCAGCCACCTCATTGGGAGCTTTCTACAGACCACCTAATAGCAGTAGAGAGATTGAAGAACGCATAAGTGGGCAGATTCTGGAAAAATGCAGAGGTAGCAGGGTAGTAGTTATGGGTGATTTCAACTTTCCCAATATCAACTGGAACTTCCGAAGTGCAGATGGTTTGGATGGAGCCGTTTTTGTCAGGTGTGTTCAGGAGAGCTTCCTTACTCAGTATGTAGACAGGCCGATGAGGGGAGAGGCCATTTTGGATTTGTTGCTCGGCAATGAGCCAGGACAGGTGTCAGATCTCACGATGGGAGAACACTTCGGTGACAGTGATCACAACTGCCTAACATTTAGCATTGCCTTAGAGAGAGAAAGGGGCAGTTACCAAGGGAAGATATTTAATTGGGGAAAAGGAAATTATGACGCTATCAGACAGCAGTTGGGAAGTACAGACTGGGAGCAATTGTTCCACAGAAAGGGCGCAGCAGACATGTGGAGATTGTTTAAGGAGTTGTTGTTGTGAGTGATGCATGCATTTTTTCCTCTGAGACAGGTAAGAAGGGGTAAGATTAAGGAACTTTGGATGATGAGAACAGAGGAGCTTCTCCTCAAAAGGAAGACGGTAGCTTACTTAAGGTGGAGGAAGCAAGGATCTAGCACAGATTTAGAGGATTACAGGCTTGCTAGAAGGGAGCTCAGAAATGGACTGAGGAGAGTCAGGTGGGGGCATGAAAAAAACTTGGAAAATAGGATTAGGGAGAACCCAAAGGCATTTTACTCATATGTGAGGAATAAGAGAATGATCAGGGAGAAGGTAGGGCTGATCAAAAATAGTGGAGGGAACTTCTGCGTGGAGTCTGAGCAGATGGGGGAGGCCCTGAATGAGTATTTTGCTTCTGTTTTCTCTAAGGAGAGGGACCTTGTTGTGAATGAGAACTTTGAGGAGCTAGGATACAGGCTTGACCAGATCAAGATTGATGAAGTTAATGTGCTAGAAAATTTGGAAAGCATTAAGATTGATTTGTCCTTATGGCCAGACCAGATTTATCCTAGGCTGCTCTGGGAAGTGAGAAAGGAGGTTGCTAACCTGCTGACGAAGATCTTTGCCTCCTCACTCTCCACGGGAGTCGGACCGGAGGATTGGAAGGAGGCGAATGTTGTTCCTCTTTTCAAGAAGGGTAATAGGGAAATCCCTGGCAATTACAGACCAGTCTGTCTTACGTCTGTGGTCAACAAAGTTGTGGAAAGTATTCTGAGGGATAGGATTTGTGAGGGGCAAGACATGCCTCACGAATCTTATTGAGTTCTTCGAGGAGGTGACAAGACAGGTCAATGAAGGTCGAGCAGTGGATGTGATGTATATGGACTTCAGCAAGGCATTTGATAAGGTTCCCCATGGTAGGCTCATTCATAAAGTCAGGAAGTATGGGATACAGGGAGATTTGGCTATCTGGATTCAGAATTGGTTGGCTGACAGAAGGCAGGGAGTGGCTGTAGATGGAAAGTATTCTGCCTGGAGGTCAGTGTTGAGTAGGGTCCCACAGGACTCTGTTCTTGGGCCTCTGCTCTTCGTAGTTTTTATAAATGACTTGAATGAGGAGATTGAGGGGTGGATTAGTAAATTTGCAGATGACACAAAGGTTGGAGGTGTCATCGATAATATCGAGGGCTATTGCAGGCTGCAGCATGACAGACAGAATGTAGAGTTGGGCTGAGAAATGGCAGATGGAGTTCAACCTGGATAAATGCGAAGTGATGCATTTTGGAAGGTTGAACTCGAATGCTGAATATAGGAGTAAAGACAGGATTCTAGGTAGTGTGGAGGAACAGAGGGATCTGGGTGTGCAAGTACTTAGATCCCTCAAAGTTGCCACCCAAGTGGTTAGGGTTGTTAAGAAAGGATATGGTGTTTTGGCTTTCTTTAACAGGGGGATCGAGTTTAAGATCTGCGAGGTTTTGCTACAGCTGTACAAGTCCCTGGTGAGACCACAGTTGGAATATTGTGTCCGGTTCTGGTTGCCCTACTATAGGAAAGATACAGATGCTTTGGAAAGGGTGCAAAGAAGGTTTACCAGGATGCTGCCCGGACTGGAGGGCTTGCCTTATGAAGAAAGGTTGAAAAAGCTTGGACTTTTCTCTCTGGAGAGAAGGAGGAAGAGAGGAGACCAAGATAATGAGAGGAATAGATAGAGTCAATAGCCAGAGACCCTTCCCCTGGGCAGGATTATTGGGTACAAGGGGTCATAGTTTTAAGATATTAGGGGAAAGGTATAGAGGAGATGTCAGAGGTAGGTTCTTTACGCAGAGAGTTGTTAAGGCATGGAATGCGTTGCCAGTGGTGGTGGTGGAAGCAGAGTCATTAGGGACATTTAAGCGACTGCTGGACAGGCACATGGAGAGCAGTAAGTTGAGGGGTACATCGGTTAAGTTATTATATTTTACATTAGGATTAAACCTTGGCACAACATCGTGGGCCAAAGGGCCTGTTCTGTGCTGTACTTTTCTATGTCAGAAGGTAGGAAGGAATCCTGCAGTGTGTAACTCTTCTCTTCTCCTGACTCCCCAAAGCCTGACTACAAGGTATAAGTCAGGAGTGTGATAGAACACTCCCCACTTGCCTGGATGACTGCAGCTCCAACAGGCATCCAGGACATAACCCACTCAGTCGGCACCTAATCCTCAAACAGTCACGCTGTCCACCACCAGTGCGCAGTGACAGCTGCGTGTGCCATCTCCACAGTGCACTACAGAATTTCATGAAAGTTCTTTCAACGTCTCCTATACCACAATCACTACCATTTAGAAGAACAAAGGCAGTAGATACAAGGGGATACCACCGCCTGCAAGCTGCTTTCCAAGTCACGCACCATCTTGACTTGGAAGTATATTACAGTGTTTTCAGTGTTGATGAATGAAGATCTGTGCAATTCGCTACCCCAAAGTGTGGTGGATGCTGGGGCAGTGAGTAAAATTAAGGAGGAGTTAGACAGATTTTCAATTGGTAATGGGTTGAAAGATTTTGGGGAGAAGGCAAGAAAATGGGAACGAGGAGCATATCAGCCATGATCGAATGGCGGAGCAGACCGAATGAGCTGAATGGTGTAATTCTCCTCCCATATCTTATGAACATATGAAGTTATGAAAGTCCTGTAACTTGTTCTCTAACAGCAATGTGAATGCATCAACAACAAATGGACTCCAGCAGTTCAAAAAGGCAGCTCTCTATCACCTACTGAAGGGCAGCTAAGCAGAGGCAATAAATGTTGGTTGAACCAGTGAAGCCCACATCTCATAAATGAATAATTTAAAAATAACTTAGCAGGAGCATATTTCTTATTGAATTTGATAAATGTGAATAATTCTCAGATCCAGTAGTCTTTTAATAAACAATGAAATATTAAGCTAGATCATGCATCTGCTTTATTTTTAATCACAGTTAAAGATTTGTGGAGCATTCCCTTAACTGCTGGGTGCTGTGGCTATGTGTAGAGCTGTAAAAACCGTAGTTAGACTAATTTGCCTTTTCTTTCAGGTAATTAATGCAGCATTGACTCTGGCTGCTCGGCCCCAGAGTAAAGTTGCTCAAGATAACATGGATGTCTTCAAAGACCAATGGGAGAAGCAAGTACGCGTTTTGACGGAGGCTGTCGATGACATCACTTCAGTTGATGATTTTCTGGCTGTATCAGGTATGAACAAATGCAGTTGAACTAAACAACCCAGAATTGCTCTGTAAGCTAAATCCACACTCAAGGTAATTAAACAATCCAGCTTCGTTGCAATGCTCTGTGAAATTGCAACATTTTGTATTTGTAATTCCAAGTTTCCCTCCCAGTCATAGACCATTATGACCTGGAACTATGTTGGCCTTCCTTTACTGGCACTAAGTCAAAATCCTGGAACTACCCCTCTGCGCCGATTTGCAGCGATTCAAAATAGGCAACTTACCACCACTTTCTAAACAACAATTAGGGATAGATAATAAATGCCGGTCATACCAACAATGCAACATTCCTTTTGTTTTGGAAGTGAAATAGTGAAACAACACAGAATGCTTTACAGATGCAAATATCAAATTCAAAAATATATGAACAGACCTCAGCCATTTAGACTTCTGATTCAATTCCACTATTCAATCAGATCACAATAAATCTGTAACCAAATTCTATGCTTCTACATTTTTCCAATAATCTTTAATACTTTTGGTGAACAAAAACAAAAGAAGACAAAGGGCAGACCTTATAGGATTCTGAGCAAGGCGGGTGATGGCAACATTTATGACAGAATTTGCGACATTGTGAGCATCTTTATGCTTTTGCCAAGTGGTGAGATGAACTTCTTGCTCAACAAGCTGATCCATAAGGAGGATTATTGCTTGTTAAACATCATATTAATGACCTGACTTGTAGCATTAGTATTAAGCTTTCTACCATAGCAAACACACTGAATAAGCTGGACATCAAAAAGTCTGCACATGGAAGCTTGACCAGCTGCTTGGTGACTTCGCCTGACCACTGGCTGTGAGGAACCTCAATGCTGCTCGGCATCTCAGGGCTCAATCCACAGGCTTTAGTCACAGACACCTCTCACTCACTGATGTTTACATCTGATTTTTTGCCAACCTCTCACAAGCCTCTGAGGAAGCACAGACCTGCATGGCAGTGTGCATCACAACCAGCATTGAAAGACTACTGCAAGTACACTTTCTTGTAGAGTCAAGCACCTCGATCATGGATGAGGCTGCATCTTAGGGCTGCTCACTTATTCAGTCATTCATTTAGCAGTTACCTGCATACCCTTTCATTCATGCTTTGCCCAGCCTTGCCTTATCTGGGTAGAAGAGATGCAGAGATGTTGCAATGTGATTTAGACAGGCGGAGTGGATGGGCAAATGCATGGCAGATGCAGTTTAACATGCATAGAAGCTGGTCGGGGCATGGTACCAGACCGAGAGCCAGAAGGGGCATAGGGGTGGGCTACCTTGTGGCCAGAAGGTGGGTGGGGCAGGTACTTGCTGGGTTGCTGGGGGGTCAGTGTTCTGTGCACTACTTTGCATTTGATTGGACTGTCTTGTCTGTGTTTGTTAATGCTTCCTTTTTGATGACTTAAGGTGGGATTTGAGATTTGTCCTAATTTCCCTGTTAACTAATTGAACCCTATAAGGAGTTTGTTTTCTTTTGTTTTTGTTCACCAAAAGCATTAAAGATCATTGGAAAAATGTAGAAGTATAGAATTAGGTAACAGATATATTGTGATCTCATTGAATAGTGGAATTGAATCTGAAGTCAAAATGGGGTTTGGGGTTTGGGCTTGCTACCCCTTCCCCTTAAACAGTGTTTTTTTTGTGAACTGCTGCTTTTTGTTTATTGTCAACTTTCGTATTTTGTACGGTTTCATAAAATAAAAAGGAACATGGATAGATGTGAGGTTATCCATTTTGGTGGCAAAAATAGCAAGGTAGATTATTATTTGAAGGGCAGTAAATTGGGAGAGGGGAATATGCAATGAGACCTGGGTGTCGTCTTACACCAACGTGCAGGTGCAGCAGGCAGAAAAGAAGGCAACTGTGCATTTGGCCTTTATAGCAAGAGGAATGGAGTTCAGGAACAAGGATATCTTTCAGCAGGATTCTGATGAGGCCACAACTGAAGTACTGTGTGCAGTTTTGGTCTCCTTATCTGAGGAAAAGTGTTCTTGCTCAAGAGAAGATGCAGTGAAGGTTTACAAAATTGATTCCTGGGATTGCAGAACTGACGTATGAGAAGAGGTTGAGTCAATTAGGATTGTATTCACTGGAATTTAGAAGAATGAAGGGAGATTTCATAGAAACCTATAAAATTCTAACAGGACTTGACAGGTTAGATGTAGGAAAGATGTTCCTAATGGTGGGGGAGTCCAGAACCAGGAGTGTCAGTTTAAGAATGAGGGATAAATCTTTTAGGACTGAGAAGAGGAGAAATTTCTTCACCCAGAGAGTGGTGAGCCTGTGGAATTCACTGACCCAGAAAGTGATTGAGGTGAAAACATTGTATGTTTTCAAGAATGAGGTAAATATATCTCTTCTGGCTAAAGTGTTCAATGGATCTGAGGGGAAGTTGGGATTAGGGTGTTGAGTTCAATGACCATCCATAATCACATTGGAAAGTAAAGCAGGTTGTGGTGAGCACGTTTAGTGAGTTGGTCAAACCGCACATTAGGATTGCTGAGGGAGACAGTGAATGGGTGACCAAAAGACAGAGAAAGCGTGGGAAGGCAGTGCAGGTATCACCTGCAGTCATCTCCCTCCAAAACAGGTCTACCGTTTTGGATACTGTTGGGTGAGATGGCTCACCAGGGGAGGGCAGCAGTTGCCAGGATCATGGCACCGCTGGAGGTACTGCTGTTCAGAAGGGCTGGAAAAAGACTTGTAGGGCCATAGTCACAGGGGAATTCTATTGTAAGGGGAGTAGATAGGCAGTTCTGTGGCCGACAACGTGACTCCCAGATGGTATGTTGCCTCCCGGGTGCTCGGGATAGAGATGTCACCGATCAGCTGCAGAGCATTCTAAAAGGGGAGGGTGAACAGCAAATTGTCGTGGTGCATTTGGGCACCAATGATAAATTTCAAAAAATGAGATGAGGTCCTGAAAGCAGAATTCAGGGAGCTCGGAGAGAAGTTAAAAAGGAGCACCTCAAAGGGAGTGATCTCAGGATTGCTACCAGTGCCACATGCTAACCAGGGTAGAAATGAAAGAATAGGCAGGATGAACATGTGGCTTGAGGGATGGTGTAGGAGGGAGGGTCTAGATTGGGACATTGGGACCAGTTCTGAAGGAAGTGTGACTATTACAAATTAAATGGTCTACACCTGAACCAGACTGGAACTAATGTCCTTGGGGGAGTATTTTGCTTCTGCTGTTGGAGAGGTTTTAAACTGATGTGCCAGGGGGCTGGGAACCAGAGGAGAAGACTAATAGACAGTGAGGTGGAAACTAGAGACTGTAAGGATCATGAAGTTAGCATTACCAAGGGGAAGAGTAGGCAGAGAGCAGATGAATGCAAAAGAACCTGAAGTGAATATACTTTAATGCAAGGAGTATAGTGGGTAAGGCAGATGAACTAAGGGCTTGGATTGGTGCCTAGGAGTATGGCGTTATTGTGATCACAGAGACTTGGTTGAAGGAAAGGCATGATTGGCAACTAAATGTTCCAGGATATAGATGCTTCAGACAGGACAGGGAGGGGAGTAAAAGGGTGGTGGGGTGGTGGGAGGAGTTGCATTGCTGGTCAGGGATGATATCATGACTGTGTTAATGGAGGGCACTATGGAGGGCTTGAGCAGTGAGGCATTATGGGTAGAGCTGAGAAATAAGGGCGCAGTTGCATTGTTGGGGCTGTAATACAGGCCTTCCAACTGTGAGCGTGAGGTAGAAGAACAAATAGGTAAACAGATTATGGAAAGATATGGAGGAATCGGGGTGGTGGCGATGGGAGATTTTAATTTTCCCAACATTGACAGGGATACACTTAGTGTCAGAGGTCTGGATAGGGCATAATTTGTAAGGAGCGTCCAGGAAAGTTTTCTAGAGCAGTATGTCAATAGTCCAACAAAGGGAAAGGGCTCTATTGGACCTGGTGTTAGGAAATGAGCCAGGCCAGGTGGTAGAAGTTGCAGTGGGGGATTTCTTTGGGAATAGTGACACAGTTCTGCAAGTTTTAGAATGCTCATAGACAAAAATAAGAGTGGTCCTAAGGGAAGAGTACTAAAGTGGGCCAAGTTCAATTATATCAAAATTCGGCAGGAGTTGGGAAATGTGGATTGGAAGCAGCTATTTGAAGGGAAGTCTGCATTTGATATGTGGGAAGCTTTCAAAGATAAGTTGAAGATAGTGCAGGATAGGATTGTCCCTTTAAAAACAAGGGATAGGAAAGGCAAGATTCGTGAACTGTGGATGACAGGAGAAATCGAGCGATTAGCCAAGAGGAAAGGGGAAGTGTACATAAGGTCCAGGCAGCTAAGATTAGAATGGGCCTTGGAGGAATATCGGGAGAGTAGGACCAGTCTTAAGAGAGGAATCAGGCGGGCTAAAAGGGGTCATGAAATAACTTTCATGAGCAGGATTAAGGAGAATCCCAAGGCCTTTTATTCCTATGTAAAAAGCAAGAGGGTAACCAGAGAAAGGGTTGGTCCACTAAAGGATAAGGAAGGAAGGCTGTGTGTGGAGCCTGAGAAAATGGGTGAGAGTCTTAATAATTACTTTGCATCAGTGTTCACTGAAGAGAGGGACATTGTAAATGTTGAGATTAGACATAGACGTTTGTTTACTCTGGATCACATTGACAAAAGGAGGGAACCAAAATAGAGAAAATGCTGGAAAATCTCAGCAAGTCTAGCAGCATCTGTAAGTAGAGAAAAGAGCTGAGGAGATTAGGCCAGTACCTGCAAGCCTCCAAGATTGCAGGTACTGGCCTAGTATAAATACCTCCCTATTTCTCCTTTTTTTTTAGCTTTGACAAAGGGTCAGTTAGACTTGAAACGTCAGCTCTTTTCTCTCCTTACAGATGCTGCTAGACTTGCTGAGATTTTCCAGCATTTTCTCTTTTTTGGTTTCAGATTCCAGCATCCGCAGTAATTTGCTTTTATGACATAAGGAGGGAAGTTGTGTTGGGTAGGCTAAAGGATATTAAGGTGGACAAATCCCCAGGACTGGATGGTATCTATCCCAGGTTGCTGAGAGAGGCAAGAGAGGAAATAGCTGGGGCCCTGACAGATATTTTTGTAGCATCCTTAAACACAGGTGACGTGCAGAAGGACTGGAGGGTTGCTAATGTTGTCCCCCTATGCAAAAAGGGATATTCCAGGTAACTACAGACCACTGAGCCCGACGTCAATGGTGAGAAAGTTGCTGGAGAAGGTACTGAGGGATAAAATCTATTTATATTTGGAAAAGAATGGGCTTATCAGTGATAAACAACATGGTTTTGTGTGGGGGAGATCATGCCTTACCAACTTAATAGAGTTCTTTGAGGAAGTGACCAAGTTGATAGATGAAGGAAAGGCTGTAAGTGTCATATATATGGACTTTAGTAAGGTATTTGATAAGGTTCAACATGGTAAACAAATGAAGAAAATGAAGTCACATGGTTTGCAGGGTGTTCCAGCCAGGTGGATAAAGAACCGGTTGAGCAACAGGAGACAGTAGTAGTTGAAGGGAGTTTCTCAAAATAGAGAAAGGTCTTCCACAGGGATCAGTGCTGGGGCCACCATTGTTTGTGATATACATAAATTATCTGGAAGAGGGCACTGTTGGTATGATCAGTAAGTTTGCAGATGACAAGAAGATTGTTGGAGTAGCAGAAAGCGTAAGGGACTGTCAGAGAATACAGGAGGATATAGATAGACTGGAGAGTTGGGCAGAGAAGTGGCAGATGGAGTTCAATCCAGGCAAACGTGAAGTGATGCATTTTGGGAGTCTAATTCTATAGCCAACTATACTGTGAACAGAAGAGCCTTGGGTAAAGTTGATGTGCAGAGGGATCTGGGAGTTCAGGTCCATTGTAGCCTGTAGGTGGCTGCACAGGTGGATAGAGTGGTCAAGAAGGCATATGGTATGCTTGCCTTCATCGGACAGGGTATTGAGTATAAGAGCTGGCAGGTCATGTTAACATTGTACAAGACTTTGGTTTGGCCGCATTTAGAACAATGTATTCAATTCTGGTTGCCACATTACTAAAAGAATGTGGATGCTTTGGAGAGGTGCAGAGAAGGTTTAGAGGAAGTTGCCTGGTATGGAAGGTGCTAGCTATGAAGGGAGGTTGAGTAGGTTAGGATTGTTTTCATTAGAAAAAGGAAGATTGAGGGGGGACCTGATAGTGGTCTACAAAATCATCAAGGGTATAGACAGGGTGGATAGAGATAAGCTTTTTCCCAGGGTGAAGGATTCAATAATGAGTGGTCACGTGTTCAAGGTGAGAGGTGAAAAGTTTAAGGGGGAGACACATAGAAAGTACTTTACACAGAGGGTGGTAGTTGCCTGGAACATGTTGCCAGCAGAGGTAGTAGAGACAGGCACAGTAGATTCACTTAAGGTACGTCTGGACTGATGCATGAGTAGGTGGGGAGCGGAGGGATACAGATGCTTAGGAATTGGGCAATAGCTTCAGTTCGATCAGCACAGGCTTGGAGGGCTGAAGGGCCTGTTCCTGGGCTGTAAATTTTCTTTGTTCTTTCTTTGTTCTTTGCTTGTTGGGTCAAATGGCCTGACGCTGCTGCTAACTTCTGTGTTTCTAAGTTTGTTGTGCCAATTTGCTCAGTCACACAACCAGGCAGCTCACCTTGCTGGTCAGCTGTCCCTATTCAAGGTGGTGGCAGGGTGGGGGCAAGGAACTAGATGAGGTAGAGTGAAGCATCTTGCGCTATGGCAATGTTGATGTAACTACAATTGTCCGTGATACCTGGCACAGGGAGTTGCATGGTAAACAAGGGTTTTCCTCTTCACACCAGTCATTTCCTATTCCCCCGAGCCTATAGCCTCTGGTTCTGACAAATGGAGTCCTGAGTGTCCTCCTGCATTAGTGCCATCTCTTGTCACCACACCTGCATCGTGCCAGCAATTGATGCAGCAACATGTTACATGTACAGTAAGTAGGCAGCCACTTCTCAGAATCTTAAAGGAGTAGTCCTCACTGAAGTCCATGAGGCCACCAGTCAGGGTGTCCAAGGCAGCATCCATTAGAAGTCTGGGAGTTGTCCATGCTCAGGCGTCTGGTTGGGTGTTTTCAGTTCAGGATCTGTGCCACTATACTCTGGGGTGTAGTCAGTCCACTTGCTGCTTAGAGGCCAGTCCAGAGGGTTGGGCTAATATGGTCAAGGAGATGTACAGTCATCAGTTTCGGCAGTTGTTTCCATGACTGTCCAGTTAGATCCCTGAATGTGATGGACATGATCAGTCCATCAGATCCGTCTACAGAAACTAAGGGGAAACTCAGTAGTGACAAGAGGTGGCACTAACGCAGGAGGAAACTCAGGAATCCGCTTGTCAGAATCAGAGGCTATAGGCTCGGGGGAATAGGGAATGATTGGTGTGAAGACGAAGGCCCTTGTTTACCATGCAACTCCCTGTGCCAGGTATCACGGACAAATGTAGTTACATTAACACTTTTGGGCAAAGGGGCTGGAAAAGAATAGGGAAATTGTATTATGAGGGGCAGTGGTGTCAGCAGGACACATTGCACTGTAAACATATTGTTCATCTTTTTCTGAATGCATGTACTGTGTATCCTGTGTAATCATGAAGTTATGCATCATGTAGGCACAGTTACATTTGGGTGTACTCAGGGAGACAAATAACCAGATGTAAGGTCGAAACAGCACTATTTGTGGAAATGTAACAAATAATGTAAAGTGATTTGTCACCTCTGATCCAAAAGTTCTCTCAATGTGATTTTTTTCTGCTGTTCCTTAGAACACTCCCTGGTTCTTCATTTGGAATGGAGGGAGCCTGCTCAGTAGTCGGACTTTTGGGCTTGGAGGGTTAGTTGCATGATGCTGGGGTTGTTCATCTCTGGATAGCCCAGACATGCTGATGGTCTTCTTGCCAGAGACAAGTGGACCCACCTTGCTTTGAACCTCAAAAGGTCTGGTGGGGTTAGGGTTAGTGTTATAGTGAGTGTGAGGTAGCTGGGAAAAGGATGTGGCAGTTACCCTAGTGGAGAGGAGGAAGTCATTGACTATCTTACGCCACTGCTAATCATTCATCTACATTGTCGAGATAGCACTGACCATAGTGTCTGCCATTCCCTTCTCTGAGAGGAGATTACCTCTCTCCCTTGCACCATCCTGATGTGTAAGCCATCCAAATCCTGTTGGATAGTTGCAGTGCCATCTGCCTCTTCTCTGACTTCTTCAGAAAGCATCCTTGCCCAAGCAAGGCATCTTTGGAATGCGAGCGCCTTTTAAGTATTGTAAGGGAGCCATGGATGCTGGTCTTTAGGGGATATATAGTGAATGCTGAGTTGTTTTGTGTGGTGAGATGGGACTAAAGTAGACAAGAAGGACATCCTGGGGGTGGGGTAGATCTTTAATGAAGTGTGTTTTGTAATATACAGTGAAAAATCTCACTGGGCCTCATGACAAGAATCTCTCCAAAAATAGTTGATGCACTTCGCTCTTAGCCAAACAAAATTAAGATTCTGCCTGAATTGATTTTATTTCAAAATTAGCACTTGGCCAATCATCAACAGCCATTTATGAAAGGAAATTTCAATCTTCTATATACATTTTGCACATAGTGTATCCTAATTACACTCCTGAAAGGTTTGAATCTAATTTTACAATTATGCCCCTAGTACAAGATTTCATATCATGAGAAATAATTTATCTGTGATCCAAACCACTTCTCCCTCATGCCCTGAAAACTTTGATCAGATTTCCCTGAACCTTTGAGGGGAGCACAATCCTAAATTGAATAAATTCTACCTCCTTTGGCCTTTGGACTCGAAGCTTTGTCCCAGTAAATCTATGCTGTGCTGCTGACAACACCAATATACCTTTCTTCATTGTATTGCCCTGGACTTCACACACAACTCCAGATGTGCCTGACCTTTGTATGAAACATGACTCTTCATCTGTGGCTCGGCGGGTCGGTGTGGACTTGTTGGGCCGAAGAGCCTGTTTCCACACTGTAAGTAATCTAACCTAATCTAATCTAATCTCTTGTAGTCCTTTAGGTATAAAGTCACCATGCCACCAGCCCCTTTGATTATTTCCTGTACATGTCCATGAAATCTTAAAGATCTAAGGGTCTGGATAAGCACCACCCTATCCTTGGTGGAGGACACCCCTTGGATTCCTATTCCATTTTGAAAGTTACTATAGAATCTGGCTTAAGGCAGGGGTAAGAATCTTTTTTTCCCGTCACAGGGTCACTAGTGTGGGGAATCCTCTTCTGCAGATGCTAGTGGAGGCTGGATCTTTAATTTGTTCAATGTTGAGCTAGATAGCGGCATGATGGCTCAGTGGTTAGCACTGTTGCCTCACAGTGCCATGGACCTGCGTTCAATTCCATCCTAGGGCAACTGTCTGTGTGAAGTTTGCACGTTCTCCCTCTGTCTGCGTGGGTTTCTGCCAGGTGCTTGGTTTCCTCCCACAGTCCAAAGATGTGCAGGTTAGGTTGATTGGCCATGGTAACTTACCCATAGTGTTCAGGGATGTGTAGTTTAGGTGCATTAGCCATAGGAACTGCAAGTATGAGTCTGGGATGCTCTTTGAAGGGTACTTGTGAACTTGTTGGGTTGAATGGCCTGTTTCCACACTTTAGGGATTCTTAATAGAATTTTGGTTAACAAGTAAGTTAAATATTATTGG
Organism: Chiloscyllium plagiosum; assembly: GCF_037043375.1. NCBI lineage: Eukaryota > Metazoa > Chordata > Chondrichthyes > Orectolobiformes > Hemiscylliidae > Chiloscyllium > Chiloscyllium plagiosum. The sequence continues at coordinate 147,264,670 of NW_028270139.1, forward strand.
AGGCACACAGGAAAGCTGAGATCACAGTCAGACCGTTAATATTGTGTGGTGGAGCAGGCTTGGCTTTTGCCCGAAATGTCAATTTTCCTGCTCGTCGGATGCTGTGTGACCTGCTGTGCTTTTCCAACACCACATTCTCGATTCTGATCTCCAGCATCTGCAGTCCTCACTTTCACCTTGAAGGGCCAAATAACCTATAGCTACTCCTAAGTCCTATATTCTGTGGTTCCATGACTTTAATAAGCAGCGTGTTTGTAATCATAATAAATTTAGTGCTGTTTTGCTGTAATTCAGCCTCCACAAATATACTACTTGAAACAATGGTGACTTAAGGCATTTTCTAAAATAATGTATTATTACATCCAAACAACTGGAAATACCATCAAGGATACCAGTCAATAAACAGTTAATGCACTTGTCTAAAATTCCAGTTGCTGGAACATTTGCCAGTTTGAAATAAATGGGTTACTGCCTGCTAAAAATAATGGAATGAAGCTGCTCAGAAAGAAACATTAATCCTTTATCGTTCAACATGTCATGGCATGATCTCAGGGCCATTGTCATTGCTTATTCCAGCTGATGATTGAACTCTGTCTAACTATTATTCTGAAATGCCCAGGTAAAATGAGGCTGAAAATGCATTATGCAACATTAAATAATTAGTTTACTGCATTTGTATGAATTTCTTGTAAACCCATTAAGACTGTCATTGGGAACATAACTGAACTGGGCCAGCCATATAAATATTGTGGCTACGAAAACAGGTTAGAGGCTGGGAATTCTGAAGCAAGTAATTCACCTCCTGACTCCTTAAAGCCAGTCTGCCATCTACAAAGTGCAAGTCAGGAGTGTGATGGAATACTCTCTAGTTGCCTGAATGCCTTCAATAACACTCATGAAGCCCAAAAGCATCCATGACAAAACAATCAGTTTGACTGGCAATGCATTCACCAATTTAAACATTCAATCCATCCACCATTGACTCACATTGACTGCCATCTACAAGGTGACCTGCCTCCATTATGATGAATATTTTAGCGAAATAATGGGGCCAAAAAAAATCAGGAGCCTACTAAATGTATTCATTTTCATTTTTGTCCTTGCTTACAAATCGTTCTACACTTTCAGTCCCCTCTGCAGGTTTATAACCCTCTTTGTTGTAGAGAAATGGGGTTAACGTCAGAAATGTACGCACAGTGGTGATGTAACAGTCTGATTCACTAAGTAGGTAGAAAGGTCTGGAAGGGAGCAGAACCTCTCACATCAAGTGAAACTTTAATCTATGTGTAAACAGAGAGGTCTTGCAGATAAAACATGGATTTGAGCAGCATACTTTTGGGAGAGTAAGCTGACCCAAACTTCTGCTGTAAAAGACCTGCAAACCTCTTATTCCGGCTTCTTTAAACTTTCCAATTTATTTGAGGCTGGGCCTTCAGTTGCACGGGCCTCAACTCTAGAATTTCCTTCCCTAAATAGCTCTGCCTCTCCATCAGTGTCTTCTTAAGGTGCTGTTGAAAACCATCCCTTTTCGCTAAGCTTTGGTCATCTGTTGTTATATTTATCTCTCTGGCATTGCATCATATTTGTTTGGTAATTGCTTCTGTGAAGTGCCTGCGATGATTTGCTCTGCTACAAACACCTCAGCAATTTGTGTTGTTGAAACTCAGTCTCCTCTTATAAAACAAACATCTAATTTCTTCACTCTCTCTCTTCCAACTCTATCAGAAAATCACATATTGGAGGATGTGAACAAGTGTGTGATAGCACTGCAGGAAGGTGATGTAGACACACTTGATAGGACTGCTGGGGCCATCCGAGGACGGGCAGCAAGAGTTATCCATATCATCAGTGCTGAGATGGAGAATTACGAGCCTGGTGTATACACTGAGAAAGTAATGGAGTCCACAAAGTTACTCTCAGAGACTGGTAAGACAAAT